>NW_017275965.1:1081086-1167475 GCF_001594065.2 Cyphomyrmex costatus | reverse complement strand
TGCTATAATATATGATATAATAAATTTACTATTTTTTTAAAAACAATTTTGTTTCAATTTTGATTGAATAAAATAATTATATTTTTTTCAATAATGATGATCAATAATGAAAAATGTTATTAAAAAGATCATGATTTGTTTTTTTGGCTGATGAATTCAGAATGTCAAGTAACTAAAAAAAAAAACATTAATTTATATCGAACCATCTTGAAATGATGAAGTAAGTCTGTTTTTGTCATATATATTATTTCTGGCTTTTGAAGAATTTGCGGGAGCGCGCAAAAAATCTGATGGAGCATATGCGGATGGAGCTGCGCGTAATGATGTGTCATACATGATTCGCTCGAGATCATCACTTGTATCCAGAAGATATAAAATTTGCTGATTGCTGCAGACAGATGCTGGGGTTTCGCCTATCTCGGATCGTATATTTTTATCGGCACCATTTTTCAAGAGTAAGACAACTATGTCTAAGTATCCCTGTTTGCATGCCCAATGTAGTGCAGTCCTTGAGAAATAGGAATGAACGAAAAACGAATAATATGGTATTATAAAATATCTCAATAAGTAAATCTAATTTTTGCATTGGCATTAGAGTGTATTATATCTCAAGCAACAGGATGTAAGTTTGTTTAATGAGTACAAGCTGGAATGAATTTTATGCAGGTTTAAAAAAAAATCAGAAATATGTAAATGTATTTTTATGAGTTCTGTCCGTGAAGCTGTGAAAGTATAGCTAAAATGACAAGTACCATCCGCTGACAGGCTCTCTCGCGTTGACTTCAACACCTAGAGTCAAGAGATCTTGGACGGCTTCGGTGTCGTCGAGGCAGACTCTTTCCCTTAAACGCTCTTCGAGCATTCTTTCCATTTTGCAACGATTTACATGCACCGCGCTGTGAATATGTCACATATTTGTAATATTACAGGCGAGCGAGGCAGCTCAAAGATGGAGCACCAAACGTACGATAAGCGTAAACCATAGAACTTGGTAAACGCAGGCTGTGACCGCTGTTCGAGACTTCGAAAATCTATAGTTTACGTTACTTATATATTACAAGGTGAGTATAGATTTTCATACTATATATGTATTATATGTTGGACACATCCAATAGGATATCCATTATAGAAGAATATAGAACTATTCTTTTTCTTTATCTCAAGATATTGAACTTTTCTTAAGATTCAACTTTCTTTTTTTCACATTGAAAATAAAACAAGATGAAAGATGAACCATACAAGAACGTCCAAAGTAGACTCCCCGAAAATATTATTATTATAAATAATATTGAATATTTCAAAATTTCAAGTAAGAAATAATAGCCTTGATAAGCAAACGCAGATTATAAATGCGCAAATATTAATTTATTATAGTGTTATGTATAACAAAATTAAATTTACGTAAACATTTCGGCCATTGTTCCGGCCTTCTTCAGTACAACAAAAAAATATTAAATAAAAAGAATTATAATCTAAAATTATAAAAATTATTGATATTATTATTATTTTATAAGATATAATTTTCTTCGAATTCTCTTATTGGCTAACGCATCGACGGATCAGATGTGTGCCGTGTGAATGCAGCATAATATTGTTCTCTAAACAGACCAGCGGTTGGTAGTGTAGTCGTTACTAGATCTTCCATTATCATATGTTTTCCGCACACTGTCGCACACTGTTAACATTCATACACCTGCGAGCTGTTTAAGGCAGTGCAGACTCATCGCCGAAAAAAAATCTCTACCCCAAAACACCGTTTTATTCTTATCGTGGAGGATTACGCGGGGTTAATTTTGCGATTGCTTGACGTACATTGCGCGAGCTCACCACCCCAGCAATATGATTATAACGCTGAAAAACTTACAGCAGCAAACGTTCACGATAGAGATCGACTCGTCGCAAACTGTAAGTAAAATTGGGCAAGATCTATCGCGACGGAGCCGACTTCTCTGAACGGTTAATGATTCAGATGTTTGCGTGTTGTCAGGTCAAAGATCTCAAGGAGAAGATCGAAACGCAGAAAGGTTTCCCCGCCGAACATCAGAAGTTGATATATGCTGGTAAGGATTTACAGCATCAAATAACCTAATATGTCGGGAACATATTATCCAACTGCCCGGCGTGCTCGTCAACACAGCTGGGAGAAAATCCACGTTAGAATAAATATACTAAATATTGCATGGCCCATGTATGTTTAAATATAGCTACTTCAGGATAGGAATGATCTTGCAGAAACGCTCATAGGTTATGTTTCCGTCTCGTACACATTGGGGGTTTATGACGAATTTTTTTTTTTTTTACTTCCGTGATTGTAACAATGTGCAAACACTTGCAGGGAAAATATTAGCGGATGAGCAGCCTTTAGCAGAATATAATATCGATGAGAAGAAATTTATAGTTGTTATGGTAACAAAGCCTAAAACTGGTGCTACACCTAAAACAAGCGAAGAACAACGCGCAGAGGGTGATAAAAAGGAGGAATCTACTAGGTAACTTGAGGATTGTGATATATTGCGCGTAAGCGCAATTAATGCACCGTTTGTTGTAAAATGTTTATTTTATCAAACATTAATTATAACAAATACAATTATTTACTAAATATTATCGAGAGAACAATTTTTTCAGATTATATATAGAGTAGACATTAGTTTATTTCATTTTCTTTTATATCTTTCTGTTGTAGCTCAGCAACTACACAACCTAGTTCAAACCCTAATGTTCAGGATACTACACGAGCAGCTAGTAATGTGCAAGAGCAACCCGTAGCAGCTACTCCAGCGGCTGGTCAAGCAGAAAGTGCCTTGCTAATGGGAGAGGATTATAATACCATGGTAAACAACATTATGGACATGGGGTATGTATAGAGAAAAATGACATACTGAACTGCAATTATTAGTATTCATATGATAATCTTATCATTTGAATTAGGTATGAACGTGAGCAGGTTGTACAGGCATTGCGCGCAAGTTTTAACAACCCTGATAGAGCTGTCGAGTATCTCATAACAGGTATACCAGCGCAACTCTTCGAAGACCCACCTGAAGATCCACCAGAAGCTCAAGAATCACAGCTTCAGGATCAGAGTCAAGATCCTTTGGCCTTTTTACGTTTGCAGCCACAATTTCAACAAATGCGTCAGGTCATTCAGCAAAATCCACAGCTGCTGAACAATCTTCTTCAACAAATTGGTTCCACTAATCCTGCCCTTTTACAGCTTATTTCTCAAAATCAGGAAGCATTTGTACGCATGCTCAACGAACCTGGTTAGTCTAGTGTATGCTTAAATCAAAACACCACTGATATTGCGACTGAAAATAATAGTTAATAATTATACAATATTAATAATTATATACAATTTGTCTTGCCTTTTTTTTCATATAGTGGAACCTACCTCAGGAACAGGGGCGCGAGTTTTACCATCTGGAGGAGGCGTAGGACCAGCGGCTGCTGCTACTGCAGGAGGCGCTGTGAATGGTGGACCTGGCGCGGGTGCAGCAACGGGTTTAGGGTCTGGTTTAATACAGATAACACCACAAGACAAAGAAGCTATTGAGAGGTTGAAGGCATTAGGTTTTCCAGAACATTTAGTCGTACAAGCATATTTCGCCTGTGAAAAGAACGAAAATCTCGCTGCTAACTTCCTACTTTCGCAAAACCTTGACGACTGAATCGCTCATTTTGATCTTGCGCGGTGTTTCGAATAAACAACGGGACTGACAGAGGGTGGATGATCGCACCATTATCATTTTTACCTTACAATAATCATCTTTATTTTGTATATAGATATATACAATATCTATGCTATTTTATTTGTTGTGTAGATAAAATCCTGGTGTGTTTGGTAAGCGATTGAATTTAAAGATAGGCGCGTACCATAATATTGTCATATATGTCAACTCTTTTAAGCATTGTTTCATATTTTTAAAAACATTTCATTCAATATCTAACACATGGTTATGAGAGAAAGAATTGTTGCTTATAGCAGATGATGTTATAAAATCCATCCTTACAGCCTACAAGTGCTCTAAAATCTTATATTTCTTTGATATATATGGAGCAATATAATTGCATTTTTATATGAGAAAGCCTTACAAGCCTTACTCTGCAGAAGAATACCTTGCAGTAGTTATATATTGAGGGTTGGGCATATATAAATTGAAGATGTGTTCACTCTCGCGTTAAGGTATGTTTTATACATATCTAAATGTTTGCATGTAGGTATAATAAGTGCATTTTGTATATTTCTCGGCTTTCTGATATAAAAATTATAGAATTCATCTGTTTGGGTATGTGTACTTGCATATCTTCGTATTAATGTATGTATACACAAAGAGATTTTCTATTTTTAAATGATAATTGATGAACTAATTTAAATGTTAAAAAGCTTTCCTATGATACACGCATGTCACAATTCAGTAAATTATAGTTTGTCATAAAATAAGTAATTTCCCATATATATAATCTCTTAATCTATTTGGAACTTAATGTTTATGATTTAAATATAACGTTACATTTTTACTAGTAATGTGATATTTTTGCTTATTTAATCATTCATAATTCAAGAAGACAGTTTAGCTATCATGTATTTATTAAATAATCTTCAATAAAAAAAACCCTTAAATACATTGTTACATATATCATATCGAAATTTTATTACGATTAGATTATATAAAAGTATACTATTTCAAATATGACATGTGTTTGTTTATATCTTTCTTTTCACAGCACAAAACAATATTAATCTTTTTGAAACACAAAGAATAATTTAATTCATATATTACATAATAACATACATACATATGTACGCATTTATGCATGTTACATAAGTAGGAAGTTCTTAATTCTTAAATTTGTACCATATACAGTTACTTATTAATATCATTGAAACAATAATAAATATTGAAAAATTTTCATCGCTCTTACATATATTTAGTGCAAAAATAATATAAAGAATTATTCGTTGGAGAGTTATAGTAACAATGCATAAAATTCCAATCTGTTATGCTGACAAGTTTTATCCCTTCTTTTTTATAAAAATAGAGAAATTAATAGAAAAGAACTGCTGTTATAACAGAACACATTCTCTGTTGTGTGCTCAACACACTTGTAATACATAGTATAAATGAATAAATTACGATTTCCACAAAGTTAGCCCGTTATATTACTACTAATAATTTTATAGATTTGAACACATGCATTTTGTTCTCCAATGCTATAAAGACTGCTATACATAGACATTTAGATGTAAAAACATAATTATGACACTTAAAAATATATGTATCTATATTCTCTTAAAAACTTAATAATGTTAAAGGTACTTTATTAGTCAAGATGTCTATTTATAATTAAAAAACTTTACCTAGTCTTTATACACCAATATAAAAAATAGTATAAATAACCACAAATATTATAAATTACTTGTTAAAAAATTCAAATTCAATTTATAAGCAAAATTTTGTTTGCAACATATTGCATGGTCTAGATGAATTTTACAAATATACATGGCTGCATTTAGCAGAGAAAACAGCTTTGCAACTGTTGTAAAATTTTTGAATATGATTGGTTCATACATTTAGATCCAGTAAGGAACTAAAGAAAAAATCAACCATATTAAAGAATTTTACAACAGTTGTAAAGCTGCTTTTTTTGCTGAATGCAGCCCATAAGATCATATCAAACTTTAAGAAATTTATATATTTACAAAATTATATATATACAAATTAGAAAAGTCATTGTTTTTTTTTATATTTTACATTATACTATTTATAAAAGTTTTATGAAGTTGAAACATCAGTCCCTTGTAATATTACGCCTTTGCTCTGAAGATCTCTTTTAGCTTCTTCTATTTGCTAAAAGAAAAAGCAACAAGGCATTAGATAACAATATTATATATATATATATATATATATACACAAGTATGTCTTAAAAAAAATAACTAACTTGCTGAAGTTCGATAGCTGCACTTTCACAGGTATTAAAAGTGAATACCCTGAACAAGACGACAGTAATTGCATATAATCCAAAGAGAAATAAGGAGATAATTGGAAGAAAAAGTATAATTTCACGCCATTCCTTGGCAAGAGTAGAGTTGCTTGTAATTGTAGCATACCACACGCCAAAGATTACTGTTGTACAAGATAGCCACTCCAGTAATTTTGTCATCTGTAAAAAAAGATTTGTATCATTTTTTCTAGTTATTTATCATTTTTAACAAATTATAACAAAATGCTTATCAAAAAACAACTTGACTTTTTAATTAAATATAAATAAGTTATTTTGAGAAGATAATGTGCACATCTATAAATTTCATATTATAATATACTTATATGATAAAAAATTTCGTATCAGTTTCACTGGAGTTTTTGTGTCATTATCAAATATTAATGTGTTAACATGTGTTATACATACTTTTATAGTTTTAACCTCAAAAATTTAAGAGATATGTTCGCATATATACATATATTCCATAAAAATAAGAAATAATCGAAAGGAATGTGTGAGATGTAACTTGTGAAATGGAAGCTACACAAACATTAAGCCCGTGTTGGACTATGCGTCAAGATTTGCGATTTCCAACCAATCAGAATGAAGAGATACTTGTCCTGATTATGTAAGGTCTGGATTTACATGCTCAAACCTTCTTCTTCATGAAAACTGGACAATCACTATTCTAGATTATTCTTTTTTTTTATATTTGGATAATGTTAATTATACTGAAGTAATTTATAATTTCAGAAAGAAAAAATACAAACATATTTTCTTTAAACATATATTTTCATTATTTACAAATATTTATTAAACCATATTTTATCAACTGGTGATATCCATTTTTGGCAACCAAGCATGTTATTCTGAACCATATATTTCCAAGTCCACAAATGTAAATTGTTTTCTTCTAACCATTTACTTTTAGCTGCCTTTCTATCTAGAATTTCTTGACTGACTGCTTCAGCTTTGAACGGTAGTTGATTTGCTACTTGATTCAATACTTTCTTTACCTAAAAAAAATTTTATGTATCAGTATATTTTCATTTATTTACATTTTCTACTTAGAAGTCAATTTCTAATATGTATCTCATGTCCCACTTAATTTATATTTCTATGCATGATGCAAAAATAAGTAAATTTTTAACACAAAAATCTAAATTCACGAAACTTGATAAAATATGAAGAAATCAAGAAGATAGCACTACTTAAGATTTTAAGAATTTTAAAAATCCCAAGAATTGTGAGTTCGGGAATTTGAAGACTTATTGAAATAAAAAATTCATGAAATCAATATTATGGTCAAAAAATTTTGAAACAAAATATAGAAAAACAAGGTTACACTATCTAAAATTCCAAGAATTTTCTAAAGACATCTTTGAGATACCTTTTAGTCTCATATATGTGCCATTTGATAAGTTACTTTAAAAAATGTTAAAAATCAGTATATCATCAAAATACCTCAAAATATTCACAATGGCCACCAATCTCTATAATGACTCGTCCTGCTTTAATAGGAGTGACATAATGGTCAATAGCACCTTTACCTCCACCCATACGTTGTCCTTGTCCCTAAATAACAAGCATAATTATTATAGTAAGAAAGTATTTCTTTAGTATCCCATATTGTATGATCTGTTATATCATAAATATTAAACCTTTTTTGTAACTGGTTGCCACGGTGGATCTATACGCCAAATTGCAAACATCCTTTGTTGATCGAGTTTTCTACCAATTGTTAAACGTATCATCTCGAAGTGACTATGTTTTAATCTACCTCCTCCTGTAGCCTACAATTCAAGAAAATGATAATACATCTCTAAGATTTTCTTTATTACTAAGAGCTGTAAATAAAAATTATCTATGAATACTGTCCTAGAAATAATATTTGTAGTTTGTGTTCATTTTAAGCATGTTAAGTAATATTTTAAGATGTTAACTTTGATTGGTTTATATTTTAACCTGTATTTAAGATAATTTTAAATATAAGAATCAACTATAATACTGGCTTAAATGTATTAAAAATGAAGACGTACAATGATGCCAAATTGTCTGTACATAAGGAAATTGTGCACAGTTTCTGGACCCCGCATATATCTTAAACGCTTTTGCATTTTAGGGGGACGCATTCCTGATGGAAATTGTGGAACTTTTTCCATTATTTTAAGTTTTGGTCGCTCAGGAAATTCAATATCTAATAATCATATAATAGATATAATGTCAAATTAGCATCTTTAATATTGATAATAATATTTATCTATAACTATCTTGTATGCTTACCACCAAATTTTATTGGTGAAGGAAAGATTTTTAAACCAGCCACTGGTGTTATGGATACGGATTGCCATGCTATAAAAATATCACAATGTGAAAAGTAACGTAAAAATCTGAAGAGATGTTTTTAAATATATCTGGTTTTCTAAAAAGGTATCACATTGAAAACACTTACTGGAAAGTAAAAGACGGGCAATGTTCTTAGAAGTTTGTATCATTTTTAGGTTAAAAAGATATATCTTTTTAGTTTATAGTTATCACAAATCGCTGAGTGATTCGAATTTCGAAGCAAAAAAAAATAAATAATTTCTCCTTGTGTGCGAATTTTCTTCTTCAATTATCTTATAAGTGCAGAAATTTTGGAGATTTCAAGCAACATACAAATAGTGAGTTTTTTTTAGCCATCTCTCGGTGAACTACATAAATTTTATTAATAAAAAATGTATATCGACAGTTGATAATATCAATATTATTCCATTATTGCCCAGAGATCTACGATGTGAAATTACTGAGGCTAAGTAATTCAAATAATATTTTTAATAGTATTTCGAAAATAAAATCTACATAGATATATTTATAAATTTATCATAATAAAATATATATCTCTATAAAATTCAATTAGTGATGGAAAACAAATTTTTCTTTAAATAGTCAAATATATAAAAATTAATTCAATAAATAAGGATGCCTGTAACAATTAATTTTTTTGTATTTGTTTTTGTATGTATATTTTGCGCATTTAAAAATTTTCAGAATTTTTATTCTCAATATTGAAATCGAGCAGATAATTTACAATATATTACCATTTTGTAAATAAATACCTCAATTATAAATTAAACTATAATAATATATAAATTGCTCGTAGTATGCTATGTAAACATTAACTATATATATATATATATATATATATATATATATATATATATATAATTTCTTTTCCATTTCTTTTAATATACACATATAAAATATAAAATATAAAAATACTATAGATATAATTAATAATAGCGCTAAATTGATGACACGTTATATAATAAAGAGAACAAAATCGAATTTAATTTCTATTTTTATTCTATCAACATAACACTATACATAATATTATCTACATATATATTAGTTTCTTCTCTGTACACTGAATTAGTTTTCAGATGTAATAATTTCATTATTACATCAGATAAATTATCATTTCATGAGCCATCATTTTCATTGGAGCTTTTGTCGATTTTGTTATCAGCAAGTCAAAGTCTTCGCTTTTTAAGCATTTTTCTTTTGGGCTCTCTCTATCGTTCTCCTAATGAATGTTTCCCAATCTTCGGGCTTATTCTTTGTATACCAATCAACTAAGGTGTCTAAAAGATTCTTTTGTTTTTCGGTGCACTTCCTACATTGAGTTTGCAAAGCTTCACCTATGACATCTGAAACCACAACGAGAAATTAAGTTTTACACCTATCCGTATTAACATAATTAAAAAACTCGTCCATTAAAAACAAATCCACAAAAACATGAGAAAAAAGGTATATTTGAAAATTGTTATATAAAAACGTCGCATTATTTCTCAGCATTACTGCAAGTTATAGGTCTGTTTTTGTTTCTGCACTATCTGCGAGTACCTATCATGGAACAAAGTAGGAATGGATTCCGATCGGAATTGTTCAATTATTTCCTAGATTTATATTGCGTTTTTTAAGGAAAACGGAATAATTCCGATCAGAATCCATTCCGATTTTGTTCCATGATAGTATAATCCTGAAGTAGTACACACGGTGTAATAAGATGACAGTCTGTTTTTTGTTCGGCACATTTCTCTCTCTAAGAAACTTTATTTATTCGAAGAATGAAGCAACAATTGGTCAATCTAATTGATAGTCTTTAAATTAAAAACTTTTTAAATCAAGCTTTTACATTTTTTTGTATGACTAATGATATAATAATTTAAATGTTCGTATGAGCTACTTTTTTTTTAAATGAATATTTCTACATTTTACAAGTGTGAATAACTTCACAAAAAAAAATCTCAAATTTTTTCCACAAAATACATGTCTCATATTTTTTATCTGTAGAATATCAGTTAAATTAAAAAGAAATAGATAAAAATTACGATGTTGAAAGAGAGATGCTTGCGATTTGATGTAAAATATCTCATATTTGATTATTAATTAACTATTTATTATTTATCTTCTGTATATTTTTTACTATACAGATATTTAAATCTTTCATATTTTTCATAAAAAATATGCAATATGTTTGAATGTATTCGAGAATAATCTATTTTTTGTATTAGAAATGAGAATTGTCAATTCAAATTAGACCTATTAGACCCAATACATAATTTTAATTTTAAATTTGTTTTATTCCAACTAGATGAACTCTAATTTCCAATTTACGTTCCTTTTTTTGCTTAAAATAAAATTCATTTTTTCAGTTTCCTCATGTGTAATTGCAGGATAAAATTTAATTACCACAATAATAATAAATTAATGATCGATGGATTATTCGACTATACTGTTATTAATATATTCGGTAAATTTATTAGAACGACACATTTCTAGTTTAATCATCTTTAATAATCGACGAAAAAGCTTCTAAAATTAAAATATAGCGAAGCTCATTTGAAATTAACTGAATTTATTTCAATTACGATACTTTTATATCTGACTTAATTGATCGTAGATCCTTTGTTAAGATAATTGCTAATTACTCGCTCGAGAGCTACAAATGCCTCAGCTATTCTCTTATAATTATTTCCTTATATAGTAAGGAAAGCATTAGTTTTAATTGATCACAAAACGACAGAGAGAAAAAAATAACACGATAAATATAAAATATTCCATATACATATAATATATGCGTGTAATGTGAGAATATATATACCAGAAAAGAATTTCGCATCTGCTGTTTTGCATCGTGCGATGCCCGCCAAGCAGTTGTAATATTGCGTTCGCAATTTTTCGTTTGCCAAAATGTCTTCGATATTGATATCGTCGTACCGATCCGAATATAACTCTTTCTCAGCCGCGAATACGCATACCAGTGCAATGGCGATAATCGTTACGGTGAGACTTAATCGAGCCATCGTTTAAACTCTTCTACCTTTTGCACTAACTCTCAGTGAAATTACTACACAGTCAATCAGCAGTCCATTCCATTTATAGAGATTAGCCGTAGCAAAAAAGTTGTTACGTCACATAAAACATCTTACACACCGATGATAATATATCTTCCTAATTAGAATAAAAGGAAAAAATAAGACAATTTTTTGCGAGGCTACAGGATTTAATCTTCATACATGAAAAGAATTATTTCTTAAAATTTATCCTGAAAATATGGTAATCAACATTGTATTTTGAAGAATTTTTATGTAAATCTCTCACATTCATTAATAAAATTACAATAAAATAAGTATGATTAATTTTACTAAAGTGCATGGTAAAAATCTTTAAATATTTTTTGTATTTTACTGTAATTATTATATTTTCAGGGTAAATTTTAAGAAATCCTTCGCTCCGTGTAGGAAGATCTTTAACCTTTATATAAAAAAGGTGGATAAATTATCAAAATTACATTGATATCAAACAATTGTACTGACATATGCGGTAATTTGAAAAACTGCAAGATCGTTTTTTTTTTTACATATTTTATATTTTTGTTGTAACGTTTTGATAAAACATTTAAAGATGCATATAACATTTTTGTTTAGTTTAGTTCGTGGAACATATTGTTAAAGTTATGGAAAATGCAGGGATACCCCTGTATTCTAACTCGAAGTAAATGAAATTTTGTATCATTATTTTATTGTCGCTGAAGATGGTCTAAATTACAGACCGAAACGTTCGATTGGTAATCTTCAAGTTAATTATAAGATTAATTAAGAATTTTTTTCGCACTGTCAACAACGTTCGACTCTTTATTGCCTCTTATTTATGATTGTTAATTTGTTTTGAACAAAAAGAGTTTATAACTAGTTTATATATTATTATTAAGATACCCCTGTATATTTGCAGCATTTTTTTTTAATAGCTCAAATCGCTACTCACATCAGCACACACAATATTTAAATAATATTTTTTTTAATGTTTACTCAATATTTTTTCATTAAATAAGTATTTAAAAAATACTAAAATTTTTTTATTATTGAGTGCTGATTAAGTAGCTACTTATACTGATTTATGAATCAAGTTAGTTCCAGACGTTAAAAGATCTATCTTTCCTAGTGAGAAATGATAATGGAATCGTCATCGAATTGATGTCGATTCGACGTCGAAATCATTAAATCAACGTCGATTCCTCATTGACAATGACATTTCTCACTGAGTTGTCTTTATCTCTTTAATCATTTAATATATAATCGTACTTTAATATAAATTATTTTAAAATTACGTACGTTTTTGCTGAAAATAGTCATACATTGATAATAATCGTATGATCGAATGCCATGTATTGTGAAAAACAAAATAGAAAACTACGTATTGCGTGTTAGTCACAAGTCTAAAATACAAGGTACATTAAATATTCTAAGAATCGCAATTAATCAAGGTATTATATGATTGTTTATCGCGGTTATGTTACCACAGAGAAGACAATCTATTTGTTTCTTTCACCTGTTGAAATAATTAAATAAACTTTTCCTGCTATGACTTCATCTTACAACTAAATAGATACCACTGAATAGCAAAATTATCGAAAACTTTTCTTTCCATATGGATAATGGACAAGTAGCTTACGAAAAAGAAAGATGAAACAATGTATTTCGATGTGAAAACACAATAGAAAAATCCATTTCTTACATTATATCTCTCATTTCCTCATTTCAAAGTTCAAAATGCACAAATAAAATTCTTAAACTATATGATCATAACAACCGTATGCAGTATTATTTACATCATTTAATTGTGACATTCACATCATAAATGTTTCTTATACATCTAGAATTATTTTTCAAAAGAATTTATTATAAGAACATTTATCTGTAATAGAAATAAAAATGTTTTGTAATTATATATTCTATTCAGCGATCCTCTTTTCTTATTAAATGTATAATTTTTTTATTTTTATAATAATTAACATAATTTTAAAACATTTTGCAATATAATATTTGTTCATACAAATCTATATATATGTGTATAAAAATTTACAAAAATAAGTAATACATACGCGGGAATTTAATTAAGTACTTATTGCACAAATGATAATTGAATCCATTTCGAACGATTATTAACTATTGACGAAATAAACAACGAAATAAAATATTGTAATAATATTATAATAATGTATGATCCTGAGCGAGAAAAATATGAGTTATTATAAGAAACACGGACTCAATTGTTGCGTAATCGTTGTCTTTGATCGATTATCGAATTTCTGATGGGCAATTGCCAAATTTTGACAAGAACGACCTAAAAAATATAGAATAAAAACGAGATGACGGATGTGCGAACGTTGATCTTAATAATTCTTGACAACTTTGCTTTATTATGTCCGTCGGTTATCCGAATAATAATTAAAGGTATTACACGCGTACTTGAGATTTGAAAAATGTATATAGGGTGAAATCGAGTGTAACATTTTTACCAAATAAAAGTTATCTACAGTTGTGAAAAGTACATCAAAAGTGAAAAATTAATTATTCTCCTCGTCTACATCCTCGGTGATCCCGAATCCATATAAAACATAAAACAATATAACATAAGTTATTATTATATTAATTACAATATGTCCTTTTCAAATGTGTCATTCTCCGTAGATATATATGTTATAGCCGTATCTATTCATGGTTACATAATTATAGTTTTTCAACATCACACAGCATCATGCTTTGTAAACGTAGACATCACAGATTTCTATAGAAGTATAGTATGTGTACACTGAAAAAACTCAATTTCCAAGAAATATTTTTCCTTGCTGGTATAAAAAAAATGTTTTTTAAATCAATAAAAATTTCTTTAAAATTAAAATATTTCTTAAGTACAAAAAAATCAAAGAAATTTTTATTGATTCAAAGAAATAATTTTTTTAAATAACAAAGAGCAAAGAAATATTTCTTTGAATAAAAATTAAGATATTTTTTCTCAGTGTATAGAAAAAAATATAGTAAATAGAGAAGCATGTAGTATATATATTATATATATATATATATATATATATATATAGAGAGAGAGAGAGAGAGAGAGAGAGAGAATAGAAGTTTATTATAGTATAAAAGTTTGTGAGAGACGCTAATATTATATAATATATTTTATCGACTGTGTCTGAAAACAGATGTATCTACTTAGTTCCATGTAACTAAAAATACATTGGTGCGCTAGTGTACGGGAGTTCCACACTTCCACGTCCTATATAATTCCACTTTTCTCCTTATTTACGTCGGTTTACGTATATTTCGTCATGACAGGAAAGACTGAATTAGTTGCTTAAAATCTCGTCAAAATAAAATACGACATTAACATTTTTTACTTCGAGAAAGAATTAATGAAAGATTTATTTTCCGCTTATGTATATATATATATATGTATCTAACTAGAATTCGATGCGTTTATCCCTACTTTTATTATGTTGAACTTTGTACTTTAAACCTGTACAGTGGCAAATAATTGATTACCTTTGATCGTTATCTTTTCTGCTTTGATTTTATTTCCAAACTATAATTGTCGCACTGTCATCGATTTCGTCAAAGGAAAATAATTACGGATAATATCGTCTTTTATTTCTGTCTAAAAAAAAGTATCGTTGTACGTCATGATGCTCAGGAAGGTAAGTGACAAAAAAATGCTAATTGTGCAATTTTGTTTGATTATTGAAATCACTGATGTATAGTTTTTTTTTAACTTTTGTATGCTCCGTTCGTAATTATATAGTGATAGCTGCACTGTTGTATTATTTGAGTTAATTATTTATTTGTATATCTTGAAATCAATAATTTTTTCAGGTATTTAATCCAAGATCGTATCAGAAAGTGGTACGATCTTTCTCAGCAACTGCCGAATCTGTTCAAGGATATAATTTTGGTTGGTATATATTTATATCTTACGAAGTATAGAGTGTTTAAAGATAAATAATCAGAGTATAAGAATAGAACCTTAAAAAAACAAAAAAGATTTAAACAAATATACATATACACAGAAATATTCTTATTTACATAACTACAATCATAAATAATATATGTCTCAAACAAGATAAATTGAATTAAATGTATCAAGAAATAGAAATGCAAGACTTTGTTATTTGATTGTCATTTAATTGCCATTAAATCAAGAGAGAAACTGAAATTTTTTACAGATCTTTGCAAATTACATATATTATCTGATTTTAAAATAGGATTATTATTATTATTTCATTGAATTGTTTTAGAATTATCAGATACTCAAAAGGAAATGCAAGAGTTAGCACGGAAATTTACAAAAGAAGAGATTATTCCAGTAGCTGCAGAGTATGATCGAACTGGAAAATATCCATGGGACATTATTAAAAAGGCGTGGAGTATTGGTCTTTTGAACAAACATATTCCACAACATTGTGGTATGTTTGATTTATCAGAATTACATTATACATATAGACACATATATCCTACATATAAACTATTATAATAATATTGCTAGAATAAAAAATAATATTAGAGATGTAAAAAAAATAAGATTGATAATAATTATAATCTATTTTAGGTGGTATGGAAGCTAATATTTTTGATTCGTGCTTGGTTACGGAAGAATTGGCTTATGGTTGTACAGGAGTAGCAACTGCAATAGAAACCACAGGTCTTGGAGTAGGTTTATCGACAGTATTTTGCTTCAATATTATATAATATTCTAACTTTTTCAGTGTAAATTAAAAATATAGTTTAATTTTTCTTTAAAATTTTATTAATTTCTAATTCTTTTAAAATTATATATTTTAATTTATTTAATGTAGTAATTATACATATGTACTTATATAAGTATTTTTATTTAGCAAACTCCAGTTATTATAGCTGGAACGAAAGAACAGCAAAAGAAATATCTTGGCAGACTTATAGAAGAGCCACATGTTGCGGTAAATCTGAAGTTAAACTTGTAAAAATTAAATTAAAGTTAATGTTGTCTAAATTAAGTAATATTATTTACAGGCGTATTGCGTTACTGAACCTGGTGCAGGATCTAATGTAGCAGGTATTATGACCAAAGCTGAGAAGAAAGGAAAAGAGTGGATAATTAATGGCACAAAGATGTGGATCACAAATGGTGGTGTTGCCAACTGGTATGAGACGTGCTTCATTATTTAGTCTTAAATAAATTCTAAAGGGTATCATTTACACTTTTAACACAACTTCTTATTATACAGGTATTTTGTTTTAGCAAGAACAAATCCAGATCCAAAAGCTCCAGCTAATAAAGCTTTTACAGGTTTTATTGTCGAACGTGAAAGTGATGGTTTAACTCCCGGTCGTAAGGTAAATTCTTGATGATAATTTTTTATTATTATCCTATTTATTCGTTAACTTAAATTTTTATTGATGCATATCTTTTCTTTCATATTTTAAGGAAATTAATATGGGACAAAGAGCAAGCGACACACGAATGATAACATTTGAAGATGTTCGCGTTCCCGAAGAAAATGTATTGCTTGGAGAAGGAGAAGGGTTTAAGATAGCTATGAAGACTTTTACTAGGACTCGGTCACCGGTAATATTCTATTAAATTTATCCGTTAGGTGCCGAATAAATTCAGATTATAAGATGTGTGCAAACATATTTTTACATTTAGTACTTTATAGGTAGCAGCAGCATCTACTGGTTTAGCTCAAAGAGCTCTGGATGAAGCAACAAAATATGCGCTGGAACGCAAAACATTTGGTAAACCGATAGCGGAGCATCAAGCAATAGGTTTCATGCTAGCTGATATGGCTATTGGTGTTGAGACTTCTAGAATGGCATGGATGAAGGCAGCCTGGGCTACTGATAGAAACTTACCGAGTGCTACAATGCTCGCTAGTATTGCAAAATGTTATGGCGGAGATATAGCTAATAAATGTGCTACAGACGCTGTACAGGTAAACTACAATACAATAACTTATATTAATATAAATATTTTGTATCAAACTATACAGTTGGTAAGAGGATTAAGTTGATGTTCTTATAATTTATCGTCGATGACAATTTTTTTTAGGTTTTCGGTGGTGCAGGTTTCAATTCTGAGTATCCAGTGGAAAAACTTATGCGCGATGCCAAAATTTATCAGATATATGAAGGTACTGCGCAGATTCAAAGACTGATTATATCGCGTGCTCTCATTGACGAAGCTAAACAAAAGAATAACTAAATAACTGTACGTCGAATTAAATTGTATCATAAAATTTATTTTTATATTTATATGTAGTATTTTATAAGGTATAAGATTGAGAAGTAACACGTTATCATTACAATTATTTTTCAAATAATGACTTGAGATAACGACATTGTATCAGGAGACGCGGTAGCGTCTCCGGCCATGTTCAAAAACTCTGAGACGCTATTATTTTATTATTAGCAATGATGATAACATATGTAGTTACATTTTTAAGTAAGTGCAATGAATGTAAACGTTTTATTATTATTTTGTACACTACACATGTACGAAACGTGTATAAGTGAGTTTTTAAACAAGAGTGTTATGTGTTTGACCATTTTAAAATTAATCATACTATATATTGTAGATCTTAAGCTAAGTCGATCAATTAGCGATATAGATAATTGTAATAAATGTCACTTTGAAAAAAGATCAATTCGGTGAACGAAATTGTAACGATTTGATACTTATAGAGTAATGATAACGTTAACGAGTTACTTTTTCTGATGGGTGCAAATGAAACGGTAACAAATTACTTTTTAAACACATATCTTTTGATTATAATAATAATAAATTTATATATATATTATATTATATATATCGAATATATATTTTTATATTATATATTAAATTGTTCGATATAATATTCGATTATATATACATTGAATATGTTGTATATATATTGAATACATTACTATATATAATATAAACGATGAAATTTTTATACTTAGCGATATATATATGTACATTTACATCTATGTATATATTTATATATACATATACTTCATATATCAATTACAAATAAATGAATAAGAGAATGCCTTAGGTTACAGCAGATGGTTAATAATATTTTTTCGTGAAATTTATAATTTTCAGCTTATACGAATTGTGCGGTGATTATTTATCGATTTTACAATTTATATCAGTTAATTTTATACTTAATTTTGTTTATATGTATCTATACAGGAAATGCAATTTTTTGTAAGATGAAATAAAAAATTCTCTCAATTTAATTCGGAAAAGTACAACAAAGTCAATAAAAAATAAGTGAGTGCAAAAATTAACAAAGAATTAAGAAAAGCAGATTTATAATACACGAGACGTTAGAAAATTACAATTTTATTTTTTGACATATGTGACGTACGTTGTTTAATTTTTTATGTACGTACTTATATTTTCTGGAATTCGCAAAAGGATTAATTAATCCTTATTAATTTTCAGATATTAAATTATTGAAAAGATATAAAGCCTTAAAGAGACCACAATTTATGAAAAGCTTTTCCTTTCATTTTCGAGCTCGATAATACGAGTTTTTAACGCGTTCAAGACGTTCGTACTTTCTAACGATACGATGACGTAAAGAAATTCGTTCGAGCCCTTCGAATCGAAATAAATCGAAGGCTCAACACATTCACACGTTTTTATGTGAGCATAAAGCATGGACTGCGCAATCCACGTCGTTATACAATTGGTCGACAAAAACGAAAGAGATATGGCGGGAAGAGACGGCCGGTCTCTTTCTATTCAACGGTACAATTGATATGGAAAAGTTGAGAGAAAAGGAGGAAGATTGTCCCTTATTCTCCCTTATTCTCGTCGATCGCATTAGATATACTATAGATACGCGGATGACACGGTCCACGTTCTACGTGTTTAATCGCGAGCGCAATCGGCGTTTTGAAACGGGCGCGGTTCCGCGACAGACGGCGCTGATCGCGTCGCGAGAAGGAGTGCGTTAGTCAAGTGCATTGTTCATTGAAAACGTATTACGGCCGCATTATGTCCGTCGGACCGTAGCCTTTTTCACGCGGTTTTACTCTCGGTGAAGTCGCGCGTGACGAGTTATGCAACGTACGCCGCGTAAGGGCGGCCCGCGCCGGGCGATCGGACACCGCGGCAGCTGACCTACTTAGAGCTCGGCCTATCATCGTCGTACCTCGCGACGCGGCGGCGAATCGTGTCGCCGACCACGCGAAAGGAGAGGTTCGTGACAAAATTCCCCGGTGGTTCGTTAGAACGGCCGAAAGGAACGAGAGCCGGGCGCACGAGTTGTCCCGCGGTACCAGATCCGCGGAACGACGCGGTCGCGGTTGCGGCTCGTCGTCGTCGTCGTCGGCGGCGGCGGCGGCGAAGGAAGCGGGGACGGATACATCTTTTGGAAATTGCGTCTTTCCGCCCGCGACGGAGCTCGCCGATGAGGCGCAGTGCCGTAATCGGCACGAAGGTACCGGGTCTCTGCACCGACCGAGGCAGCGGCATGTAACGGATTCGAATTCTCTCTCTCTCTCTCTCTGTTTATCTACCTCCGTCTCTAATCTCTCTGTATCTCGGAAGCGACGGCGCTCCGTCTTGGTAGCGAGCGAGAAAGCGAACGCCGGCGTGTGTGCGCTCTCGCGATTACGCGGTTTTCCCTTTCGTTCGCCCACTGCCGTACAAGCCAAGCTCGGCGCCACCGGGGTGTGGGGAGCGCGAGGAAGACGCGAACTGGACGACGACGGCGATACGAATCGGGGCGACACGCGAAGATCGTCACGCGCACATAACCCCGTAGACCCCACGGGCTTTATCGCGAGCGATCATCTCCGGAGCGATTTCCGCGTGAATTCGAGGCCGCGGGATGTAGCGCGGGAACTCGTTTCCCCGTGTCGTCGCGAGAGAGTCGAGACTTCGAGCCGCGACGTCGATCCGTTCGCGCGCGTCTTCCCGTTTATCGCGAATAGGAAGGAGGAAATAGGAGAGCGCGGAAAGATCGGCGGATGAGAGAGAAAAAAAAATGCGAATGTATGGCGGGCGGCGCGCGGCCGCTACGGTCCTGGCTGCTCTCGTGCTGTCAGTGCGCGACAGTGCGCCGGACGCTCGCTTGACTTAGGGAGTGCCCGTGCCGATGCAAAGTGTAAGTGAAGTGGCCTACAGACCTACATTTGTCTAACGTTCCATTTTTTCGCGGGCCGACCGGGAACGGGAGGTTAACGAATACCGCGCGCGTCACCTCCGCTCTTTTCTTCGGTAAAACGTGGCGTGTGCGTGTACCTGCGATGCCGCCGTCCCGTGATATACCGACGTTCGACTGACGAGACGGACGAGAGAAAGAGAGAGAGACACGTAGACAAAGATAGAGAAAGAGAGCGAGCGAGCGAGTTAACCGTGGCCGGCGGTGCAGTTTCGGTACGTCTCGGACACGGCGCGCTGACCAGCGTGTGTCGTGAAAGGAGACAGAGGGAGTGAGAGGGGAGACAACTCGTGAGCGTGCGCGAGAGTGACGGAGAAGGGTGTCAGAGAGAGAGAGAGAGAGAGAGTGAGAGAGTATGGTAGGAGAGCGCACGAGAGCGAAAGCGAGTATACGAGACGTTGGCGGGAAGGAGGGCGGGAAAGAGAGAAAGATAGAAAGAGAGAGTGAACGTGGAAAAAGTGGGAACGGAGAGCGCACGTTACCTTGAGGAGAGAAAGAGAAAGAAAGAAAGGAAGAAAGAACGAGACAGAGAGAGAGAGAGTGAGAGAGAGAGAGCGCGCAAAAGGGAGTACGTAAAAGAGTGTAGGTGTTCTTCCGAGGAGAAGTGCGTGCGCTCACGGGAACAACGTGCAGGGAGAAGTGGAGGGAATCCTGTCTGTCCGTTTGTCTGTCTGTCCGTCTACCCGCCGGGACACGCGAGGCCCGGAATGGCTGCGAGGACAGGGGAGGGCGAGGGTGAGACGCCCACGACGGTCTACGACAACAATGCCGGCATCGTGACGACGGCGGGTTCCCTCGCGGAATCATCCACGTCGTCTTCGTCCTCCTCCTCCGCTGCCGCCACCGTCGCGACCGCCGCCGCCGCCGCGGTGCCAACGGTGATCCTGACGGAGAGTACCGCTACGAGCGCCGGTAGTCTGCCCTTGGGATCTCAACAGCAAGGCAACCTGCATCAACAAGTACATCAACAACAACAACAACAGTCGCGACAGAGAGTCAACCTGATCGTCGACGTAGCCGTCACGGATGTCGCAGGTAACCTCAATGACTCTCGCTCTTCGAGTCTCTTTGTTGTCGCTAATGTGCCGCTTGCCAACCCCTTCCCCGCCGCCCTCCTCCCTTCTCCTTTCTCTTTCCAGGCTTCGCTCTCACCGTCTTCTTTCTCTTTCCAAGCTTCGCTCTCACGTTTCTCTCTCTCTCTCTCTCTCTCTCTCATTCTTTCCGTCTCTCTCTTCTTCTCCTCCTCCTCGTGTCTCGAATCCTCTGTCGTCTGTTGCATCGCTCGCGCGCGCCCGCGCATTGATGCCGCGTGGATTCTCCGGCCACTTCCGAATTCGCGCGGGACTCCCTTTGTTTTCATCGACTCGGGCCCACAGAGAATTAAAAAGCTGAAACGTTTTCCCTTTTCCTCGAGAACTCCAGAAGCAGAACAGAAAACGCGAGACTTGTAATATTATAAAGAAAAAGAGAGAGAGAGAGAGAGAGAGAGAGAGAGAGAGAGAGAGAGGAAAAAAAAAAGTAAATTTGTAATGCAATTCGCTTAACGTGCAACTTGTTCGCGCGTGCGACTCCGATTCCCGCCCAAGTGCACTTGATCGCAATCACGTGGATCACGCTCGCGGAGAAGACAACGACGGCTCCGCGTTCCTGATTTAGTGCCGGCTTTTGCGTAGCGATGTTGCAGTGGCGCAACAGACGTTTCGGAGCGAAATTCCGAAGTCGAGTCGCGCGCGCGAAGTCGTCTCTCCCGTCCGTCCGTCCGTCCGTCATCGTCTCGAATTTAGAACAGACAGCCTTCAAGTAGCTTCTTTATGAATGCCGCTGGTTGCAGCATACCCGCCCCCCCCTCCCCTCCTTCGCGAGCAAAATAGCGGTTCGTCGAAACGAGATTCGGCCGCCTTTATTTACGTCCACGCTGCACCCCCCCTCCTCCCTCTCCGTACCCACCCCCCCTCTACTTCCGTCTTTTTCTTCTCTTTCTTTTCTGCACCTCCTTCTCCTCCGCCCCCCCTCCTGTCTTTGCTTCTTTTCGGTTTCTCTTCCCTTTCCCTTTCTTCCGCCACGACACGAGAAATCGCGAGATAAACTTTTTTCTCTCGAGCGATACTGTGACTTGTAGCGAATTCGGTAACTAGCATACATCAGGGTTGGTAGAAGCATGTTTTTTTAACATGTTTTAAGTTGTTTGAAACATGCATAATTGATGTTTTGAACATGTTTTAAACATGTCTTCCTGTAATATTGTTTAAAGCGCGTACGAAGCTAGTTAAAAATGTGTTTGAAAAAAGACACCATGTTTTGTTCTTTAAAAAAAAAAAAAAAAAAACATTATCTCTTGTCAACCTTGCATGACACTTGATTAGTGCATACTAAAAGCCGCATATGTACATGAAATTGGCAAAGCTAAATGCAAAATCATATGAATATTTTAAACGAATAAATGCTCAGAAATAACTTTGTTATCATTTAATAGAGTATACTTGTATCATATGTATCATTTTATTGTCAAAGTTGATTATAAACACAAATGATTGGACAAAATGAACGCCGTAATTAGAGCGCAGAGTCTTCTTCAGCGGTATAAATATTTTCAAGCTTATTGCAGAAACGTTCTCTTCCTCCGATACAACGAGCCACTGAAGATTCGTAAATCCAAAGTGGTGTATAAATAAATTCATTAGATTACGAATTTAATTGAAATTCCGTAACGTTAATTTATATTCGGGAAATTCGATCGAAGTGAGAATAAAAGTTGATCGCATTGTGCATTTAGATATTTTACATAAAGCAGCCTTTAATGTGTACTGATTCGCTCTACTGCGAATGACCGAATTTTTGTCGTGAGTTTTCGCAGGTAGTCCTCTTGTTCTTTTTTTTTTATCTTTCTTTTTGCGTCTTGTTTCCCCCTTTTTTTTCCACTGCTGCTCTTCTCGTATCTGTGCATCGCTTCTTCCCTCACTTTCCGCATTTACTCGAGACAAGTCGGTGGTGTTCCGCGAAGCTCGTTTGCAAAAGTATCCGCACGCTTCTACCCGGATATACTCTATGACTCCTCCACTAAATCATTTAAGCGGAGTAGACTGGGGCAAGTGGCAAGCCGGTTTCGATTAATTCAAAACACAGGTGCTAAATAAAGCGACGAGCGCGGGGAGAGGCACGAAGATCCATGCGGTCTTCCCACAAATTATCGCAAGAACATGATACACAATAAATACCCAAAACTTGATGTTTTTGTCGAATCCATGGTAAAATTATCAATAAATTGATCAAACCAAGTTTTTGTTTTCATATTTGTGCCCCATTCTTCCACTTGTCCCAGTTCATCCGTCTAGTCACTCCGAACCTCTGCTCTACCTCAGCGAAATCTAATTGATAAGTTGCGTGTTCTTAGCCACTCTTACTTTACTGTTGCTCTGTATGCTTTTTAAAAGAGCTTATTACACGTTTTATTTCGGTATTACGTAATGAAAGCGAAATATCTTCTTCGTGTTAATCTCTTCTGTCATTACTCTACACCGTGTCCACAAGATGAGGTGTACACCTTGTGCAAACGAACGTGTAAATGAGAGATTCCGAATTTGTGAGGTAATAGCGACGTACGCCATTTGTAACATAAAAAACATTTTACTTGTACAATATTAGTTGAAAGAATCAGCCCCCAGGAAGTCAAAATGAGTCAAATATCAACAAATAGAATTTGTTCGTGAATACGCCGTGAAATCAACTGCAAAGAAAATAATTTGCCTTGTAATGGTATATGTAGCGCAATGTGAGCATATTTTGCTACAATTTTAGATAAATAACTGTTAAACGAGTAAGTAGATAAACTTATTAGTATTATATGGTATAGTATGGTATATTTTACTGCTTCTCCTTAGAGTTAAAAATACAGCCATAATAGAACGGTATTCCGCATTCACACATTTTGCCATTACAGAAAGATAAAAAAATACAAATAAAACAAAAATAGAGAACTGCACTCCTAATCTATTCTTCTAACCATATCTATGCAAATATATCGATCGTCACTTCCATTCACAATAACGCATTTCCTATTCCATCTTGTAAAATAGGATAGTAAGGCATTTCCTATCATATTCTATTTTAAATTAACTTATTACTATGTATGTATATATAATATGAATAATTTAATTTAATTTATAATGCTTCCTCATCAAATTTGCAATTAAGTTTTACATAACGCAAATTTTACATATAAAAATTAAGGCAAAAACATTAAATATTTAATAACTTTTAAACCAAGAATAAAAATTGTGTTTAAACTTTACACAAACACATCTACGAATTTTTTAATATTTTCGGTAATGCTTAAAAATATCTGGATATGTGTGCGTCTTAAATGCTGAAGAAAATCACCTGACTCCGCGAAGACGTGCCGGACGAGAGCCCGTAGTTGAATCTGCTCGCATAAAATTTGCATGTTATTTCAACATACGAATTAAAGTGGATAATTAATGTCACGGAGGCGTCGGACGTGCAGTCTGCTCCACTTTTCGCGCAGTTTGCTTCCGTTTTTTGCGACTACTGGTGAACGCAGATGGTTGTTTTCGAATCGTGAAAATAATCCAATTTATTAACAGTGTTCAGTGCGGATAAATTTGTCAATATAATTTAACGTTCAATTCAGTCAAAGATTAAACATAAAGTTCTCCATTATTCACTTTCAAACTATATAGATATTTAAATATATTATAATACATGACACTTTTGTCATTTTTCTAAAAATTATTTTCTTAAACGAAGATTAATATAAAATAACGCTTTTTTCTCGCACGATATTAGTAGATAAGAATTATAAAATTAACAAATATCCGTGAGAATAGCTGTTAAATTTGCTATCATTAAGGCCCCAGTTTCACAATTCACGGTTATCTCAACCGAGGTTCAACTTGTTTCTCATCTCTTTCCAATTCAAGAATTGGTAAACGACGAGGAATCAGGTAAACCTCGGTTAAGGGTTAATCGTGAATTGTGGAACTAGGCCTTAGTGATCTGAAAAATTACTTCGAAATCAATGAATAGAATAGTTCCTAGTTACTCCGCGTACAGCCGGTGCACAATTTGTCGAAATGCTTTTATACATTCGTCGTGGTTCAAGGAGACATCTTGGTACTCATACATGTTGCATATTATTATCTGCAACAAAGATCGTTAATGCTTAACTTTCTGTTACGACGGCGTTGCCGAAGCAATTTATAACCGGAGCGCCAATTGTATGTCTCTCACGTGGCTGGCAATGACGTGACACCTGCCGCTATGATCGCCGAACCATACCCGGAATTGTTGGCACGCGAGATCGTCGCTCGTTTCCGGTAACGATGATAAACATACGATGGCAAACGACAAATACCGAGCTGCGAAGCTTGCACATGCGTGTCTGCATTTTAAGATAACTTCACGAAGTTCTCATACTGTAAATATGTCCAAATCCGTTTAATCGAAATCTATGAAGAAGACTACGTATATAAATCACAAATATAATCACACAGATATATATTTTTTAATATAATATACACAAATTACGTTTATTCGATTTTTATGCACTCGTAAAAAGTCTTGTACTTGCATTTTTGTGTGCTTAACTGACGCTTAAATTGTTCTTATGCTATATTCGAAGCACTTACTTGGGTATAACGCTAAGCAGCTGCGCAGAATAAAAGGAACAGGGAATAAAAATTTTAATCCATCGGAAACTGTGTATTTTACAGTACATGGTTTCTGATGGATTGAAATTCTTCTCCATCCTCTGCTTCCTATTTTTTTTATTCTACACAACTCAAAAAAATAGCTAATTTGATAATCGTAAAAAGAAAAAAAAAACGATGTCATACCTGTGAGCGTATTCTCACGATTTTCTTATTGAGCATCTTCAACTGCACATCCTTTTTCGGGTGGAGTGTGAAACACAATCGACCGTCACTTGACGAACAGCACGAGTGTCGCGAGACAAGTATCGCGATAGATAACGTAGGAAGTGACATAAAATTATCAGCAGGAAGTATCGCGCACTGCTTCGCTCCTGCCAATTTGATAATGACACGCGTGAGATTCCACCATCGGAGATATTCCGGTCGCAATTTTACAATTGCCACGTATACACTATGAACGGCTTAATTTTGATACCGTCAATTTAACGCAAACGTAAATCCGTCATTTATTGTTCGCTAGATAAAGATTTATTTTTGCGAAAAAGATCGCATAACGTTAATAACGATCAAATAGGAAGCGATTATAATTAACTATTTATTAAGATATAAAGCTTTAATATGGAGCGACTGGTAGTTAATATGCATACCGGTTTATCAATATGGAAATTGATTGTATTTTCATGTATATTCAGAATTATACCTTTGTATGATTAATATCTTATCTTGGTGTATAATTATACGTGAATGTAAATATAGCTTATGGAGAGTGCAGAAGTTGAAAATTTAATCTTCTACTGACAGTGAACTTTAAAGGTACACCGAGAAAAAATTTATTAAATTTTGATAAGTGTTTCTTTGAACGGTTCTACCGGATTTTTATTTATTTATTTATGGTAAATAAATAAATGAAGAAAATGATAATTGAATCAAATTAATGGTTCTTGTATCTAGTAAATATGTACTTACATTTAACAAACATTTAACAAATATTCCGCTTAAAATATTCAAGGAGATGTTTATTGGCATTTAGTAAATTTTTCTCAGTGTATAGTCTATTTTTTTAAATATGTGACTTTTTATTATGCAAATAAATTTAAATTTATGAAAAATAAATTAAATACAATTCGATTTCTGTAATCAGTAAAGACTCTTGAAAACTTCTATAAGAGTATGTAAAAATTTTTATCATAGGTATACTATTATACGAGGGCAAGTCAATAAGTTCTTAGAAAATCTGTCAGAGGACACTTGCAATGTCATGTCACATTACTTTTTGACGACGACAAGTAGCATCTTTCAGCTGATTACTGTCAAATTTTGAGAATTTTTGAATTCCTCGAGAGATTTTATTTCTGTAGACGATTAGAGCGAACAACCTTTGTATTTTTTGCAAAATGAAAAAACGAGTCCCGTGCAGTGATCAAACATCTACATATGAAACATCTACATATTTCGGTTTAACGCCGAAAGAAATCAAAGCCGAGTTGGATAATGTTCATAGCACATCTGCACCAGTGTTTGCGACTGTATACAACTATTCACTGTATTCACTGGATGAATGAATTTAAACGTGGTCGTACATCCACATATGATGCACCTCGTTCGGGACGTCCAATTGAGGCTGCCAGATATCATCGATAAGGTCCAGGATATTGTTTTTACTGATCGACGTTGAGGCTACAGGCATATCACATGACACAGTGATTTCAATTTTGCACGAACAATTGGATATGAAAAAGCTATTGACAAGATGGGTGCCGTGTTTACTCACTGTGGACCATAAGCGCGACCGTGTGACGATTTCAAAACACTGTGGGGATGTTTCAACGTAATCCAGATGAATTTCTGCGTCGATTCATTACTGTGGTTACTGTGGACAAAACATGGATCCATTACTTCACACCCGATGAAGTCTATTGTTTTGACTGTTTCTTCGTCATACCCGAGACGAAGGAACAGTCAAAACAATGGACTTCACCGAGTGAACCAGCTTCGAAGAAGGCGAAAACCGTGAAGTCGGAAAGGTGATGGTCACAGTTTTTTTTGGGATGCACGCGGTATAATTTATATCGATTACCTTCCGTCGAAGTAAACAATCAATCAATGGCGATTACTACGCAGCCTTATTGGACCGTTTCAACAACATTTTAAAGAAACAACGTCCCCATTTGGTGAAGAAGAAAGTGCTCTTTTATCAAAACAATGCGCGGGTTCACACGTGCCCGGCACCGATGGTCAAATTCAACGAATTCCGCTACGAATTGCTTCCCTATCCAGTATATTCGCTAGATTTAGTCCCCTGCGACTATTTCCTGTTTCCAAACCTGAAGAAATGGTTCGGGGGAAAGAGATTCGCCACCAGAAAGCAGCTCATCGCCGAAACAGAAACTTATTTTGAAGAGTTGGACAAATCATATTATTCGGACGGCTTGAAAAAGTTGGAGAATCATTGGATCAAGTGTATCGAGCTGAAAGGAGACTATGCTGAGAAATAAAAATAAATCGATAAAAAAAATGTGTTTTACTATGTTTTTCTAAAAACTTATTGACTTGCTCTCGTAGTATGCATTAGTCAATTCGCTGTATAATTTTCATAACGGTAATTAGTATATTCCTTGAAACTACTGGAAAAATGGTTTTTTAGACAAAAATTGTTTAACGTATATATCAATTGAATAAATTATATAATTGAACAAATTATTAGAGAAAAAGATAGTAACATGAATTCTACTTTGTTTCTTTTTGTAAACTTAATTTTAAATATTAAAATTTATAATATTATAAACGATAATTTATTTAATCTACATTTAATATAAAACATTTGAAATGAAAATAACATTAAAAGGTTATTTAAATAAAAAAAGCTATTATATCGCTGAATATTATCTAGTGATAAAATGTAGGATAAAGTGGAACCCTCCGTTGTGTTTTTACAGAATATAATTCTTCAGGTCTATTTAAACTTCCCATGCTTGAATTTGTAGAAAATGTTGATTGTGTTAAGATATCAGGTTTAAGAGTTTCTCTTCTTCGTGAATGTGTATCTTTGTGAGTATCTCTTTGTTCCCGTTTTTGTAGATACTAACCTTTTCCTGCGCGCGCTACGCGCGCGATTCAGAATTATTGGAGATACACAAACAAATCTGGAAAAGACCAAACTGGTTTGTTAATCCCCCTAAAATTACAACGTGGGTTCTCTTTTTACTTAATTTTTTAAAAAATTTAAGCATTTATACATCCTTAAAATTTTTTTCCGGATTTGTCTAATTTATGAGATTATTATTTGTTTTTTCCTTTTTTTCCGTTAGTTTTAATTAACTGTCTTCATTTTAAATTATTGATTTTCGTACTTTTTTATTTTTTTATTATTCCCCGCTTCTTGAAATAGTCATGAAGATGATGATTTTCGTCTTCTTTTAATCTTATTCAGTTGTTCTTCTTTTTTTTAATATTTTTCATTCGTATTTTTTCGAAAAAATCATTAATTTAGTAAAATGAATTCTCAAGCAATCAATACGAACTCGAAAAATAATCACTTGGGGGATGTTACAATCTTTTTTTGTGTATAACTTTTTTTTGGAGGGTGGACAAATGAAAATAACGGGTGGACAAACGTGGACAAACAGTGGACAAACGAATGCAATAATTATTTTACCAATATTCGCATTTAGAGGTTCCAACTTCACAAAGCAGCTCTGTGAAGTTGGCACCCCTAAATGCGAATATTGGTAATATCATTATCACATTTGTTTGTCCACTGTTTGTCCACATTTGTCCGCCCGTTATTTTCATTTGTCCACCCTCCAAAAAAAAGTTATACACAAAAAAAATTGTTACACCCCCAAGTGGTTATTTTACACTATTACGAAAAATATAATAAACATAGGGTGGACAAACGAAAATAATAGGTGGACAAACGTGGACAAACAGTGGACAAACAAATGTAATAATGATATTACCAATATTCGCATTTACAGATTCCAACTTTACAGAGCTGCTTTGTGAAGTTGGCACCTTAAATGCGAATATTGGTAAAATCATTATTGCATTCGTTTGTCCACTGTTTGTCCACGTTTGTCCACCCATTATTTTCGTTTGTCCACCCTATGTTTATTAAATTTTTCGTAATAGTGTAAAATAATCACTTGGGGATGTTACAATTTTTTTTTGTGCATAACTTTTTTTTGGAGGGTGGACAAATGAAAATAATGGGTGGACAAACGTGGACAAACAGTGGACAAACGAATGCAATAATTATTTTACCAATATTCGCATTTAGAGGTTCCAACTTCACAAAGCAGCTCTGTGAAGTTAGCACCCCTTTTAATTATCATAATTTTTACCATGTTTTTAAAAGAGCGTCCCCGAAAATTCCTTGTTACCGAAATTCACCATTTTCGGATTACTTTAACTGCCTCAACGAATAGAGGCTTCAAAAAAGCGTGACACGCCAATTTTAAGATATGATGATATATATCGGTAAGAACTTAGAATCATTTTAAATAATGACCACAAAAATTTTTAACAAAAACAATGCTTTACATTTTGGACTTATAATATTACGAAGCCGAATATGGAAATATTAACAAAATTTATAAATTATATTCCAGTAAAAACACAATATGTTACATCTATCTTCTTTTGGCGAACACTATAAATTTTCGAAAAAACTGATTCAATAGATCTAGAAATGTATGCCAATCATAACTCTGATCGTTCCCCAATAATTTTGTAGGAAATTCCTAATTTATATTACAATGCTTGTCAGGCGACAGGCGGCTAACTTTCAAGTTTTTGCTCATTCAGGTTTTTTTTTTATTTTTTGTTGTATGTTGTATGTAACTGCCACATTTTCGTTTCTCGGACTATTCAGTCTCTTTTACTGTCATCATGAGAATTGCGTTATATTTGTGTGTCGCATTTCGATGTGATTATTTACGGTTTTTTCATTCGGTGATATATTGGACATGCCAATTTCGTGTTACGACAAAGGATGGGAACGAAATCCCGTCGAGTTTTCGTCATGTTTGGCGCGTGGCAGGACGAAAATCGATGGGATTTCCTGTATCGAGGGTACTAAAATATAGCGAGAGAGACAGAGGGACGGATGCGTGCAGGTACACTGTAAATAGGGTACAACGTTTACCTGCTGCGTCAGAGATACACTTGTTGCACATTTTCCTCCACACGAACAGCGCACGCTTCGCGTGCGATAAATCACACGATTATGTGTGCTCGGTCAGGGACAGGAACACCATCCCTTATATCTTTGACAGGGAGGGAAAAGAATAAAGAAAACTTCACCGTCTCCGATGAGGGTAAATTGAACGACTGGAAATCGGACGTTATGTACACGCAACGTGACGTCGGTCGCGCTTTCACTTCTCATTCGTTATTGCGTAATAGCGGGGATGAAGATTTGGTTACGGTCGTGTAACAACGTGAGGTTGCCCAATTGTCTCTCAAACATTTTACATCACTGTCAAGCGGCGCCTGCAATGAGATTTTAAGATAAAACTTGAGCACTTTTAAATCGTAAGAAATTGACTAATCATAATAGTCGATTATATCCTCCTCTCATTCGACTCTGATTGATCAATTTCTTGTGACTTAAAGCTTAGATTTTACGCTTTAAAATGTCATTGTAGATGCCACTTTGCGAAAATTGTGTCGTCTTTTGTCATAGATCGAATCGCTATAGGTAAACGCAATTTTATCTCTTCAAATTACAAAATTTGTAGAACTGGGAAGAGAAAATGTCTCTTTTCATACATTGCTCGTTTATTCCTCGCAATTCCACGTATTTTTCCAGCTTTTATCAGATTCTGTATCTGATTCGAATGTTTCTGCTTTTGATGCGAAGATTCAAAGAACATTTATCGCGGACACGTGGCGGGAATCGTAATTCGTTGCCGTGAAAGTTTTACTGTAACAATGTAAAGATTTAAAATTTCATTCGAACATCCGCGCGAGAAAATACTCATTGTTAGTTTTGTCTTCAGCATTTTATAGCAGCATGTGGAAATAGAGGTCACACGTGTCCGACACGTGTCGGTTTTCGAAGGTTAGTTACGCGTTTCTCGAGTTCTGTAGGAGACGTCCACGTTCAGAATTCTCGCGGGTGTTCTCGCCGTCGCGTGTTAGAAACGTATAGAAAAAAACACTGATGCTCGTTTAATGCAACAATATGATGATGATGGAAAGTGTCTCGACCAAGGGTTATGATAAAGCAGCACCCATAACTCACGAATGGGGCAAAAATTCATAGAACGTAGGCAAAACTTTCCCTTTTTTGCTCGATGTATTTAAGTAACTATAGCATAACAATAGGCACGCGCCTCTCGTAACCTTCTGTTTTTGCTCATCCCCCTTAATCCTTTGATTTGTCGGAATTTTGTTCTATTAGTTCCGGTAAACTTTTCATCGGTGACATGGCTTGCCTTTTAATTTAACGCTATTGTCGAATGATGCTACAAATAGGTTGTTTTACAATCTTCTCACAGTTCGTCACGGATATAACGAGGAAAAATGTCTGTACAATTTCTTTTTTTTAGCATTGACTATTGTTATCGTTTTAGCAATTGATATTGTCGTAATTCTCAGCAGGAAACGTTAAAAGGTTTTGACCGAATTTTAGTTGAATTTATTGCTCGCTTTGCCCTTTTATGCTTTTTGCCAGACACATAGATTGACAGACACATGGATTGTTTATTATAAATATTTCATTGTCAGACGCGTTATACAATGTTTTATACACGTTGTTTTTAAAATATATTAGTTTTTCTTAATGTAAACGCTTATTTGTTACAAAAGAAAAACAGAATTATTACAAGTTACTTCTACAAAGATTCCCATCAGTTTTGGTAAATTGCAGATTTATGGAATAAATTGGGTCAAAACGTGCTATATGAAACCAAATTTAGGAAATGAAAAACAAAAAAAATAAATAGAATTAAAAAATTTTTTAAATAGAAGACACACGAATTTCAAGAATTATGCCTAAATTCTAAGCAGAAACGTAAGGCTCATAACATATTCTCTCGTAAGACTTTTAAGATACTTACATCTTTATACTTATATCTTTACAGACAGCTTTTTACTAGCTACAAGATTTACAAATACATACGCATAAAATTATAATACTAGTCATAAGTTCTTACAGTTTCACAAGAACAAGTTACGAGAATCTTACGATTCTGTTTAGAAGTGACCCATTAGATTGAACTATTCACTTATTTATTTTACTATTTCTAAGACGGAGCTTCACTTTAAGCAAAAGTATTACCAGAAAACGCCTCGTATATTCAATCAAGTCGCAGGAAGAAAAGAACGAAGAGAGAATGGAATGGTCAGGTCGGCTATATTCCGCCTTCTTTCTGTTTGGCGTGGGTAATAATTAGGGAGGTAAAACAACCGGCTCTTAATCCGCACGTATGATTAAAAGAAATGAGTCGTCCGTGTGTGCGGCTCTCGTCGTTTCCGCCAATTTGAACGCGCGAAAGGATCGATCCTCCTCCCTTTCAGTCTTCCTATCTCTCTCTCTCTCTCTCTTCCTCGTTTTCTTTTTCCATAAGCGTACGTACCTCCGGGTCGGTGTGTGTAGCCGGTGCGTAAACGACTCTCCTACATGCGCGGTTTTTATGACATCGCGCACACACGTCCACCACCCACGCCGTTAAAGACGATGGTGTCGTTTCTCCTCCGTCGCGGCCGCTATTGAATCGCTTGACCCACTTTGATAAACTCGCATCGGAATAACTCAATAGTACCGTGTCGTGAGTCGACAACAGTAATTATTATTCAACGTCCCCCGAGCCGCGCCGCCTCCGTTTCGCGGGATCGCGCGCGGTACACAAACGCTACACGCGCATCAATTTATCTATCATAGATACTCGCGTGCGTCGCGGGGTGCACTTGACGTGGCTGCTGCTCGTCGCTGAAACCTCGCGTAATTAAACGCGACGCGGTCGCGCAACCGTCGCGATTACTTTTTCGCAGCGAGACGAAGCGCGATGCACGACCAGCTCCGGCATGATCTTCCGAAGAGAGAAGATTCTGCATGGAAAACGCATTTTAAACTGCGGTCTCTTTTTTTTTTTGTCTGATGACTTCTCGATCTTACCATCACGAATCTTGATGTACTTTGATTTGTGCTGCCTTAAACAATGACATATATGTATATGACGTCTTTCTCAATTGATGATAGATGTATGCTTTCCAGGTTTCGAGAAATTGTATTTTTCAGTTTTTAATATTCTGTATGAATAGAGATAATTTCATATTATTTTTTGAAACAACAAGGATAGATTAATTTAGAAAGTAATGCTTAGTTTAACTCTTTCAAGTTTAGTGATACATTGTTTAAATTGTTTTCACAAAACATTGTATTTGTCATAAATATTAAATATTTAAATGACGTGTTGACGAATATTTATATGAGTTTTGAGCACATATTTTGAACAGAAAAAGCAACTATTTATAAAAAAAATGCTATTGATAGATATTCACAGATAAAAATATTTTAATTCTCTACATAGCTTTTACCAATATATGTCTTTTTATCAGATATGAAAATATTTAATTCTGATGAAACATTATTAAAACGTAATATTTAGCAGTATTTTGTAGAACTAATTGTCACAATTTTTTTATTTTTATAGAACGTTTGGTGTCTATTGTATTTGTTTTTGAATAGTTTTTTTTGGAAAAATCCTAAAAAATATTACGTTATAATTTGATATTTTACTTCTTATTTTAGGATCTTTTTGAATTTTTATATGTTTCGACATTATTTTTGTGTTTAGTAATTGAAAAGCTCTATCTATATAATATATAATCAATTTTGTATTACATAATATTTTATTCCTTAATCCACCATATTGAATTCGTTATTTTGAATTTTTATGTTTCGATCTCATTTTTGTATTCAGCAATTCCTCAAATTTTCAAAAACTATTAATCAATATATCATATATATATATATGTATATCCCTTTTCTGAAAAAAAAGAATCAGAAAGAATTAAAATGGTTGATTACCAAAAATAAAACAGAATAATTACAAAACATTTTTTTAGACGACGTATCTTATAAATGCATCCGAAGTAATTTTTTACATCAACTTTCTGACTTTTATTATTTATTTTACAGAACTTTTATTAATTTTATTCTCCACGACTCATAGCAAAATTTGCCGTCGGTTATGCTGACAAAATTCCATCTGCCGTCGCGTGGCGCCCTCGCGTTGTTATCAATAACTAACATCTCGCTGATATATCTGATACGAGACCGATATTTATGCAGCGTGCATGCGCGTATTACGATAGACTTAAAAAAAATGTGTCACATTCGGCCAACTACGTGCATGTGAAAATTCCTTCAATTTCTAAAAAATCTCAAATCTTGCCAATCGTGCGCGCTCTTAACACCGAACTCTCGATCTTTCTCTGTATTTTAAATATAACGCTGAATTATATACGCGCATACTTAACAAATGGAGGAAGACAATGTTGAAATCTTATTCTCGGTCTTCTCTTTACCATAGCTTGTTCTAAGCGTTAAAAGGTTTAGCACAGCGGAAACGTTCGATTTGCTTAACCATGCGTATTTAAAATATGGAACGATCGCTGGCAGAACGAAACAATAAGAGTAAGAAATGCAGTCATCGATTACGGTACAATAGAATAAATACCGAAGGAATACAGAGAGGAACATAAAAACCACCTTACTAAATTTTACAAATTGGATAACATATTTTAATATTAGGTATTCAAATTATGTATATATATTATAATACACACACACAACACACATATATATAATTATATATGTATATTTTATATGATTTAATCAAACATTTTATATTTTATTTTGTTACATATTAAAAAATAACGAAAAATTCGCTCTACTGTGTGTCGTTGATAAATGCTAAAATTCTAAATGCTATCAAAATTGCGATTCATGATTCATCGAAGCGATGAAAGACTATCGAACTGACAAAATTAATAACTGTATTTTCAGTGATTGTTCCGCTAAAATATAGTTTTTTGGACATCGCTGGTATACTATGGATATGTCGCATTTGTGCGAACGTTTGTAAATACAGTGTTCGATCGGCCTTACTGCAAGGAGGCAAGGTCGCATCCCACATTTTTGCGAAAATTAATCACGAACTCCCGTCATCAGTGCTGCAAAGATTTTGAAAAACACGCGTGATTGATTCACGCGCGCGCATCTCCTGACTCTTCCCTTCGATCACCCGACAGTGCTGCTCGTCTTTACGTCACTAGAATTAAAATCATACAGAATACTAATATAATAAGGTCATCCATTACAAGCGAAACAATATGTGCGCTTCGTCGAGAAATGATAAGATCTTTCAATGAAATTTGATCGAACACTGTTTCTGTCCGAGTTTCTCATCAATCCAAATCAATCAAATCTCGTTATTTATTTTAATACTTGACGTTTGCTGTCTTAATAATTCCTGTTTGAAGTATCACGAAATAACATGAAACGGAAATGGAAAGGAACGGTTTGCCTCTCTCGTTCGAGACAATGAAAGACTAAAGTAACATCAATGAGACATAATTATGCTGTTCATCATATCTGAATTATTTCTATGGAATTAAATTTCATTATTATTTCCACAAGACATCGGCAGTGCGCACATATATCATTTCGATGCAGCGTGCTTAATTTTGAAGTCATTCGACTTAGTTCCGCGCCAAGGCGCTGATCGCGCTTCGCCTCGTCTCGCCGCGCGTCGAAACGATCCTGCATCCGAGCTGGTCCGAGCCGCGCCGAGAGAGTCTCTCGCCGCCCCATCCATTCGATCCGCGCCGATCCTCGCCGATCCGCGCTCATATACGTACGTTTTCTCGTGCCAGTTATGATGAATTCGATTAGGTAATAACGGCGCGGCGCGGCGCGACGCACCGCGCCGAGGCACAAGAAATGACGCCATGGGACACGGTCTGTGGTTTTTAATACGCGTCCTACTTTCCGCTATCTCTTCACGGGCATGGTGCGGCGCGGGCGGGGCGAGCGAGCGAGCGAGCGAGGGAGCGAGCGAAACTATCGGCTTCTCTGCAACTCGTCGCAACTCACCGACCGGGCTTCTCTCGTTACGCTCCCGCGTGAAGAAGCGTGACGCGATTGGCGCGTGTCGGTAGCTCAGCCTCTATCCTTCTACCATTCCGGTGTGAGAGACTTCGCGTTACTATCTCTTTCCCTTTCACCATCGCTATTTCCCTCTCTTTGTCGTACACGCACGTCACCGAGCCCTCGCCAGTGGTAGCAGCGCGCGGTCGGTCGAGATAGAAGAGACCGACGGAGAAGGAGAGATTCGCCCAGGTAAACGGGCAAGAGGGAGAGAATGTGTGCGAGTTGCAGCAGCGCAGGAGGGGACGGACGAGTGGAGGCGGATAGAGAGAAAAGAGGCGAGGAGGGCGAGAGCGCGAGAGATAACGACGCGCGCACGGCGCGTGTTATATATGGCTAGAAGGACTGAAATTGAAAGTGGTCTCGTCCCACTGGCCCACTGACCTGATTACCCACTGACAATGACACGAATCCTTGCCTCCCACTGCACTCTCCCGCCACCACCGTCCTTTCTCAACCGCGAGTACGTGGACGACGCGCGGGGCCGCCTTCTCGCCTCGCGTTTATCGTTCGCCTCGATGATGACGACGACGACGGCGGCGGCGGCGGCGGTGGTGGCGCAGGCGTCGTCGTTCACGTCTACCACGAGGACGCGCCAGGTAATCGCGCTTTTTTATCTCGAGTATCCATAAATTGCCCGCGCCGCACCGCGCGCGCCGCCTCGCGCAAATGGAGGTCGCGCCGATGGCGCGAAGGCCACGGGGGATGCAACAAGTGCATCTCCGAAATGACGCGGCTCCTAAAAAGGGAGCAACCCTGATGGTCGAATTCCCGGGGACGGGGCCGAACGTGACGCGATACGGCCGAACCTTGCGATCAAGGTATACAAAGGGAAAGAATTCGGGGTCGCGAGATGACGCACCCGACCCTCGGCTCTGCGCGCGCGGCATGGGTAGTCAAATTGAATTTCTTTTTTTTTTCATCCAATTTATGAATTCATGAAGGGCAAGACTTTGAATATTGATAATCCGAGTGGCTAACGTGTGTTCCAATTTCGGTAGGACGCGCGATTCCACGATCGCATATATCCGTCCTACGACCTGTATTCATATTTAAACGACCCACTTTAGGAATTATAGAGGTCCAGTCGCATACTCGTATATTACCGTTGAAACCCGCAAGAAGCGAGTTCTTTGTGAAGCGAATGATATTTTCCTCTGGCATGTATTGTACCAAGAGAGCAATTATTTTCGAACAACATTACTCTGCCAAAGTCGCTCTCTGAAACTTTTAGAGAATTAATGTCACTCCGAGGAGTGAAGAACCTCGCTCTTTAAAGATTGAATAAAATTAAACTTTTTTTTTTTTTTTTTCAAGACTCGCTCAATTTTCACTTTTTAGAGTGAGAGTCTACTTCGAAGAATTTAGAGAGCACCAAAGTCTATGTTCCGCGTTGCGAAATTAACAGCCTGAGAGATTGATTTGATGATCCATCCCGTTTTAACGAGCTTGAATGCAGCATCTGTAACTCTCTTAACGACGCAGTATAAATGATAATGTTATGTTATCGTTGCGCAGATATCACATATATTTGGTAAAAAAAAAAATAAAAAAAAAAATACGATAACATACCGATACCGACACTGTCGTTAAGAGTTACAAACTCTCAGAGCGGGAATTGCGCATTAATCGTCATTCGGAATTCCCAATAATCGAGCGATCGAACTTCGTTCTAGCGAGGCGTGTCAGATGAGGCATATATCGATTCCTAGCGGAACGAAACGCTTTGGAAACGGTCGCACGCTCGTGGGAAGTTCGTCGGCACTAAATTCTGCCTGATGGTGACTTATACTTTCTCGGGAGGATCGGGAACAAATCGAATTACATAAACGTTTCAAGAGCGGTCGACCGTTTTCATAATATACATTACCGACTTTACTCATGCGTAGAAATGGCGGCCTCCTTTTTGTCGCACGCCAGCTCCTCCCGTCTCGCCCATTAAATGCCGCTTATTGAAACACTCGCGAGGCGTTTTTTTTTTTACCGTCGTGCCCACCGACAAAATCCCGTCTTACATTTTAATTAGATCGTTATGTGAGGTAATCCCTGCCACAGCGTGTGTGTTTCTTTTAGAAAGGGCTCTGGGCCCAAAAGTGTGTCGTAAGCTCATAGGAAAGACCGAAAGTATACATTAGTGCCGATGAGTTTAGAAAAATCAAGAAGCGAAATTAAATGTCGAATATTTATCTTTAAACGATCCTTTCTTTCGTAGGAAAAAATATCTGATAAGAGAAAAATAATTGGAATGATTTGGAGAAAAATATCGGTAAAAATGAGAGGATTAAAAAGATTATGATTAAAAGCTTCATTTTTATACTACAATGTTAGTAATAATAATAATTCATAACAACATCATTTATAGTTTTAAAAAATATATATAATAGCAGAATCGAAAATGACTATAAATTACAGTTAAATTATGGTAATTGCGATCCATTCTTTCTCTTTATTATGGAGGAAAGATTCAATACGAAGCTTCGAATGCTGCGAAACGACGTGTTTGATTACCGAAGATTATATGTTCTTTTTGAAGCGTGGTTAAGTAATATTGACAGGCGACATTTCGGCTCGTGTTAGTATTTCATTTGAACATCCGCAGAAGAAAACAGGATGCGGGCACTTTTTACCGTACACAGCAATACTCTATTATTTCTCTCGGTGTTAATGAAAAGCGCGTTCATTGAAAAGCATTTCTTTGGAGCGCTTCCACAATAACGATTTCCGCGTACTTAGAAAAAAAAAAAACAACGCACTCGAAATAGAACGCTTTGCCTTATTGACTTGTGCGCCGAAGTCATTATCACTTGGTCACGGTCCGGCACTAACATGGTCCGAGATACAATTTCCCGGTAATCATTTCCAACATCTATAAACAACATGTTACAGAGTACTCGGGTATGCGGCGTTACCGGTCTCGAAGTACAGTGTGCTGTATCTACGTTAATTTCCTGATAATTGCATATTGCTTTTATGAGTAATGCTCCATTTGTGTTTACGCTTTACGATTGGGTGTGCTCTCGAAACAATTATATAGGCGAGAATTACGTACATATGGGACACGATATATATCACAGAAGCTATACTATACATATATTCTTTGAAAAGCAGTTATGGATATATTATAGTCCACAGAATTAAAAGAAATCATTTGCTTCCTAAGAATAATTTTATAAAAGTAAGAGATAGAAAGAGTGAAAGATACATTCTTTGTTTAGGCCATGTTATACGATTTTTATTAAAAGTCGTGTGAGAGGAAAGCCCAACAATCGATCGAGTTTTCTACTTCAAATTTCGTGCATCGATAGAGTGGGCGATCGTTTGTGGTCCCTCGGGGCTTCTCCACTCTCGCTTTCAGCGTGAAAGAGGCGCTCGTTCAACAAGATTTCGTAATCCTTTTTCCAACCCGGGCGAGCTGCGACCGGCTCGCAAAGCGTACACACACACGCGCGTTCCCACGTGCTTTCGCTCTCCTGGCGACTACGTGTCGCGAGTGTTATCTGTACGTGTTTTCTGTGTGTATGTACGTGTACATACGTGGCCAAACGTGGTCTCGCGCGTCCGCCTACTTTCGCTAGTTTGCGTAAGAAACGTGCCGTTGAAGAAACCGAATACGCGTATTCGTAATAGGTATTCGATAATCCACCCGGGTTGACGATGCGGTTTCTGACCGACAAATATATACTTTTTTCTGTCATCTTAATTATCTATACCGAATCAAAAGTTAGATTTACCAAACTAATATATCGTTCCAAACAGATCATTGATTATCTTTGAATTTTGGAAACGAAATTTACGCGATAGAAGTCTTGTTATTTATTTGAAAAAAAATTGAAAAAATTTGAAGAAATAATAATATATCGAATATTTTTTGGGGCAAATTATTTTATATCAAACCAGATAATATCGGTTGATGTCGAACGCTTTAATATAGGTGTATAAGTGATGCGCAATTCACGGCATGTGCGTCGCATTTACTCACCTGTGAATTTTTTGCGACCCGTACTCAGTTGAAAATATAAAATCATATTTTTTATTTTATTAAATGAAATAAACCGTATAATACGACTCGTGAGATTTTATCTCTTTCTAAAAATGACCCTATGAAAATAACTTTTAATTAAAAAAAAGTTGCGCATTAGTGCTCTGGTGAATTCTTTTATTACGTTTTAATATGTTTTTTTTTTAATTTTGAAATGGTGAAATTACAGAACTGTTAAACTTTCTCGTCTTCAAAGTTTTCACGTCGAGATCAACGTTGATTGATTTTTCGGCACTGTCTACAAACAAACGAAAGTGAAATTGTACACACTTTCCCTTTGTCTTGTAATCAGTGTCTGTCGTTTTTTTTTGCTCATTATCATATCTTTCCCCAAAGGAGACTTACACTTTTATTAACGGAGTATTACGAAATATATTACAAAAAGAGAGAGAGAGAAGTAATTAATAATATTAAATTATAAAATTAAAGATATAGGTGATTTTTTAAATTATATTTTTAAATTATATTTTCGGAAATATAAAACAATTCTCTTTTTCCATTACCTACATATCATTTATTATTTTACATTTTACTTCTCATTTTTATTTATTGTAACTATTATCATTATATATTTGTATTTTCTATTTTTTGGTATAATCATTTATTTTATTTTTAAGAAAAACGTGTTTATTTTTTAAATGAATTTTTTTCTTTCAGTGATGAAATCATTGATCACTGAAAAATATAATGAGTTGAATATAAAAGATGTGATTATAATATAATATTGGCAAATTCGCGCGCGCGATTTCTGACTTGTCATTTTGAGAGAAGGTCACAAGTCGCGAAATCTGTCTAATTCCTGAGGTATCGCTGCACTCTCGTTCATTGAATGCATGCTGCATCGCGGGACCTTGCAGCCGCCGCTGGCCACGGCTGCATAAATCTGAACGCCTGTCTGACTCGAGTAAGCAAAGGTCTTCCCGTATGAAAATCGAAGGACACTCGGCGTCCGGCCTCGCGCTTTCCGCACGCGCGTTGCGTGCAACGCTCGAAATACATGCAAAAAAAAAAGAGGAACGCGCCACGCACTATCACCCCATCCATGCCATTTCGATGGAGGTCACCCAGTGAGTTAAGTGGGTCTCGACCACTTGGTTAGTGTGTCACGGCGTACTCGTTACTGAATAAACTTAATCTCAATACCGCAGTTAATAAGCCAATCGCGACAGGCTCACGCGATTCCCCTCCTCAACCTTCTCTCTCGCTCTTTCTTTCTTTCTCATACTATCTTATTTCCCATTCTACGAGGACCGTATTTTTCGCAAATGTTTTTCTCAGGGGTATTGCGCTGTCACAGTCGAGAGAATGACAGAGGGTATATTTTAAGCCAGATTAGCCGAGGGCTTCTCGCAAAAATAATTTCGCAACGATCTGTTTGAATTCAAACAGTGGTATTGATTCAATTTAATTATTTTTACTTAAATTCGGATTTTCAATAACGTAAAATGATGATTTTATAATGAAATTAATTTCAAGAATACTCTCAGAGCTTTTAAATTTTTAATTTTATTTTTCGATTGAATAATTTAACGAATTGAAAGATATGTCGTCTGCAAGAAATTTTAATATATGTTAGTGTTAAATTTTAATGTCGTGAATTCCCTAATGTTGGTTTTTCGAGACATACCTATTTATGAAGGTACATACATACTAAAAATTAATTAAATTTGTTGCAAACAATCCGCTTCGAAAATGTCAAATTTAAATATAAACAAAACTTTGTTTCTCGATTAAAATTAAATTATTTTTGCTTTATTGAAGTTGAAGAAAAATTAAGAGAAAATTGCTAAAGCATACAATGTCCAAAAATGAAAAAGAGCTAAAAATACATTTACTAAACTTTTCATCATAAGTTAACACATTTACTAAAGAATTATAATCTAATCTCTATACATTCAAGAGTAATTTATTTAAGAGTAGTTAAAAATTCAAATAAATATGTTATTATTAAAGTTAGGTATATTATTAGAGGAGATGATAATATAAAATTGGTCGCGCTGTGTGTGTGTGTGTTCGTGTTTTCTTTTTACTCTATTCATGTGTCGCTTTTTTTTACATCGATAAAGTATGCAATAAGTGCTACATGGCTTCAAAAACAATTTTCGAACAATATTGAAGCAAGGTTTGGTCTTCTGTTCCGTGACACGCAAAGCTCCTTAGTGTCCGTACACCTGAGCTCTTAGTCAAGAATTAAGCTCCTTGACGTTCTTGTTATAATGTGACTCAGACATGCGATGGATAATGTGTCCTATGTCTTTTTCCAGAAATGTAATCACATTGCGATCGGATATTTTCTAAACGCGCTTAATACATTAAATTATTTGATTTTATTAAATTCCATTAAAATAATGTCAAATTATTTTGTCCACGATAGAAAAAAATATATAATGGGGAGTAGAGTGGCATCATGCAATTAATTACATCGTATAAGCGGAATTAAACAATCAAGGAGTCAGAATATCAATTCTGTATAAAAGTATTTCGCGTCGATATTAAAAAAAAGTATTTCACGTCGATTATATGATGGTAACATGATTAGTGATCGTTCAAGCGATTGCGAATGTTTTGCAAAATCTATATTTATTCGGGTTTCATAAAATTTCTCTTATTGCTATATTCCATCCAGTCGGATCGCCCGTCCACCCCGGTGACCCCATTTCGCCCACCGGCAGTCGATTTCGTGAGCTCGCAATTTCTGTAACTCGCGCGCACGGCTATATTGATTATATTATGAGGATTGTTCACAAGAGATGCGCGCGAATAGGCTTATAACTATAATTTAAAACCAGCAAATGAGATCGTGGCATATTTCTCTCTTTTTTTTATTATCAACATATTTTATTGTATTGTACTTGATGAAAAAGCGATGACGAGCAAAATGATGCATTACCTTGGATATATATTTATAGTGGCGACGAGAATTTATGTCTCCTTGGGGTTGATTTTGTTTCTGGCATAAGATTTACGAAAACAAACGTGCGTGTGTCTGACTAGATCGTTGTTAAATTGCGAAAATTTGTTTCTAAATGTTAGAGAAAATTAAAATAGACTCGACGTACTGAAAATATAATTTATGAAAATTCAGATAAATATGATGTCATAAAATAATTCTCCAAAAATTATATATAACATATATTATACTATTTAATAGTAATATAATAAGTATGCGCGCATAACGAAGTTTATCACTAAAAATATTTTTTATTTATATTTTATAGATTCCTATAGTACTTTTTAATATTAAGTTATATTTATAAATATATTACTTTTTAAATTATAATTCACATATTATATACAATAAATTAAATATTTTTTCGATATAACAATATCTTGGAAAATTCTTAGTATGTAAAGGATTAATAATAGACATGACGCTCGCTTCGTGACGCGCTAATGATCATAATCGCTGGTTTTGTTGAACCACGACCCAGGGCAAGAAGGAATTATTCGTAGTAGCTACGTCCGTCGTGGCATGTCGATTCGTAACAGGTCGAATCATTTCACTTTCACGTCGGTCATGATTTGCGATTCTGAAAAGGAGTGAGATCGGGAGAGGAATGGGCGGAGAATAGATATGTATGTACATTGAGTGTATCGAGATGATTTCGCGACAGCCCCGAATCCACCGTAGTGTTTCGAAGGCAGACCAAGAGTGACCTTGGGCTCGATTTTGCTTCGATCCGTTTTGGCGATATTACAGCACTCCTCGATTGCCTGCGACCGTCGCAAAAAAAAAAAAAAAAAACCGCAAGTCAATGTAATCACCGACGTACGGCCGCACAAAGCGAACCACGGATGGTTCAAAACTCACTCTTTGGTCCGATTATTAAACACGCGAGACGAGGAAGAGATTCGCGGTAAACTGATCGCGTGGCGATTACCTACAAGAGTTTTACAATTGGGCTCGGTATTGGACCATTATTGGCTGTCAGACTTTTTATATTGGCCTAATAATGGTAATCAGAACTGGTTCAGTGTTATTATAATCGAATAATAACTTGAGCTCAAGAATTATAACGAACGATAATAATGAGCTATGAACAATAATGGCAAATAATAATGGCTCAAGAATGACAAACAAATAAAAAGAAGTGATACTTCGATTACTTTTGTATATAAAATGATATAAATTTTAAATTGTATTATATTTAATAATTGTATTTATATAATTTTTTATTACAATTATCAGTGTGCGCAGTTATTCACTTAAGATATGGACGAATTTCTTTTATAATAGCTATACTTAATGGCTATAATGGCTGTAATGGTGGCCCAGAAATGGTCCATTATCGTATATCATATTATCATAAAAGTAAATAGGCATTCGAGATTGTTTGCCAGCAATAAGCCAGTATTGAATGACAGATTCTTGGCTAATGGGTAATCGCCATAGATCGATCAAGTGTTGTTGGCTCTGTTGTAATATCTGTTATCTTATGTGGGCCGTCTGACACACAGGAGCGCGACATAACATTCGGCAAAAAGAAATAACACTTCCGAATCCATTGTAAAAAGAAGCTTCTGTATATCTATTTAAACGAGTGATATTTTTACATAAAAATGCTACAATATGCACGTATCAACGATGAAAAAAATTAAGTGATGACATTTTGACAAATGACTATTTCTTTCGGTATTCTTAACAAAGAACGGACATTTTCTATCTGTGACAACTAATGTTAATTTGTGATCTTTATCTTTAAACATTTATATAGCACGAGAAAACTGTCTACGAGACAGTAAAATGACGTTTGAATAAATAATTTGGGGTTTTGGCAATTGCGTCCTTTGGCGCTGCATTAACTTTACCGGAATTTTATTACTTGAGGATCGTGTATCTGGTACACGGCCGTATTATCCTTTATTGAATTGTTGTGGCCGAAAGTAGGACGTCGCCAGGAAACTCCGTATTCAGTCTGTCTGATAATGAAATATTCACTAGGATTTTTCCTGCTGCCATTTCATAGGGAAATGTTGTAATTAATCGATCTATTCCAGACCGTGACTTTAGCCTCTGCCGCATAGAAATATAGAAACATGAAAGAACATTTACGTGCTCCGCTGTCTAATAAAATGCGAACGCTGACAACAACGTCGGACACTTAACTTTACGCGCTCCATAAAATTGTCATTTGATTTTTTAAAACTTCACCGTAACATAACTGTAAATAATATCCCATTTTTCGCTCCCCGATTTGTTCAACGGTTTGTGTCATCGCGAACACGCGTTTTCACTCGTCTGTATACGTTTCGTTCAAAGGACGTTTCTGAATATTTTATTTCATTAACATGAAGCTTCTCGTGAAAGTGCAGTCTTTTTTTAACTCTTCGTAGCAAGATATTTCCGTTCGTTGAGAAATAATAATGTAACAATTATAGGTTTCCCATTTTCAAAAATAATTCGATATTTTTTGCACAAGGTTGAGTTTGTATATTAGTCGAATTGTCAAAAGTTTCGTCTTATTGCGGAAATGTGTACAAGCATGATGAAATACGTTTGAGCGAGGGAGAGCCTTTATTAAAGTCAAGCAAAATAGCAAATGCGTGAGGGAAAGAGGACGAATCACCGCTGGATAAGAATGTGTGTCTAGTTTAGTGGGCAAGTAGGTCGCGAGGGAAACCAACGGCGACGTGTGTTACGCAACGTAGTTCCAGTGTTATACAACTATTGACTCACCGGATTAACAAGCAGGCTGGGTGAAAACGAAAGCTGAGTGCCCGTCAGGCCGCCTTCGCTCTCTTCGCCTCTCCTCGTCTGATCGTGCCTCGCTGAGCCACTTCGCGTCGCCGCCGCGCCTCTCCGCGTCTCGCCGCAAGCTTTTGCGAGGCGCGTTGACGTAGGCACGCGCGGAGGTATGTATGCCTTTACGTGAGAAAGATTACGAGGAGCGAAGAGCGATCAAGCATTCGTACAAATGGCGTGGATAATTAGACGTATCGTTTAGCAATCAGCTCGTTTGCTAGGGATTCACGTAGGAAAGTTTATATTTATGCATCGCCTATACCAAACGTCGTACAAATTCTACGAGAATAAATATAACACAAACGAGCATATTATTAATGTCATTAACTGGTTGTTTCCTTAAAAATTCCTTAAAAATTACTTTAATTTGATTCTTCGAATGAATTAGTTACGCAAAATTTCGACTGTATGTTATAATAATATTAAAACATGTTAAATTTTTCTTTAATTTTTCTAATAAAGTATTAATATAAAATTATCCCCATTGATATATTTGATATATTTGCCAGAAAATAAGTGATATCAAGAAGAGCTGAACATCTTGAAACTATTTTCAATTAGTAGGAAAATTTTAATGAGAATAGTTAGACTCTTTAGTGGGAAAAGTTATTAAAAGTAAGTAAATTGTTGAAATTATTTCTAGATGTATTATACAAGGGTTAACTGGAAATAACTTGAACATTAAGACGAAATTGTATAAGACACTAAATTAGATAAATTCAAATTAAAGTTATTTTGGAACATCAAATTAAATGAGAATTTGAGAAGTAAACTGTAGCTTCGCTTAACATTTTGCCTTCGGTTTTTTCAGTAGATGACGACCCCGATTTTAGCGCTTTTAATTGGATGGCCTTTAGACTCTCGGTTATCTCGATGCCTCGGGAAAATAGCTCGGTAGATGCAAATCGATCTGCATATTTTTTGACGGACGCCGTAAAAAGGAATCAGGCCACTCGCGGTGCAGCGCGTATTTCTTTCGCACGCGACGAAGCGAGCTATAGCAAATTACAATAGAGAAGTCATCAGCCGCCACAATTCGATTCCAATGGATTTTTCGGTCGCTCGCTTTTAAAGTGTAGCTTTATAATGGTAAAGGTATACGTAATTTCATACTCTCTGAAGCTTTTAAAGTGAATCTCACTCCGAAGAGTGAAATCTTACTCTTAAAGATTGAAAATTGAGTGTCCCTTCCAACAAGCGACATAGTACAACACAGTGATCATCTCATTCTTGTTTAACTTTGGCGAACAACAAAGACGTACTGAAACACTGTGTTACACCGTGTCATCTGTGTCGCTTGTTGGAAGGCATTCTGAGGAAGGCACTCACTGGCTCAATTTTCGCTCTTTAGAGTGAGATTCTACTCCAAAGAATTTAGAGAGTATGTTGTGCATGCGTGTGTGTGTACGTAGTGTTTTAAAAGTATGCCTTTGTAGTAAGAATAGATGTATTTTTTGCTCATTGAGACTTGTGCTTCGTGAAATATTCCGCGCAAAGAGAACCTCGATCAGCTTCAGTGCTTTCCCATACTTATCGTGGCTTGTGCGCTGAGTGAGTCGATTCTTACCTCGATTGAGAGCGAAGTAGCAAAGGCGGCGTTGCGTAAGGCAAGTCGGCTTTTGCTTAACCGATTTCAACCCAAATGGTCGAGAACGGTCGCGACTTAAGTGTTCGGAACAAGGCTCATCTGATCGATTCTTTCTTTTTTTTTCTTCTCGATCTCTATCGAGCGCTCCATGTAATTTGCACCACAGGACTCGAGTCTGCCTGAGAAGATTGTCGTTCATTTCGTGGCATGAGTTTTACAAAATAACCAAGCATCAAAGAAAGACACGGGGTTACCGCTATTTCCACGTATTTACCCCGTCGTGATAGCGTGTAAACCTGAACACGACCGTTTTCTGCTTGAAATCATGACGTGCGTTTTGACGTTTACAGCCGTTTGCCTTGAGCCCTTGATTATACTGATTATATGTAATGAGTTACGTCAATATAATGTAAGAGCTGAGAAGTGAAATTTGACTCTTGAGTACACGAATAAACGTGCCGGTTACAAAGTACACACAATTGATAAAAAAACGATATTCTATTAAATTCAGAAGAAAGAATTTAAAACAGTACATAGTTAATTACAGAATAAAATATCAATGTTGAAGCAAATCCATCCGAATAGACTCCGATATGGTTTCATTGTATATGTACATTTGCTGTTATCTTTTATTGGGAAGTTGGGTTATTATCTCTCTATTAAATATTATGGTGTGTGATTGTAACGTCATTTTCGGAGGAGATTTCTTTCCCTGACCTACATGTGTTTGGTAGACCAGATAAGACCTCGTAACACTTCAAGGGTGCATAATTTGCAGTCAGTGGTACTGGATAACTTTATATGTAAAAGCGTTACTTCTTCTCTCGCATTACATGCCGTCATACGGATGACGTGCAGATTGGTATACGCCGATAAATTTGCACTCGAAGATCAATAATTATTATCCATTAACGGTGCGTATACAAAGCCACGATAATAGTCATAATAATTTTGCGCCTATGACAATTACTCTGGCACGCTTTCGAAATTACTCTGTCGATTATTTAATTAATTTATTTAAGCATTATTCAAAATGTGATTATGACGAAACAATTGCAAAGGAACTTTTTATTCGCGCTCCTTTATTTATCATTTCAATTTCCTCGCTGAAGACGATTAGAAAATTAATGGAAACAGTAGATCTGTTCTTTTTAGCTGAACTTCTTGCACAATGCATCTTTCTTTCTTTTCCCTTCACGTTGGAGAGAAAAAGAGGAAAGCAAATGAATCACGCAAGAAGTTCATCTAAAAAGAACAGGCCTAATACGTTTTTGTCGTTGGAAAAATAAATGGTTAAGATTTTTTGTTTCGAAATAAATTTTTAATGACAGAGCTAATCAATTTTTTCAATTTTGTCTAAGACAAAAAGACCGCTTTTGAAATATCAGCGCACACTCTCTTTACGGTACTTACTTCTTCTTGTTCGTATTTTCTTATTATTCTTAAGTTAACGTTCGCTGTATGCCGCGTAAAATCAAGACCAAAGCAGCGCGAAGGAAAGCGAATGAGCAGCTCGCTACAATAAGTACCTATACGGCGGCACCATTTGTCCTCATTGAAGCAAGTCCGTTCATTCGCATTCGTTCGCGCTCATTCGCATCGTCTGGATCCGGTTTAAGATAAACCGTGCACGTTGCTATTTCTGGCTCGGCACGGATGGAGTCACTTTCGATTCTTTCGATGCGTACGACTGCTCATCCAAACCAGTTTCGCTGTCTTTCCTCATTCGAATTAGCGACGACGACGACGACGATTGTGTCTGCACCGCGGGAGGGACAGCCTCTTATCTGTCACCGGGCCGCTCGCTGTCTTATCGAGCACCCGGATCGACGAAGGTAATGCAGGTCGCGCGATACACACATTTTGTTTCCCCACTGACTTTACCGACCTGCCTCAAATTACGCGCGAGGCGCATCTTTGTCATGAACGACAGCTGCGTTCAGCAGACTCAACAGTTGAGTGAGCACTCGCTCTCTGCTGTTGGTGTATATTCTTCTAAATCTATAGATTTTTATAAAAGTCTAATTGGATTTAAAAGAATACACCAATATTACTGTTGAGTCTGTTGAACACAGCCGATAAGAACCTACTGCTCGGTTTGTTTTAAGTTCAGATTCCTAGATCAGTATTCACAGTCAGTTCTTACTTTAAAATCATCGCAAGTAATGTTTTAAGGTACTATTACTGGTCTGTGATTGGCTTGTAATATTTTCAGACTGTACTTAAGACAGTCTTAAATATATGAATCAACTATAAATAGATACCGGACTAAAACATCTTGAAGATGTCTTATGATTAAATTTTTCTTAACTCGCATCCAGATAAAGTGGATCTACTCCATCTAAGGTTAACGTCAGATTAACTTGACACGCGATTCTTGGTTCGAGAAAAACGCAAATCATAAATCAGTTCACGTTGATTTACGGAACTGCAAACAATAAACTGCAAATGAGTTTAGACTAGCGAGTGAATAGCAAATAGCGAAGTAAGAATCGAACATAGTTTGGCACTAAGACTTTCGATTTCTTCTTCGAAAAAGACTGAAGAGGAAAAAATAACACGGAACGATTTTGAAATAACACGCGAGCAACGTTCTTCACGAAACACCGAGAGTTTATTTACATGACGGCCTTTTCATACGTCGTTGTAAAAACAAAAGGATGAAAAGACACCATCGGCTTTTCTCAACTGGATACGTTAATATTTCTTTTTGCTTTTCGTCGTAGCGTCCTCTTTCGTAACGTTTCCGACTTCAATTTCTGTGGCTCCCTCGGCAGAACTTCTCTCAAAAAATAAAATGTTAATCGTGCAAGCTATTTTACATCGCGGTTTCGCAATAGCTCTCTGATTGAGTATGGAAATGTATTTGACACCGAAAAGAACCGGTTTGCGCGCTCGATCGTGCGCTCCAGCTAATCTTATATACGATGCCACATGCTTACGCGTACGACGCGCAGTAGAAATTGACACTACGTTAGCCGTTAACGCTGTAGATCATTGACAGAACGATTTAGTAATCGCGGGATACCGAGCCGGCCGCGGCTGGTAGAAGTACCTATCCTACCTACCTTTCGTGCAACGAAAGCCGACGTTAAAAGGCGACACCTAGCTATCTTTTTTCCGTATGGCGTAAGACGGGAGGACGGATGTACACAGTACATTAACGCCACATCGTTTCTCAATTTTCTGATTTCGAATCTGACAGCCCTTAATTGCGACACACGCCCGAGAATGCGCTGCATTTCAAAAGAACACTGATGGATTTATTCATTTAAGATGATTCTCCGAAACGATGAGTTACCAAAGACACGCTATCCCCATTTCCTGTGCCTTTAAACCGAAATAGTGAAATCGGCCCCAAAAGCCTGTTACATAACGAGGAAACGTTAGACCGAGGTGGACCTGTTGACCAACGTCGGAAGCATTACGTACCGTATTACATTCATTGGAGTATATAATCCGCAGCACGGCTCGGAAGTGAAAGAGAGGCTGCGATTTGTTTGAAAAAAGTTCCTTGTACAAACTTTAAATTATTTTACAAGAACATTACGCACTAATAAATAATCTCAATAAGCTGATTTAATCAAATCATAATAGAATTATTCTAAAAAGTTGGAAATAAGAGAGAACGGTGTAAGAAAAAGAAAAATGCATAAAAACTATACAATAACGTGCAGAAGGGAAAGCAACTTAAAATGCAATAATTCAATTTTGCATATATCTCTGTAAATTAGGAACTAAACTCACGTCTGACAATATCGAAGGATAAACACGTGTCAAAAAAGTCGTCAAAGAGCCTCGCTATTCCGAATGAAGGGAAGAGAAGGAACTCCTCTATTTCTCTCTGTCTGCACACAGAAAAATATATACTATACGCAAATAACGATTAGTTGTTTCAAGTGTTTCAACAATTCATGTATCCGCAAATATCATAAATTCATCGCAAGCATCAAGCTTGTTGAAAATGTATTCTGAATCCTAATAAGAGTTTAACACTTCAATCAAGACTACTAAATTAAAACAAATTCACTTTGTTTATTATATAAACTCGCTTCTCTTCGATCAAAAAAATAAATTCTTGTTTTAAAGTAGCAATGAGTTTTTCTAAAATTTGTAATAAACATATTTTATAAGATTATCATTAAGAAAATATTCTTTGTTAAATATAACTGTTTATAAAAGAGAAAGAAAAGTGAATACTTTTGAGTAATTATAATGCTTTTCTCAGCAATAGAATGCTATTTTCCTGTGTGCGTCTCAGGAAAAGAGCACGATGATTGCCGATGGCTGCCGAGAGACTACTATAGTATAATTTCGTGGCCTAATAGAGAGAGATTCGTTTTGTACGCGAGCAAGAGAGCGAAGCGGGCAGGGAAGAGACGATAAATGAAAATAAACTGTTGCAACAGTTTGTTCGCTCTCCTCCTCCTCCTGCGATCCTATCCCCCCCGTCCTTCCTCATCCCCGACGCGGGCCGCCCTACAACCGGCGATAAGTGCTGCCGCAAGGGGTTGTGGGTGGATGACGGTGATCAATAAGCGGTGACATACTTACCGAGTAAACCTGGCCCAGTTTCAGCGCGACCTCATTCCATCGTTCCTCCCTTCCTCTCCTTCACCTCCGCCATTCGCCATCCACTTCTACTTCGACCCCCGTCGCGCGCTTCTTCCTCGCCTGCTCGCGCGCTTCCTTTCTACCCTCCCTCTCTCGCCAGTTTTTCCTATACTCGCTGCTTCTAACCCTTTGACGCACGATGCATTTCTCCACCTTGGTAAGGTAACGTTATAAATTGTGGACGGTTAGATCATAACTTTTATCTTTCACTTGAGAATTCTAGCTGTGTACTATTATTATTGTTGTTATCACATCGTTACGTAATATCTAAATCTTTACGTATCGCGTGTTTTACAATTGAAAGATAAAATAACGTTCTCAATAAGATAACCGTCCCGCGTAATTAAAATGCCATTAAATTACGTTTTAACTCAGTAAGTATTTCTCACGTGTGTATCGGATCCAGCTCTTAGTGAGTCAATATTATAGAGTGAATAATAATTAATAAGTCAATATTATAGAAGTCGATAAAAACAATTGTCAGCACAAAGTGGACTTAACTCGTAGGATCACGGGCGATCGCGGATTTGATAGACAACAAATTGACTCGCCACGTAGTTATTATTAATATTTTATCATTGGAATATGTCACAGAAATTATATGATTCACAGCGCGAATTATCGTCTATGTAAACATAACGTGAGATTTATTTTATAAATCAGATCGGGATATTACGACTCGGAATTGTCTGCCGAAGTCCGAGTTGCGCAGTCTGACCTAATTACCATTCGTATCACATTCAGAAGCTTTCATTTGCATAACATGTAAGCGCTTTATCAATATGTATTTTTTTTTCATCCTTTTGGCCCGATAATAAGTTTCGCTCTATTTATACGCCAAAAAGATATATAGAGGAGGAGGAGTAACATATGCGATGACCTAAAAACATCATTCTGACACTGTAATTACAAAAGCTTGACTTTACACTTCGCCGGGATTATTCCGACTGAAGTTTTTGCAGGAAAAAATGTCATTAACGCAAATCATTCAAAGAGACTCTGTTATTAGTGCTGGATACACCGCACAGGATCTTCGATCGTATGCTACGTGGAAAGAGTCTGACCTTTCAATCCGTGACACGGTTAAACCTTCCGTTGCAATAAGCGAATGCGCGCTCTTGATTCTGAGAAAAGTATCAATTTATTTTTATTGTTAGTGCAAAACGTAATACGAGAGTTTGTTTATCATTATGTTGAATTCCTAACCGATCAATGTATTATATATTCGTGCGGTTGCAAATATTGCAGTTTGTTGTTTATCTTTGTTTAAATATCATTACTATATATAATAAAATAAAAACATGTCTTGTTAGTTTCTACATCAGTTAGTTTTTACGTCGCGTAGGGTATTATTAAATTATTATTAGTGTAAAATCATTGCTAATAAATGGTTCATTACGGGGAAAGAAAAAAGTATTACAGAAAGGCACTCTTTTTAAATCACTCTTAAACTATTCTATATTAGCACTGAATCGACATTAAAAGTAGACTCTTTTAAACAAAATCTTCAAAGCTGAAACGTGATGTATTACAAGCAAATATCATGATAGTTATTTTTCTCTCGCTTCTTCATTATATACACAATTAACGTCCAAGTGCAATAATAGTGTTTAGCTTTATTCGACAATAAATAGTGAGAGAAAAAAAAAATGTGACGCGAGATAAGAGCTATGGAAATGTTGAACGTTGAGGTCGAGGGTGTCTTCAACTTTTGGATAAGAAATATATAATTACGCTCACATCCGTCCGGTCTCGTCCATCTTAAGATGGTGTTTTTCGGTAATGAAGATAAGTCCGGTTGTAATTACGCCGATCATTAAGCAAGTCGGACGAACCGTCGTTACTCGGAACAATTATGTATTCATTAACCGCTGACCGACCCACACCCTCCTCCGCCGGTTACTTATCAGATATTGCGAAATGATGACGATGTTCTCGATGTAGGAAATGCGACGTGTGAGGGTGAAACACGTAATTGGCGATGTTATCGCATTAATTTGGCGATACGATTGTCCGGCGCGCGTCGGACCGCAAATCATTTCGTAATCCGTAAAATTTTGATCGGCGCGAAGTCGTTATTGTTTTGTGGATCGGCTCGAGCTGCCCGAATGTAACGGCACTGTGTATTTCCTGTGAACGCGAATAATGTATAAAACGCGATCGATTTTCATCGAGCACGGAACCGAGTCGACGGATAACCGAGTCGACACCAGTGAAGCGGCTACGGGAAGGCGCGCAACTCGTCCTCCCCGTGACGAAACGCTCGGCTGCGCTAAAGGCTGACCTTGAATGTACTTATCTACCGATGGGAAAGACCGCTCGCGAGTGGTTGCTACGCGTGCTACTCGGCTTGCTCTGAATAATTTCGCAGCTTGCGTGTATCGCACGCGGGTGCCATAATATACTGCGTGAGCGAGCGCCGTAAATGAGACGAGGCGATATTTGAAGTTCCTAGAACTCGTAGATCGGATATAGGCAAAACTAGAGCAGCGAGATATAAGACAGATCTCTCAAATAGAAAATACATAGACGCGAGAAGAGAAGATGTAAAAGCGTCGGAGGTTGTGTTGTAAAAATTGGAACAGTGAACGGAACGGTGGCAAGAAGTCGTCTAACATTATGAAAAGAATATGCTGTTTTTCCTCTATTCTCATAATCTATAATTTTCTACTACCATTCTGTTCATTGTTCTAATTTTTAACTATATTTTGAGAAATCTTAATTATAATTTTTCACAGGAATAAAAATCGATAGGGAGGTCCCGCGATAAAATCAAGTTTACAATATTGAACCGAATCTCGAAAATTTCCACACAATCTAAAAATTTATTAATCATTTATTTGGCCTGATGCATAATTTCTCGGAACGGAGTCCCGAATTGGAACGAGAGCACATTTTATTGGGTAAATAAATAAATCTACAGATACACGACGCTAAATTAGGAGAGAGGTCCAAAACCAATCTGTCCGAATTTGGTTCCGTGGAAATACAATCGAGAGTCTATATCCCCATGGCTGTTTTCCTTTTGGAAGATGTACTCGTACAGTCGGCACACGAATGCCGTTTCTATTCTCCTTCAATGAAGAACAAAGACAGAACGAACATTTGTCTCCCGAAAGAAAAGCAGTCCGTATTTCATAACGACTTCTTCACCCCCTCCTCTCCCCTTATACATCCAAAAATCATAACTCACGATAAATCGTAACTCATGGATATGACGCATACGCGTATGCAGGACACCCAGGGAAAGGCGCCCTCGGTGCGGTCCGCGCGCGAGCCTCGTCTAACAGCGAGAGCGCGCGGAGAACTGTGTCAAGGGCAGAGGCGACGGGGGGCGGCGGAGCCGAAATGAAACGAGAGTTTTACCTGCCCCTGGCACTGTTCGCCCGCCCGCGTCTGGTGTCCGCAAATCCCGAAATCTCACCACCTATACCCTCCCGCGCTCTCTCTCTCTCTCTCCTGCTACGAAATCTCTTCTTTCTCTCCATCCGTGCTTTCCGTTCTCCGTCATTTCCACGAACCTCATCAAGATCATCGGCTTGAACGTCGGCGAGTCTTTCGCACACGTCATTGGAAGAAATGAGAATTATTAATCACGTGCCGACCGCATTGATCCATCACGGGGCGCGTTGTTGCGGTCCAGGAATTAGGAGTATAGCCTCTGCGTTTGTCTCTGATATACGGTGGGACGAGGATGCCGGGTTTAAATAAGATTAAATTGGTTAGGCACATAGCAGTAATATCATATTATAAATGTCGGCGTAACAATATGATAATAATAAATAAAAGTCGACCGAGAAACGATTAATATAAATTAGTAAAAAAAAGGCCATATTCAGTCAAAGCGGATTAATGATATTTTTGATGCGTAAATGTTATACAATTTCCAGTTTATGCAAACTGCGCATCAGATATTTATCTTGTAACACAGTTATAAATTGAAGTTGAAGCACGTAATATCGCAAATTAAATTTACAAGTTATTTAATAATACCGCGTAATTAAACGCATTTTTTTTTTTTATATTAAGAACATTAAGTTAAATAGTTTATTTTTTTTTAATACATTATTTTAGAAATACTTTCTGTAGAGATATTTGCCGGATTAATATATTCAATATCACCGGTGTGTACCATAAAGGGTTAATGTGACAACACAATGTTCGTGAAAGGGCATATAACGTAAAATGAATCGGTTTGCGAGTTGTATAGAGATCATTCCTAAGAAGTAGAAAAATCGTAAATGATTCGCAGTTTATCGTGTGTTATCATCTTTATTCACTTTTGTCTACGTTAAAATCACTTATGCATTAAAATCAGATCGAACCTCCGCTCGACCTCCGACCCTCCGGGTTGGAATTTGGATCAAGGAGGGCTCTCTGCTCAGCGAGCGTGACGCCTTTATGGAGCTTACACACGGAACGACCGACACCCGCGCTAGCGAATCAATCGCGCGAACAGGATCATTATCGACTTGCGGTTTTACATAGTTAACCGTCATTCACGATTGATTTCTTATCTCTTTGCAGTTCCCTAGAAAAGGAAATTATCTGTAGCAAAAAATGGAAAACTACGTATTGATATACCATTTGAGACGCGGGAAGACTTGGAAAAAAAACGTATGCGTTTTAACGTAAAAATGAGAATAGGAATAACAAGTCGAACTAGCTATATAGCGATTACTAAATCGCTGACGAGTCATAATAAGTATTATTCTATGGATATGAGTCACTGTTGCATTTCTAGGGTATTGGTGGTCAGTTAATAATACTTGCAATAACGGCAATAAAATTACATAAATACTGATTGGCGCGTATTTCACATGTGATCGTTCCCTGTATATGCTCGTATAGAATCTTTGGTCCGCATTCTCAGTTGCATTTCGTTGTCAAATAATTATTTCGTATGACGCAAACGCTTCAGGCGTTGATTGTGGGTCAACAGAAATAAGTCAACCGGAAGAGAGAGAGTTAGCTCAGAAATATTTTTCTTCTATTGGAAATATAATAGACTTCTCTTACTAAGAGATACAAACGAAATTACGTGCAGAAAAGGGACGCGTTACAACTTTATAAAAGTATTTACGAAATTTATAGCTCGTTTCATTGTCTATTAATCTATCACAGCCTAGTGTACCTTTGAAGAGTTCCGGTCCTGATTAGATCTTTCGAGATTTTAAGGGCTACGTAATTGGGTGAAAGCGTGAGAGAGCTGTTTTCAACGAGTATTCATGCCAGGCTTTGAACCATGGAAGGGACCTGCGAGTGGTCCTTCATCGATCTCATTTCAATCCATACAACCTTATTTTTTTTACATTTATAACACACGAGAGAGTTAACATTATAATTACTTTTGTGTTGTAACACAAAGAGAGAGAGAGAGAGAGAGAGAGAGAGAGAGAGAGAGAGAGAGAGATCATTTTTCAAGATTTATTTCAACCAAAGAGACTTTCGTCTAAGTGAAAGTCTAGTTATCATTTTAAGTTATTCTGATTATACGATAATATTAGGATATCCCGTTATCTATTTAAACAGCCTAACGTTATTAACAACAATACGATGGGAGCCACGCTTGTCCGAGCCGCATAACAAAATAAATCGAAATCGAGTGACACAATACCAGGTGGAATTGGGACAACGACGATATATACGAGCGCGCGCGGAGGTTTTGTTGCGGTACGCCTTTTTTCGCTCGGCGTGCGCACGGATCTCTCGCGACGGGAGCGAGCGACAGAGAAGGAGTAACACAGACACAAAGGTGGCTGAGTGCATCGAAGCGAAACGCACGCACGTCTCGACGCCGCGTTTCATCGTATATGCACGCCGCGCCGGTATACATCTCTTCTCAGCCGCGACTCGGTGGATTCCGACCCGAAGGGACAAAGAAATCCCCGCGCGATTTTTCTTCCGGAAGATGAACTTCCTCCTGCCCTTCACGCTCGTGTCCGCTCCGGTGACGCGAGCGCGGCCTCTCCGTTAAATTTCGTGTCCGACTTGCGTTAACGGCCAGATCGATATTGTACATACGAATACATTTCGATGCGGCAAGCGACTTCGATCGCCGCGGACAATTTATTTATGCCGTACAGGGTATATGTAATATAACTCCGTTATGTGTGTGTACATGTCGTGGGGTTGCCATCTTTTTCTCACCGATATTAAAATTTAGACTCTTGATTATGTTTTGCGATTGCAAAATTATTCGGAATTGACAATTAAGAAAGCTCTAATAAATACAATTCAGTCTTGTTTACTTGATTTCAAGTAAACTCTAATTTTATAACGATCTTTCATTTGAGCTTTACAGTTGGCAAGATGTTCCATATCGAAAATCCATATGTTGTGAAAAAAAAAAAAAAGAAAAACTGGTGCTCGATACACAGCTTGGAGTTTTCATTAAGAAAAGCTCGGATATAATAACAACGATAGCGAGGTATCTTTTTAATAGACATGCGACATATAACGGGTTTTAAAATTGCTGCGATTTTCGGCTAAATAGCAGCCTTACTTTGTTTTCTTTGTGTCGCGACGAGAGCACCACATGGGGAAGCCAGAATTAGGACAGCGGGTACAATTATTACGAAGGGTCTCGCGCTGGCGAGTCTTTTTGCCTCTTTTTACGAGCCACGGGAACGTGGAGGAGCGCATCGGAGTGGAACGCACCGCGTCTCGACACTCTCAGTACTTATATTCAGTCTACACGTACATAAAGAGAAAAAGAAAGAAACTGGAATCGCGCGCGACTCAATGCCGTGTACTAAATCTCAATTGGAGTCGCATCCGCTTTCTGCGTCTTTTATTGTTCATTACGTTCGCTGTACTGATAACAGTAATTTCTGCAATTAGAATATCATGTTGTTTCGTTAGTTTTGCCATCCAATAGAATAAATAGGCAAATGTTTCGGTATCACGTAAGGAACGACCCCAAAAATCCTAATCGAAAAAACTCTTCTCTGGCTTCTTTTAAATAAATTAAAAGTTACATGGTCGATTTATTAATATACTAATATAAAAATATAACTACAATTTAAAATAATTAGCTTGATATTTATTTTTGGTTTATAATCTTTCTTCATGAAAAAGATAAAATTCCCACGACGCATTATATATGCAAATTAAAATTATTCAGAGAGCTCTAGCAAAAATATTTACTTTTTTAATTTATTCCTAAGTAACCGTCGCAGTCGGAACGGGTAAATAAATGCAGGTGCTCGTCTTCGTGTACTATATAGCCTTTTACACGAGAGATGGACACGCATCGTGACAAACATCCGTCTGCATCTTAGGTATATATATATATATATGTTTTGCGTTTCGCGCGACGGTAACATATTTTCGTCTCTGGCACTTGTTCGTTTGCTCCGGAAATATTTTTTCACGCGGAAAAGAAGAAGTCGCGAAAGGGGACGCACACTCTTCTGCGCCGCTGTCTTCTGCGAGTCTCTTTCACGAGTATTCGCGGCGTGTGGCGCGAGGCGCGCGCAATGTTTAAGGCTCTACCTGTTATATTCCGTGGCGTGTCAGCCTATTTATATCGGCCTAGATTTTGCTTTTACATCGCGAGCCACAGGTACGCGCCCCGAGGAACACCGGCGCGCCGCGCGATTCTCTCTCACGATAAGCGCGCAATTAATTTTTGCGAAACTGCACCCTCGCGCCCGGCGAGCACACGTTTCACGCGTGCACGCGCAGCACGTCCCTCCCCGCCCTCCCCTTCGCCGCGCGGAGTTACGTCGTTTACTGGTGGCGGGCGTGAAACCAGACGTTGTGTTTTTGCACAAAGGGATCGTGATTTCGCGCCATCTTGAGAATGCGTGTATTTACAGATGTTTAGATGTAGCCAGCAAAAGCATCTAAACGATCATATACTATTATTAGATGACTGAGAGTCGTTGTGTTATTGAACGTATCGCCATCACCAAGTTTATCGCGACTATATCGTGAGTAATAAAATTCACATAGGATTGAATAATTAGCTCCGGGCCGATTGATTCTGAGAGCCGTATAGTAATTTCGAATTAGAATAAAACGTCCAAACGATTAAAAAAATCCTTGATTGCTTCATTTTCACATTTAAGGTTAGACACTTTCAATCAGATTATTTTATAATTTTTGTAAAGTACGCAGCGATTATTTAATTCAGTCAGTCAAATTGAGGTCAAAGAAATTAATTTTCTTCGTAAACTCATCGTGGCATAACTTGCTTGATTATTCAACAGTATTAATTAATCAAATATAATTGTCTAATGTGTGATTAATTATGGAAAATATTTCATAATGACACGAAACTTTCAAAATAAAATGATAAGTCATTCTGAAAGCGGAAGAGGAAAAATGTCGTACGAAATCTTTTCGAGACAAATGTTTTTTTAAACTTTCGTGTGCTTTTGCTGCCGACTGTACCATAAGATTTAGAGAATCGTGGGTCGGGTTCGTTGTCCTCCATTGCTTTTTACGTTGCACGACAAAGGGTTTTAAGCGCGCTATATACCTGCGGCAATTTAGAGCTCTCGATAGAAGAGCCTTACATGCCGGCTCGCTTTAGCGAGTCATCGCCGATTACTTTATCACGCTGCTTATTCGGACGTTTTACGAGTTTCATAATCGGAAGATACGCGAAACAATGGCGATCTCCCTCTCGGCGCGGCTGCGATTTCCTGATATCGACGTGTTCCCGCATTGCGCCGCGTGCGCGAGCGAACAACGGCCAAGCGCGTTTCTCGCATGCCGCTCGGAAAACGTTATATTTTCCCACGTCGGCATCCATCGAGCACGGCCTACTTGGCGCCGCGTAAAAAGGGCTCGGCTCTAAATCGGGAGCAAGTTTACACGGCGACCATCGCTCCGCTCTAGCTCTACGGATTATTCACCAATACCGGCGAGCGAGCCCGGCGGCGTCCTGGTTCCGCCGATCGCTAGATATCCTCAAATAAAAGATTGGACTTCTTCTGATCCGCCATTTTTCAGGACCCGCTTAAGATAGAATGAGATGCATGGATATTCCCGAAAAATGTGATGAACGAGAAAGGTATGGCGTCCAATCTCTTACTTGAGGATCTCTGCTCAATAAAGCTCTGTGTTCATAAGATAAAAGTAACGCGTTTCTTTTACCTGAGTCATTGTTGGACTTATTGGTTTATCATTCAAGAAACGCTTAGTAATTGTTTAATATAATATGGTTCTTAGGTCCAATATGGACCTAATTTTATTAATATAAAATGTAGAACTTTACGTAGTGATGATTCAACATACCTATTTACTGAGCTGTTAGCACCCCGTCGTTAAATACTTGTAATTTTCGTGTCTTTTGAAGTCATAAAGATGGCTCGATAACGAGAACATTTTTGTCCCTTAATTTGACAGAGATTTACATTAAGACGAAAAAAAGACATAACGTAAGGTAGTTCAGAACTATTTGTCTAATCACGAAACAAGAGCATCCTGTTTATACACGCGATATTTCAAGTACTCCAATTATTCCAATAACTGAATCTCATAAACGATGAACGCCACGGCAAATTGGATGTTCAAGACACCGCGAAATTCCGGACTCGCGAAGTGGATCTTTGTATATAGGAAATCGATGTTTTCGTAATTATTTTCATGGTAAAGATGACATCGTTAAATACATCGAACGGTCAGTACGTACTAAAAAAAACAACCGGTGTAGATTTATCATCACACGGTGTCTAGCAAAAGACACAATATACCGCAGCAATCATTATTCATCTTTCTTTAACATTGGCAAACAACGGGATGTCATGATTTACCGAGTTACACACTGTATTGTCTGTATTTTTTGCTGGAAAGCAATTTATAAAATCTCACTATATTAGTGTTAATATTAATAGGTTTTAAATCTATACATCATGCTGGTATACAAACATCGTTATATACGATGAAAATTATAATATATATATATAGCACCACAAATATGGGTGTTACATCCATGCCGATATTCTCAAGAGGACCTTTCCAGCGGAATTTGTGCAAAACCGTAGCACGGCGACATGCCTAACAAAATTTATCGCACTTAACTCGACAACAATAGCCTGATACCACATTGCGTGTGCGCGCGCGCGCGGTGCTGTTTCTTCGAGTCGGTCTCTCCGGGGTTTTCTCGGCGTGCGAGGTGCAGCGTACAGCGTGCAGCCAGGCGTACGGTGCGGGGCTTTCGTGCGTGGAATAGGCTCAAGGCCTGGTACGCCGCGCCGGTGTAACGCCAGAGTAACCGACTACTTACGGCATACTCTGCCTACTGCTCACTGCCGGTATACACAGGCCTCGAGGAGAGCTACCTGTTCTCCTGATCGCCGATCGATCGATCGTATCTGACGAGATCGAGGATTCGTAGAAAGACGCGTGTGTGTATAATAGCGATCGAGCATCGCGTTCATCTCCGCGATGCCTTACCATGACGATCTTCGCGTGCAGATACGTCCGGTGAAACGTCATCCTCTGTGGAATCTCAGAGAATTACTTTTATACATGCAACTCGAATATACGTATATTGATTTATTTACGTATTGCGCTGCGAATGTTAATCGCAAGCAAGTTAAATTTAATTCTTTAAATTGTTGATGGTAACTGCTGTAAAATTTGTGCAAGTAATAAATGTTCTTATTAGTTGAGAGTTCATATTAATTCAATTATATATTGATCGACAAGGTTATTTATATAATTAGATTGTTATTAATTAAAAATGTTCTTTCTGTTATTAAAAAAAACTGTTGGTTGAAATTGTCTTATTAAAAAACAGAAAATAAGATTATAATCCTCGATATATCTTAACGAGAATATTTTATTGAACTGCATTCGATGAAACGAATGTAAGGTAGTTGACCCATTAATCGTCAGGTTTACCAATAATCACCATGTTTACATATTAAAGACATATTTTAGTATTTTTTTTGTTGATCGTGCGGTTTGTTGATATTTTTATTGGTTCCAACGAGGTATTTGCAATGCTGTGTTGCAGTTATGAAACTCGTAAGTATATGAATTCCCTACAGATTAAATCGAATACGTGCAGCAACCGAGCCTATACGTGATTTCGACCAAATGCTTCATTGTGAGGTTAAAAGAGGCATCATTTGATATCTCGTGTGATTTTGGAATATTGGCAATTTTTGCATGAGGTAAATTGAGCCTCAAGTTATACGATCGAGATCGCAGTTTTAAATACACTATCACAAATTGTTGTTTCAATTTTCATAGTACTGTCTCATATATTGTTTCAATTTCACAAATTTCATAGCTGTTTTTTACGTGACGAGCACAGGTTCATCGAAGCACGTAGTCGTTCGAGTAATTGCTACACCTGTTGATTGCTAAGATTAGGTGGGCCGAAAAAATTCTTGTATATAAATAAAATAATAATTTTAGCCAAAATCCAAATAAAAAGATTAGATCAGTAATTGTTATTATCTAGACATTCTACAGACCAGTAATCGTCATAGACATAGTCGAGTTAATAAATATATATGCAAACAAATTAAGGATGTCGATAACTGTACATTTAGAACAGAGATGGGCATTACTCGAAAAAATTAATTAAGTATTTATAATTCTTTTCTGTTGAAATAATTATTAACAGTTATAGAAAATTTATAATAATGATAGTTGTAAAACAATAGTCAAAATTATCTTTATTTCTTTGTAAAAACAAATAAATTTTATTCACTTACAGCGGTTATTCATAATTTGATCCAAAAAGTATTTTAAGATTTTTATTCAAATGCTTATTCTTAGTTTCTAATTTTTAATCATACTTTTTTCCTCTTGTTAATAGTGATGGCTCCAACTCTAAAAATTAATAAAAATAGAAAAGTAAGAAAAATAAGTGATGTATACGTGCAATTATAATTCATATGTAAGACAAACATATATAATTTAATTATAATATATATATAATTACAAAAAATATATAATTACAATATATATATATATATAAATTTGTGTAACTGAATCATTCCCGTCATTCGTGTATGCGGTAGTTAAACTAACGTATGGCGATTAGTGGGACATACCCGTGACGATTATTAGGTAAACCATTATGGCGGCATGGCGATAACTCGTACATTTGCGCCTTCTAATTTTTACGAAGGATTTTTTTCAATAACGATATAGATATTATTAAGAATTTGACGTTTTTATTCGTAACAAAAAAAATGATTTAAAATAATCTAAATTAACAGTGATTTACTTTTTAATCTAAACGGTATAAATTTAAAGAGTCAAGCGTTTGGTTAATGTGATGATTAGTGGCCCAACTACCTTACATCTTATGTGCCTGGCTCCTAACTAACTATCGCTAAATAAAACGACGCACGCAGAGTGAATCATCAATAGGATCTTCTTTGCACAATACGCGTGCTCGGCGTGCTTGCGGATTCCGCCTTTTAAGTACGCATTTATATTGCGCGCGCCAATATGTATTATAGGCGGAAGGAGGATTAGAAATTTTGTTTTTCAGCACGATATCTTAATTTTTTCTAAATTGTTAATTTACAATGTTTCAAAAGCATGTGATAATTGTTTCTGAAATAATTTACAACGCGAGTTTTTAAGATCCATCTTAATATTCTCGACAGAGTATCAATCATATAATTTTTTTCCTAGGTTGAAAACTTGATTACACGATAGGAAATTAATCGAAAAAAGTTGCATGATTGATACTCAAGTTAGTTTTCGAAATACAAGAATAATATTTTGTAGTGAATGTGCACTTTTATTGAAATTCAAAAACAGATCAGAAATGTGTAACGTGTTATTTTCGTTTTTATATTACGTAATATTTTATTATTTTATATAATAATATTTTTGCGTGAATTTTATTATTTCCAGTGCAAATTATTTGTTGGTCTCGAAATACTTGTTAGTCCTAAGCTAAAACTGAAATACGTAAAATCATAAATTGAATTGACAAGTAATTTAATAATATCGATGCTACTTGACTGTCTTAAAACAATGTAAAGAATTTATTACGAAAAGTATGCTTCAGTGATCGAATTGGTAAAGACATCACGGAACTTAGGAAAATCCAGATTCGAATCCTATAAGCTGAAGTGAGATTTTTTGTAATAAATTCTTTACAGTATTTTGGACTCATTAGGAACGGTATTATTGAATTGCTTGTATTATTAGTAAATTAAATTGCATTAATGTAATTTGACACTTCAGTTTTAGTTTAGGACTGTGGTTTATATAAACTGGAAACTATAAAATTCACGCAAAAATATTATATCAAGCACCGAGATCCAATAGAGAGTAACAATGCAATACGTTGTATCTAAAAAATTTGACCTGATTTTTTCTAACGGTAGATTTCAATTCAAAGCACTTCAAAGTATTAAAAAGCCTTTTCCATTTCTCATAAAATTCAAAATATCTAAATTAATTATTTTAAACTGCGAAAGGTATCTGTTATTAAAAAACGCGATATAGAACATTGCATGTCAGATTGAAATCAATCCAAATATTTGATATATTTTCACAAATACAATTATGAATTTATTTACGATTTTGTAGCTTCCGTTTCTGATGACTACATCATTATTTGAGAAACATGAGATATGTTACACATATGTATACCTATTATTCCGGAACTATATATATTTTACGAGGGAGAGATTGCATTTGACCTTAAGAGATAAACCTCGAGCGTTGTGCTTATTATAGCCGTTTCACAGATCGTAATAATAATAACTGAAAAAATGTAATATCTGAAAATAGACGTTCCAGGCACGATATAGTTTCTATCTTCGTAACGTTGCAAATTTTATTCTAACATAGCACTCACGCATTTCCGCACGAAGGTACGGGTGCGTAGCATACTTCTTGCCGTTCGATGTGCATTAATTGGACGGTAAGACCGAGCACGTTCCCCGTGCACAAGCGGAATTCCAGTCTAGTAACCATACGTGCGATTGTCGGTTTAAACCCTTTAAAATATTTTCCACGACATAATGCAACCTGCCATACATCAAGTATTTTTTTTACAATCAAGTTCGTATTGACCATGTCTCCCCTAGTCCTCGTTATCTTAAGTCTAGGAACGTACGATCGTGGGACTTGATCGAAGAACCGTTTGGAAAAAAAGAAAAACAATTTGAAGAGCGACAATAGAAATTAGCCGATCTGGTAAATATTTGACTTTAAGTTATTAATTTAGATATGTGAGAAATATAAAGTATATTTTTTTGCCGATTTGATAAATTTATCAATTAATCGATCATTAATTACTTTTTATTCGTTGTCGTTACTTCAGCAAAATATAAAAATTTACAAATGATTGTCGAGAAAGAAAAAGAAGAAGAAATAGATTTAAAGTTCAGAAAGTAAGTTAACTTGAGCCATTCATTTAATTCATTACAATTGCAGTTTTACTTTAATTTGGAGATAATATACGAAGAGCTTTGATTTGCAATTTTTTTTTAAATGTGCCTTTAGAGGGTACCTAGTATTAAAACATTCAAGTATGTCCTTTGCTTTATAGCACGATTACACCATCTGTGATTTTACAGAAAGAGGGGATCGTGACAAATTTAGATATACGAAAGGGAGCTTGTTGCTACATAGGATTCGGAAAGCGCTGGATTAAGGCAATCATTTAGATCACGCGGCATTGTGAAACGAAACGATCCCTCGTGATTGGATCATCGGATTTATTAGGTTTGAGTCATTGTACGCTTGAACAGATTTTGGTTTTTTGTGTCTCGCTAGTTATTCATTGTATTAAAAAAATGTTTTATACAAAGTTACAAAATTTTACAATATTAGCTCTATTTATCCACGTCAATATAATATTAAAAAAACTATATTTTAAAAAAATTTTAATTCTTTTACGTACTTAAACATTCATTAAAATATACACATTTGGCACTTCCTTGTTAGTTTGAGAGTGATTTACGTAAATCGCTGTGAAATATTATGAATCGCAACGACATGTGAATACGAACTGAAACGGTACATTGGTATAATTCTCTAAAATAATCTAAAAATTGGATCAACATGAATGATTTAATTGAGTCATTATCTGAAAATTGATTTAAAATCTATCTGAGAGAAAAGCAGTATTTAATTTTATAATTTTATTAAGTCATAAAGAAGGTGGGATTTTTTATCATTTTTTAAGTAGATGTAAAATTTTCTTTGATTATGATGTATTTAAAGTTCGATCAATCAAATTTTGTAATATTTTACGACAGCCAAACAACGAACGTAAGCAAAATGTTCTGATATAATTGCTAAGTGTGTGGATCGTTTCGTAATTCTGTTAAGTAATCTTGATGATTTACCTGTAGTTATCTGATATTTACAATATTATTTTTAATGGAAAGCAACAGATATCGATGCAGTGACAGAACAGCTTGGTGTATTTTGTAGCATTACTTTACGAGATAACTGATAAAGATTACGCGCTTGACCTTTGTTCGCTCCACTTCGAAAAGTCAGCAATTTGCTACCGATAGACATGTTGCAGTAATCTCGCAAATTTTCTCGCTGTTCTCGTAAATATTTTAGCAGCATATTTATAACTGATATGTGTATACAACGAATACAACGTTCGTTTCAATATTCAATTTGTCAGTGTGCGTACTAATCGAAATGTCAAGTTGGGTCTCTATAAACTCTATCAAATTTCGTTGGTAAATAGAGGCTCGGCGCTAGAGCGTTGCGTCGCGTCGCGAAAGAATTGGAGAGGTCAAACAAGCGGAGAGAAAGCAGAATAAGCAAAAATGAGAACCGCACCCCTCTAAGAATTGTTTGCCTAACGATTACCGCGCGACAATGTTGTCATGCAAAATCTTAGCTTGCAATTCAAATTATGAAACTGCGCAAGTTTCACGCATGCGACTCCATAGTACGATAAACATAGCGATTTGCAATCTTTAACGATATAATTGTCCCTTTCTTCCGCATTGCAGCGGCCAATAATCGTCCGAATTTTAATATTGCTAAATGTTGAGTTCTATAAAATTTAAATATAATTTGAAATATTTGTCTCCACTGGATAACAGTATTTTAACAAAGATCTACGAAGAGACAAATTTAGCATTTCTTTCTTTTTTCTTATTCTGTTCTATTTCTTCTGTTTTCTCTCTGTTTCTCTCTCTTTTTCTTAAGAATTGTTAAATCGTGGTGAAAATCAAAAGTGATTTTTCTCATGTCCAGGCTTTTACTAGGAGAATCTTTACACTTTATGATATTATCGATGATTGTTTTTTCGCGTGGAACAATGAAAAATGACATTCTAGAGAGAACGTATTATAATAATATTATCGAAAGAATTTCGTATCGAAACATTGCGCGACACGACAACTTTCGAATCTCACGTGAACAGTGCTTAAGGGAGGAAGAGAGCAAGCGAGACCGAGAAGAGGAGAGAGGAGAGAAGGACGCAGTCTGACCTACAGAGAACGTATTAGCGATCGGGCAAGTGAGCCCTCTGTGTGACGCTTAGTGGGGGCGGGCAAGGGTAAACTGCATACATATATCGACGATAAAACGCGATAACGGTGGCGGTGACGGTGACGGCAGCGGTGTTGCGTCCAGACAAGGAGAGCGAGGAAGGCCGAGGGGGGAGGAGGAGGAGAGGAGGTGGTGAAGCACGGCTTCCCGTAGGTCGCGGGACGGGGCGGGTGGAGAAGGGTGGCTGCAGAAGGGCGCGGCAGCGGGAAGGGACGCGGCGGAGTGCGGTCAAGTGTACTGGGTAACTAGGTCAATGAGAAAACCGAGAAAGAGCGACGTTGTCGTGGAAGCGCAAGCGCAATCGCGCATCCCGGCCGCGTCCTCCCTCCCTCCCTCCCTTCGTTCGCTCCCTCCCTGTTCACCCCCTTTTCCGAAAGTCCCTCTCGAAAGGTATCCGTTTCTGTAATTTATAACCATTCCTCGTCTCTCTGTCTCGTGTATGCCAAATTCATTTCCCTCGCCGAACGCGATGTGCGGAGTGATGGATTTCAATGGAAATATCAAGATATCATTTTGTCGTTTATGGGGACTTGCGGAAAAATGTATATCCCTCAGGAAAAAGTTTATGATGGAATAAACACATTTAGTACCATAAATATGGGTGAACTTTTTCCCTGATGGATGTTTCTTCGTTTGAATCTTAAACAGAAAGATGTTTATTTTATTGAGATATATCATTATATATATATATATATATATAATTCTTTTTCTATAAATATTATATTTGTATCAGCTACTTCGAAACCGTCATCGATCCAGAGTTCCGTTCTTCCAAAGCATTCTTTATAATATCAGCTATTTGTTTGCAAGTTTATTCGGAGGCGGTAATAGCTCAACCGCGTCTCCTTCTTTTCGTCGAATATGCGTATCATCGGTCGCGGTTGCTTCTTCGAGTTTGTTTCTTTCATCATGCCGGTGTGTGGTGACAAAACGCTTATGGACGCGACAGATGCAAATTTTCACATGACTTCGTAAATGGGACAGCGGCATACAATGAGATTTTGAGACGTCCAACTTTAAGTAAGAAATTGACCAATCACAGTCAAATGTGATTTTTACGGTTTGAAACTTAAGGTTTGAGTTTACACCTTAAAATCTCACTCAAGACGATCGTTATTGCCGAAATAAAAATTGCAGAATTAACGGAAACGCGTGACGTGATCTCCATCAGTCATATAAGAAAGAAAAGACGAGGACAATTTATTATCGTGTACAAATGGATTAAAACGAAAATTTGTTTATCTATATTACGATAAATTAACTATTCCTCACATTTAAGTGTAAATCCAAGCTACTAGACTCGTTAAGCTGGTATATCGTTTCATAGTAAAATATGTATCGATCGATGGCGAGATTATCTGTTGTCGCAACAAGTGTATGAATAATGTGCATATTCGTCGCTAAACGCGCCATCGATGCCAATTCACTTTTGCCGACGTTATCGTTAATATACTGTCGCGCTTACGATCCGGCAAACCGACTCATTTACAGACAACTTCGTACATTACCGGCATCGAAATTTGCTATCGTCGTGCTCCGAGTGTTTTGTCGCGCGTATGTCGATATTTGTATATTGTTTGCCCCTCCCTCTTGAAAAATATTTCGATGTCGTCGGATCTCAACGTTGTTGTCGCTCGTCTCCTGTGTCTCGGATAGGCAACACAACAACCCCCTTTCATCGCACACGGTTCCAAGTTGTCGCGTCGCTCGGAATAAAACGGCGGTGTTCGCGCACGCGCCAATCTCGCCTGTGTGAGTGCCGACACTTTATCACACTAATACACACACACACACACACACACACAGGCGCATGGGGATCTCGAGCGCCGAGCAGTACAAGGTGGTCCAAGTGCATCGGGTAAATGGGTCAAGCGAATTAATTTACGCTGGCTGGCAAGCCGCGCTTCGTGTCTCTCGCCACGCACAACAAAAACAATATGGAGCGCCCCGTATAGTTGCAGAGTAAAAATTAAGCGGGACTCGCACCAAATGCATTTCGCGGAGAGAGTATATATTTTCGTAAACACGAAAACCGCATTAACGGGCACCGATCTCGTTTTTCGTCCTAGAAAAAAAAAAAAAGAAAAACTGTAGAAATGAAGCTTTACGCTATCCCGAATTTTTGTACTTCCACGAATAAATTACATTTTAACATATCTACGCGATTCGTATACGTTTTTATGTACTCCGTTGCGGAAAAAATTTATTTCTCTGCTGATTATAGACTTTTCTAATTTTAGATGGTATTTATCTTGAAATTGAGCCCTGTTTGAAATTCGAAACGGAGAGTTCTCCTAATTAAATTATGAAGCGCAAATGTGAGAAGAGAATACGACGTCTCGAGTGAAATTTCCGGGCTTCGTAACGTGACCTTAATACGAACAAAACATTTATGCGCGTTTTATTTAACGCTACATCTTTGAGCGAAGATTTATCTAGCATTACGCGTTATCATAACTTCGCTTAGTTATCGATGCCTCTCAAACGTCTTCCGGCAAGAACGCGACGGAAACTTATGCGCGCGATTGCCTTATCACCCAGAACAAACATTGCAGTTACAATGTTGCACGGCCGCGTTATGAGTGCTTGTCGTATTTATTTCCGCGTGAATTACCAAATTGATGTCGTAATAATCTGTTAGTATAATGTTGAGGGGAGGGGGGAGTTGTGAGAATGATGACCCAAACTCTCGCAATTTGCGTCACGCAATATAATTAACGCCACAACTTAAATATTGATATTTATACAATTTAAATAGTTTTCGTAGCGTGAATAAAATATCCAAAATAATGGCAAAAGTTATGCGTCGCGAAATATTCTTAATGTTTAAACAATCAGTATATTAAACGTTTCTCGAAGATATGTTATATAATTTGAGATTATCTTATATAATTTGAAATACTTGAAAGAGAGAGAGAGAGAGAGAGAGAGAGAGAGAGAGAGAAATCTTCGTGTAGTTAATTTTCAAAAATGTTATTGTGTTCTTTAATTGTGTATACTCTTTCTTTATAAAATAATATTTATTGCAGTAATATATCTTAGGAGACCGAACCTTTCTAATGTTAGACGAAAATAAAAATTAGTTACGCATTCCTAGTTTGCTTGCTCGCCAACAAGAAAAATACCTTAATTTTTTACAATAGCATCCTGTAGCGAGTCTTGCTGCCAAGATGGCGTGTCCATCTCAGCATAAGGTACGCATGTAGATCTTGACGAGAGTATCTGAGTACGTAGTCAGAATTACGCTCGGCGAACGTGTACAAATATACATACAAAGAGACGCGTAGCGACACGCATGCGGATCCGTTGGTAACATTGGTGCCAGCCCGAAATCAGGTCATTCGTATCAAACTGACCTACATACCGTTATCATCCGTATTATCGCCTTTGATAAAGCGTTTATTAACCACACGATTATACGCCAGTGAAAGATCCATAAAGGACGTTTTTATCCCTCCCTCTTTCTTTTCTCTACAATCAAACTTGGTGAACTTGGTGTTATTGCGTGTTTGCGGTACGTCGTGTCGTTCAGTTTCCTATTACTGTGTGTAATTCCTGTAATAGCCCTTTAGGTACTTAATGTCCCTCCCCCTTCAGAACAGAACAAGTTTCTCTAACTCTTATCTTTCTCCCTTTTCCTTCCTCATCTCCTCTCTCTCCCCCTCTTTCTATTGTCTTTTCCATCGATTTTTGGTATCGCCGTAAGTTGGCTTTCCTCCGGTTTCTCGTTCGGCGCTTGTCGCTCATCGATTTAATTTCTTTTTACTTATCCCTATACCCGCCTTCGCTTTGACGGCCGCGACGGTAATAATAATTCAGGGTAAAAACGCCTTATCCCTCTCCTGCGACGTCGCGCTAAAAATAACAGGCAACAAACGACGCGGCTGACCTCGTCCTGGCCACCGTCCTTCCTCGATGCTTCGAACTCTTCAACTTGATCTAATTGCATATCCGCCCCCGCAAACTTTCGAGCGAGATCACACGTATGTTGAAGACGGTCGATACTCCTCGGCACTCGTCTAATATACGACGCGATGTCCTTGAAAAAACGCGAGAGAAATCCCGGAAGGCTAAATGAAAGATGACACGTTATATTGTATATTATTTGCAGGTGGACAAATTAAACGAATTCAATATTGAAAACTGCCTCGAGTGAAGAAAGATAATTCAACATTTCACAATGCCATACACGGAAAGTGCAATTTTGTTAAAGTTTTAAAAAATTTAACTAAATACACAGATCTGAATATAATTTTGTCGGATTATCAAAGTAATTATTAGGAAACTCAAGTATAAGTAATGCAACAAAAAAATTGTATTCTAGCAATTAGTTTGAGTGTTTTACATAATTATTTTGATGATTCGACAAAATTATCTTCACGTTTATTGAGCTAAATTTTTAAATATTTTTAAATAGAATATCTAACGAAAGCATCAGCAAAATTATTCTTTCTGTATGTGGACGAGGTTTTGAAAAGCGTTAAAACTATTTTTTAAGCTGTTAAAAGGATACTCTTCGAACATCTGTTTTACCTCGAATAAATTAAACATTCTTTTGGACATTTAAGTTGAAAATTATTTCCTAATCAAACGTTTATTTCTGACTCAGCCATGCAACGTTTTTTCCTTATTACTACGTCATTGTTATGTATCGCTGCTCATTAACTTATCTTTATCTTTGTCAATAAATTACAATTTTTCAGTGTGGGACGCGTTGCGAATTTTTTGTTAATTCGAACCGCAGTGAAAATAATGCATCTTCGCAAAACCGAGTAAAGTGAAAAATCGGAAAATACCGAAATTGATCGACTGTAAGAAATCAAATTACATTGAATGTCGCGATTTTAACGATACCCTTGACCTAGAAAAAACCGCGGGAGAAGCAGTTTACTGAGTTTACATCTCCAGCGACCCAAAATAGAACAGACATTTTCGTTGAATCATTCGATTTCGTCAGAATTGTCGATACATCTCCCTTCAAACTTAATCTGAGAAAACTTGTATTACTGTTAATATTTTATCCGTTTCTTTTTTTACAGTATATCTCTTTCTATAATTGTGTATGAAGATAAATTTTAAAAATCTATTAAATTAAAAAAAGTAATGGAGAGAAGTAATGAAGTATTAATTATAAGTTAAAATTAAACTTCACCAGATGACACCGACACTTTTTACAGCATCTTGATCTGATACTCAAGTTATTCGTCAATTCTCTTAATACTCATTCATGTATAAAAATATTAATCCCGAATTATTTCACGTAATTTGATGTTTTCATTATAAAAGTAATATTCCACGAGGTTTTAAAAAAAGTCGAGGCTTTTCTTATTTTATTTTACTATTTATTACTTACATCATTATTTAACGAGATCGTATAATTGAACTTTTGTCGTCATTATCGATCAAGTTCGTATTTTACATAAAAATACTAAGTATCTTATATCGTTTGAAGAAGAAAGAGAAGAGAAATTGATCAGACACACGAGTGACCTGGATATGTCACTTGAGATTTTAGCAATATAGAAAATGAAGTGCAAGATCTATTTTGAACGAAAACTCCATCGCTGCGAGAAATGATTGGCGGATGACGACGGAGGAATAGAGAGAAAAGTAAAATCTGACATTGCACACGGCAACGCGCTCTCTCGTGCAAGCGAAAGTGCAAGCAGGAATGTCGAGAGTAATCGCGACAGAGAGAGGGAGAGTCAGCGGTTTAATCTCACTCATGGCACGGCTCGAGTCTCGTCGAGAGCGAACGCTTGCATCTCCATCGCGTAACCGCTCGACGTAACAGTCGTAACTAGTACCATTGCCAATGAAAACCGACATCGCGGAAAGTAAAAGCTGATGAGCCAGTTTTCGCACGCGCGGCTGCTTTGCGACGAGAAAGAGAGAGCGAGAGAGACGATAGCGTGCAAAGACCGGCCTCCGGTGAATGAGAGCGAAAGACTTTCGCCCATTCTCTCTCTTTCATTACTCGGCATGGCTGTCTAAGCCGGTTTAGACAGGTCGTTGTATATCTGTTGCGCTGCTTAGAGCTCTGTGTGTAGAATGATAGAGAAAGAAAGAGAGACCAGCGCGAGCGAGCGTTCATTACGATTTTATAAGGTGGATCCTCTAAATACCTATGGATACAAATATAGCGTTATGACAATGACGAAAAAATAAAATGTCAAAAATTATATGAGCATTATGAACAAAAAGAGAAAGTGTAATAATAATAATAAAGACTCCTTATGATAAAATAAAATATACAGTTTCAAAAAGAGAAAGATGAAATACGTATAGAAAGAGACTCAATTTGGAGAATGATTAATACGTGACGTGTTGTTTGATCCGTGATTGCGGTTACTTCGATGAATTAACGATAACGTTTAATTTCTTGCGTATATAATCAGTGTGCAACAGTTGACTAACGCGTCCCAATGCCGTATCTGATTTATATCACAAACGATATATATCTTATCTCTAATAAATTTAAAACAAAAGGAGATCCTATTCGTGTGTATTTCGAATTTCTACAATTCCCGACTCGAAATTATTAATTCTCACTGGCGAATATTTATGCGTAATCTATTCAGTATTAATTAGGATTGCAAATGAAGTACGTACGATTGTAGTCATTATAATACCATCACATCACAAGATCGATTAAAATAGGTGTTGTTCTGGTTATAAAGTGTCAAGATCATTAATGCCTGCGATTTTTATCCGACGCGAAAAATTATTTATTATACATTATTATATTATATCGATTTCAATTGACTTGATTGTCCAAACTATGATTCAACTGTTTCCTTATAGAACTCAATGCTGGTGGAGAGTGACATGTGCGTTCGCGAATACGTAACACTCAACGCGATTAATGACGAATGATGCGCAGGCGGCACGTCATCGTCAAATATTTGCGTCATCTACTATGGAAATAAACTCATTTGCATGTGCTTCTTCGATTTTGTGTTTTCGTGAAGTGCTCGCTTCCTCGACACTGCACGTCGCCAATTTTTATCTTCGCTGAAATTGCGGCCGTCGTACGATTCACATAAAATTCTATATATAGGTACGTACGCGCGTAATCATTGTACGTCCAGTTCACACACGCACACACACACACACACACACAACCGGAATTATTTCTCCAAGAAATTACTGGTCATTACGGTCCACCAATTATTATCATCGGCCTTACCTTTCGTAGCGTCGAGCTTCACATACCCGAGTCTCCCTTCGCGCGACCTTGAAAATAATCCCGCTTAAATTCCCTCGTGAAAAGAAACATTCCAATCGAGATATCTTGCCTCTCGTAATCGTATTAAATAATTTTTCGGTCAAGGTCGAGATCGTCCCCGCACGATTTTTCCTAATCTCGATAGCTGATAAAAAAAAAGACCGGTTTACGAAGCGTGCCGTATAGGTGTTCGTTATAATTGTCGGATGTTGCGTGCACATAACTCACGCCAAAATTACATGCGTTGAATGCACGAATTTGCATCTGTTACATGTAAAAGAGTGCATGAATTTCGCGGAACGATTTACTCGAAACAAAATACTCAAGTTTCTCCGTTTGATTTAAGAGTATCGTTCAATTTAAATATCTAGCAGTTCTGTTATATCAAATTGCATTCATTCTGTAAATATTAAACATTTTCTCTCTTTCTATAAAAAATTCTTTATAAATTCATAAAATTAAGCTTCCCAAATCAGAGTTAGTGTCATTTGTATAAGAATAAATAAACATATCGATGCGTATCATCGTTGGAATTTTTCATAGGGAATATGTGTGATTAAATTTAAATTTTTTAACGTTTGAATTCAAAATATCTCTCCCTTTGTTTGAAAAATGTAGCTGATTTTTCGACAAATTCACATAAAATTTACTATTTTTCAAATTATGATTATAATTCAGGTAAATGATACGCAGATTATGAATTAACTCGAAACGACAGGACAAGAAATCCTTTTTTGTAGCAGAATTAACAACATATATACACATAAACTTGTAGTTAAAATGAAATAGATACATGTATTCGAAGTTCGGCAAAAGTGAAATGGAAACAGTCTAGTGTTTTAGAAATTTATTGCCGACAAAGAAGTCCATAGCAATTTTTATTTTTGTAACTTTTGTATAAAAGCTGCGGAAACACTTGCTGTCGGCAGAAAGCAAAGCGATAATCAGTCAATTTACCGCTTTTCTGTAAAAAAAAAACAAAAGAATGATTGACTATCGCTTAACTTCCTGCCGCGCGGCAAGCGTTTCCGTGTCCAGTGTGCAGCAATAGCCAGCATAAGCAAAATATTATATGTCTAAAAACGTGTGTAAATTGTGTATATTAGAATTTATACAAGTCTTAAAAGTAAGTAAGTAAAACTGAAACATACGTGCAATAAGCACTGTACATGATATTTTATTGTTTTTCCTGCACTTCCTGACAAATTTTACTCTTTCATAAATGTATATTCATTAAAAAACACTGTCGAACAAATTTTAGTTTTTACGTATTGATTTGGAATTTTGACCATCTTTACGCTTTCTCTTTTAAATCTTTACTTCGAATAACTGTGAAAATTACAGCATCTTTTCGACACATTTCGATATAGGTATCTTTCACCAGAATTTCTTATGTTTCTTGTAATGAGAATCATGTCGTACGTGCGTGTGCCTTTAGCACTGAGAAAAAGATGTCTCCTGATTTACAAGTGTAATATATTTTACTTTTATAAAGACGATTATGTAAACTCTTCAATGGTTACACTTTTCTATTGTTGATTGTATGACACAATAATGCAATATTATAGCTCAGACAGAGTAGAATATATTGAAGTTAAATTTATAGCTCTATATACATATATATGTAAATGCATGTATAAGCCGTAAAACTTTAACTGCTCGAGAAGGTAACAGTCTATGACGAAAGTTATTGAAAAAAAAAAGGTGTCAAAATATATTGTAGAGAAAGGCATCGAGATATATGTACCTATTGCGCAAGATATAAGACCCTTTTTTCTTCTCGACTTTTTTCTACTTTCTCTAAAAACAGCATGGTACAACGGGGCACGTGTAAGAAATCGAAGCGTTTAATGACTGCCACGTTCCAGCTTATATCTCTATTTTCTTCGAGTAGAATCATTTTAGAATATTTCTCTATCGCATGATATTCGATTCCAAGTTAGCGCAGCCGAGTAGAACGACTTAATTCTAGAGAGATCCGGCACGCCCACTCTTTGTATTATTGCCACAAGTCCATTAGAACAATAAAATCTTTCAATATTTCCCTGCTGCTATTGCATTACCGAACAATTTCTTCAATATATTGATCGATATAAATTTCAAGACAATCTGATGTCCACTCCTACCAATGATGATTTTAATCTCGGTTTCTCATTTAATTCTTAGAAGAAGATAAAAGTAGGTTAAACTAAAATTAAAATTATAATATATATTAGTAGAAATTAATATCAATCAACTAATATTTTATTTTATTTAAACTATTTGCGGACAATACAAAAACAGGTAGACAAGTTTTACGTAGTAGATATTGGTAGATGCGTCGTTTAAACGGTAAAAATAATGAATTGGAAAATTTTTAATGAATAAAAATGATAAATATTTATTGATTTTTTTTAATAATGAATCTTTCGTGATACACATTACAATAAGCATACGATGAGGTGGGGCATTTTAAGGATTTAAGAAATTTCCAAGTAATATAATATTATTACACGCGCAGGAAATAAAAACTTTTATTACAAAGTTCAGTCGCGGATAATATTTTTTCTAGGTGTAAATCTGGAATCGTTCGAAGAGAGAACGATGACGCAGAAGATTAAAAACCGCCTAACACTTTTTTTTCCCACGCGCGCGTCTTCATATTAAATTTATACGAAAAGAAAAAAAAATTAGAATTTTAAAATTCTGAAAATAGAGTCAAATAATTTATTACGATTTTAGATTAGATCAGACTTCAAATTATCTTCTTTTTTCATCCATTTGAAAAAAACGGTAGAACAATGCCTTGTTCACGCGGGTACTTTTTGCGCCTCGTGCGCGCATCCACGCAGTCCGATCGAGGCTAATGCGCAACACCTTCACATTCCAACCGTTCGTAACTCAAAAATCACCGACGCGTGGTTTCTCGATGGCTCTGTGCTTTCGTCGAGAGGAGTCGATTCCAAGTTAGCGCAGCCGAGTAGAACGACTTAATTCTAGAGAGATCCGGCACGCCCACTCTTTGTATTATTGCCACAAGTCCATTAGAACAATAAAATCTTTCAATATTTCCCTGCTGCTATTGCATTACCGAACAATTTCTTCAATATATTGATCGATATAAATTTCAAGACAATCTGATGTCCACTCCTACCAATGATGATTTTAATCTCGGTTTCTCATTTAATTCTTAGAAGAAGATAAAAGTAGGTTAAACTAAAATTAAAATTATAATATATATTAGTAGAAATTAATATCAATCAACTAATATTTTATTTTATTTAAACTATTTGCGGACAATACAAAAACAGGTAGACAAGTTTTACGTAGTAGATATTGGTAGATGCGTCGTTTAAACGGTAAAAATAATGAATTGGAAAATTTTTAATGAATAAAAATGATAAATATTTATTGATTTTTTTTAATAATGAATCTTTCGTGATACACATTACAATAAGCATACGATGAGGTGGGGCATTTTAAGGATTTAAGAAATTTCCAAGTAATATAATATTATTACACGCGCAGGAAATAAAAACTTTTATTACAAAGTTCAGTCGCGGATAATATTTTTTCTAGGTGTAAATCTGGAATCGTTCGAAGAGAGAACGATGACGCAGAAGATTAAAAACCGCCTAACACTTTTTTTTCCCACGCGCGCGTCTTCATATTAAATTTATACGAAAAGAAAAAAAAATTAGAATTTTAAAATTCTGAAAATAGAGTCAAATAATTTATTACGATTTTAGATTAGATCAGACTTCAAATTATCTTCTTTTTTCATCCATTTGAAAAAAACGGTAGAACAATGCCTTGTTCACGCGGGTACTTTTTGCGCCTCGTGCGCGCATCCACGCAGTCCGATCGAGGCTAATGCGCAACACCTTCACATTCCAACCGTTCGTAACTCAAAAACCACCGACGCGTGGTTTCTCGATGGCTCTGTGCTTTCGTCGAGAGGAGAAAAAAAAAAACAATTTAGTCACGAATAAAGAAAAAAGGAGAAATATACAATTCGCGGGCGAGAGAGAGAGAGAGAGAGAGAGAGAAAAGATCGGGCGATAATTCGCTTTTGAATGATTTCAGTCTCATATATTTTTTCTCTCGTGTTCTTTTTCTATCACTGGCAGATATGTAATAACGTGCGTACGAATGAGCGCAAGCGCAGCTCGCGTTATTGCAACAATACATTCGTCGACGCACGCACACACACCGAGGGCGCGCATAGGCATAGATACGTCACGAGAGCACACCAGCACGTGGTCTCTCTCGCGGTACCCCATGTGGGTAAATGTGTCAAGGACGTGCGAACTGGCCTGCAAAACGGCGATTCGCGTTTCGAGGATGAAACATTATTGTCTCTCTTTCTCTCTCCTCTCTTCGGCTCTCTCCTTCGCTCCCGCTGTCGTTTCCGAGACAAAGCGAGTGGCGATTTTTGCGAAATCTTTATTGCGAGAGCACGGACATGGCGGATCGGATTTGGGAAATGGGTCACGCGCCGTCGAGGACGAGGCTTTTCCCCCCCCCCTTCCTTTTTTTTCCTCTTTTTTCGGAAACGCTCGTGAAAATTCTCACGCTCTTTCTAGCTCGGGACGAAATCGAATTTCATTTCGACGGTCCGGAGTGCGGATTGTACCTAAATCGCGTTAGTTCCATTACTGCGTTATCTCGTCGCTCGAGCTGACGAAAAATTGCCACTTTGTCTCAGGTATAATATTTGTCTGGAAAAGGGAAAATGTAGGTTAAACAAATATCGCTCCGGGTCACTCCATCGTGCGAACGGCACGCGAGGCGTAAATAATCGGCGACAAGAGCAAAAAAGGAACAGCTTTGTTACGCTGGTATTTGTTTTTTCCCCTTCGGTAAGATCTTCGTAATACCGTTTCGGAATGCCTGAGGCTACGAACGCACGATTTAAATGCTCCGGATTTTCGTAAGCTTAACAAAAAAAAAAGGGGAATCTCTTATTTTCTCTCTATACCCTCTCCCCGCGACAGAAATATTCATTACGTTAATATACGACGTGTAATCGCATAATCGGTTAGATTTTACTTTTAGTTTCGAAAATGGGATTGCGGAGTGGGGATGGGCCTTGGCACACTTTGCACACCGAGACACACCGTTGGTGGCGAGAGAGCGCGAGGGCGAGAGAGAAACAGAGACGCCACACATCGGTGCGCTCGTATTCTCCGCGCGGCGACGAATATTACAAGCTATGATTCCGCAGCACGAGTGTAATCGCGTCTCGAGACACGGTACTCGAGAAACGAGCGCTCTTATCGGAATCATCCTTCCCGCTCCTTTATTAATAACGTAACGTGTTATCTGCGTATTTCTTTTTTTTCAATTGGCCCAGTCGCGACAAGCGTTATCCTGTTTGAGTAAATTTCACTTCGGTGTCTCGAGATCTTTTGTTGCGTTCTTCTCAGGAAAGAATAATCTTTTAACTTTGCCAAGCGCGCTGATTTATCACGTCGTCGTATCATCGACACTTGTGGCTGAAGATTCATCAAAAATCTTTTATATACTTTTATATTCTTTTCGATACTCGTACGTTTTTACCCATATATTTACTTATTGGCTGTATGCACATAGTTTTATCGATTTATTAATATTTTGTCCTCAAAAGACTATAGCGGCACATTTTTTCCAATACTCCGATAGGTAGTAGATATTACAATGTTCTCCATGACCTAAATTACCTCAATTCAAAACAAGTTATCTGAGTTTCTGAATCTGGTTCACTTGGTTTTTTTATCTTTTATTATGCATCTCATAATCAGTTTAACTGCAATTTGCATTGTCTTGGTTCAGTAAATTATTTCAGTGCCCTACTTTAAAGTACAACTCGACGCTTCCTTTTTTTTTTTTTTTTTTCTTTTAAGAAAGGCCACTCTCGATCTTATCGGATGTTATTGGATTTATATCATTATCATTATTTTATTTACGACCTTTTCTTATAGCAACAGATAAATAACATTTCTTTTTAGTATCCGTAGGTCAGTATTAGATATCGCGATCTTTTTTATTTAGCTGTTTATCTACTGAATTAGTCATATCTACACTAAATGAAAATATTTCACACTTCTTTCGGTGGAATCTACATTTTACTTTGACGCGTCATTGATAATTAGGTCAAGATTCTTCAAGTTGGAACGCGCGTTCCTTGGCAAGTTTTTGAGCTTTTCGTTACAGATTCTCGAGACGCGCGCACGGTCCATTTCTCGCATCACCGCGACAATTGTTCCGATTGACGTCGTCCATCCATTTGCCCACGGAACGTTTAAAGGATCACCGCGATGCTAATTGACCTAGAAATCAAGCGTAATGCCGATAATGGTCGCATAATTTCAGTCTATACGGGTAAAGGACTGTCGCGCGCGGGGCACAGGCCTTGTCGTCGTGGCTGCGTCGTTATCGTGTGTCGTGCCGAGTCCTGTGCTCATGTAACGAGTTTACGCCGAGTCGCGGAATATACGTGTTGCACACGTACGAGCGTGGGGTGTAATATAAATACGAGGAAGACAAAAAGCTCAAGTACGTCGCGTCGCGACGATACTTTCGCGCACGATGAATCGCTTATTTCGTACCGCACTTCGTCTATAATTATTCTCTCTCCTTTCTGTGTTGGCTATTAATCGCCCGCGATAACGAGCCGACGAGTAAACCCGCTAACACGTCGCATCTCGTCGGCGCGCGGCGGCGAGCCTCCCATGTGTTGGCCGATTCTGTCGGCGGTACGCTAAACGATATTATTATTAATTGGAGCGTTGCAATTGGACCGTATTACGTAATTCTCTTTTTTCTTTCTTTCCTTTTTTTTTTTTTTATCAAACAACTCACAACCGACCCGGTGCAATTGCACCCGGTGCCGTAATACGCAACGTCGCATTGCGTAATGCGGTGCAACCGTGTGCCGAAAACGCGACACTCGAAAGTGAAACCGATTCCGTCCGATTCTCCGCGCTGCGACGCGTTGCAGTGTTAATTGTCTACCCTCCGCTCCGAGAGCGCTCGCAATTTTCACGCATTCGCCGTACCGTTGTGATAAAAAAAAAAAAAAAAGAAAAAAGAAGGAAATAGATTCAAGAGGGCATTTGTATTAGTTTACCGACATTCGTGCTCGTGTAATGTATGGCGACTGCCAAACGCGGCGCGTTGCGCCGCGCCGCGCCGTCGATTTTACACTTTGAAAGTTTCTGGGTCGCGGCGCGCGGATGGGCTTTCACTTTCCTCCGTTTCTTCTTCCGTTCCGTTCTTTCGAGCGCGTTCCGTGCTAGCCGCCCAGGGGCCCTTTTCGCTTTCGTTTGACCCTTTTTCCACCCGCGACAATTCTTATTCCACTTGCATCGCCGGTAGAGATCTCCTTTTTTTTTTTTAAGTAGTCACTCATCCGGTCGATCTATCCGGTAAAAATAATGCGTGAGCGTGCGTGCGTGCGCGCGGACGCGCGGTGTGCTCACGCAGGTATACTCACTTCCGATCCGCACCGATTCGAACAAAAGACCCACGGACGCCGTTTAGAAGCACTGCGGTACAATGAGGAACGGAAGTTCGATCGATCGTGCGTATTTTTTCAGCGCGGGATTCGAGCCACGGCCCTCGTTTGCGTTTCAGATCGCACGTCGTTACAGAATTTTGCGCGGTTTATTACGTTTCACATCCGAATAAACTAATTTTTCATTATACGATGCGTCGTCGCGGCACAACATTTGCAGTCATTACACACAAAAAGATTTTAGCGTTCACTGTGAAATATATATAGAATGTACGATGTTACACGAAAATTTCACGCGATGGATACTTTAAGTAAATAACCACCGTCGAGCGAAGTCGCCTTATAAGGGGAACATGAGACGGCATTTCGAGAACTTTTTATCGATATGAATTCTGTATTAATTCCGACGCTGAAGATGGCTCGAAGCTAAACTGAAAACGTTCGTCTTGTCAAGGAACTAAAGTGTGTATTTATAAAGCTTGATTATAAACACTCTTTTATCTACACGTAGATATTATCTACGCACCGTTAACTGCTTTCGACTCTGAGGGTGGATTCAGATCTAGGCGGAAAAGTAGAAGATGGAAAAGCGGCAGCCAATCAGAATTCGCGCTGCTAAACGCTGGTTTCGGCTTTCCTACCTGTACTGCTTAACTACCGGCGCAAGTTTTGATTGGCTGCTGCTTTTCTGCTTTCACCTTTTCTGTTTAGGTCCGGACCCACCCATGTAGCCCTATTATTATATCTTATATTTTTCTATTTCTATCGTCGAATCCGCGTTACCGTTTACCGTTTCCTCGGTATTTCTCGACAGATGTTTTTTTTCTATCACGTATATAAATTGACTTTAATCTCGGTTCAATTAATTCTTTATCTTCTGTCGTTCTAGAAATTAAATAAAAGAAAACGCATGAAGCGTAAGTTAAGTCGAGATTAACGTAAATCTACGGTAAAAATGGACGGCAGAAGGGGAAAGAACGGATGCGTGTTTCGTAATGAGCTCTTTTTCTGAGATTAACGTTATTGCTTTTTATTCTTCACCCACGTCCTCGCTTCTCCGAGCACCGCTATCGATCCCGCTATACGCAAATCCTTCTCGAGCTTTTCATACGCTTTCGTGTGGCTGTTGTGGCTTGGAAACGCGGGCGATATATGCAGAGATCCAAATCGGGATGTGTTTCGAGCGCTCGATAGTTATCATAAGAATGATCCTATTATGGAACCGATGCTGGAGAGACACGTTCCCCGGAATCATTTCTCTCGGGGTATTCCTGTAGACACGTTATTACGTAGGTATTCTCGGATGCTGCCGAAAGCGACGATCTCACGTAAATTTTTTTCCTCGTTTTTTTTTTTTTTTTTCTTTTTCGGCGACGCGATGGGATTCTTGGCCGTATTCGTAGCCAGTTCTTATACGTAAGACCGTCTCGAGTGCAGTCTCGAGATGTCGTGAATCAATCGAAGATATCACTCGAGATGGTGTTAAAATAAGAATTAACCGACTATGAATGTCAGCCTTTAAGTGATCCTGCGCCGCAAGATTCTTAAACTCGACGCGCGATGTACTCCTAATCTCGAAACCTGGTGCACCCTACGCGATGACAACGATGACAACACGCTTGCGATACTCCACAAGAAGAGACGTGCATTCATATATGCACGCGCGCGATCGCGTGGCTGTATGTCGGTATTATATAGATGCATGTGTGTGTGATTTGTGTACGTATGTACCGCGCTTACAGCAGAAACGCTCGCTCGCGGTCACTCGTATGGGAAAGAGTGCGAGAGACGGCGGAGTGAATAAATGAGTCGGGAGGAGGGAGGAATGGGGAGGGGCGTGTGCGAGGAAGAGAGAAAGTGAGAGTGAGCGCGGCGCGGCTCGGCGGGGGTGGAGGGGGGT
>NW_017275965.1:1079893-1080894 GCF_001594065.2 Cyphomyrmex costatus | reverse complement strand
GACAGGAGGATGAGAGAGGAAGCGAGACGCGGGCGGTGGGGGCGACGGAGACGGAGCGCGGTGTACGTAACGAGAGGGAGCGAGTCGCGGCTGCGTCATGTTCTCAACGAACTGGGTCAGTAGGTCTCCCCACCGCGCCTCCCCATCGTCGGCACATCCACCGCTCGTACGTATATCCGCGCGCACACAACCCGCGCGCGCGCGGCACAGGCGTGCGAGGCACTGGTGCTTGTCTCTCTCGGGGAGTGCCAACGGCGTTGCTGTTGACCCAGCCGCGGCCTGTACGTGTCTCGTGCCCGCGAACGCTTACCCGCGGCCGCGCTTCTACCTCACGGTATATACACTCGTGACGGTTCACCCGTCGCGTCGTGCACTTTGAAAGCAAAAGTCGCTTCTCTCCTCCGCGAAACGGTCTTCGCGCGCCGCGTCCTGCGTTCCTCTCCCTCGCGAGCGGATCTTCTCCCATGCGGGATCTCGTTTACGCGCGAAGAGGCCGAGAAAGAGAGAGAGAGAGAAAGGAAAAAAAAGAAGAACTCGGTCCTATTCTATATATGTACGCGGAATGTGTCTTACGTCACTCGCAGGACCGGTCGCTTTCTCAGTTTTGCCGGTGGGATACTGCGAGAGTTCTTTTTTTTTCTCTCTCTCTTTCTCGTTTGCATACACACGTATAGCGCCCGACAGTATACGATCCCTTATACATTTTCAAAATTCATCGGCGCTGTATAAAAAAAAAAAAAATTGGAAGCCCGAAGCGGAGGCCCGGAGGATAATACCAGATAATACGAGAGACACGCGTGTTGCACGTCGCGCTTAACGAAACTTGGACGAGAGGAGACGACGCGCTGCTGCTGCTGCTGCTCGGGCGAGGTGAGGCGAGACGAGCGAGCGACGCTCGCGCGGACAATATTTCTCCGGCCGACATAGACCTGGTTCCGTAAGTAGGTCATCCCCCGCCACAAATCGCGCAACCTCCTTCTTGCCGTTCCCCTCCCCTCCCC
>NW_017275965.1:1058596-1079813 GCF_001594065.2 Cyphomyrmex costatus | reverse complement strand
CCTCCCCCCCCCTCCCCTTCGCCGCGCCGGTCGGACCTCTCCGCACACACACCGCGTCGCGTCGGATACCTGGCCGCGCGCGCGGTGGCATGCGCTGCTGAATCACTTTCACTTATGCCGTGCGCTGTGTTGGTTATACTCCGCGCTCGCACGCTCGCGCGCGTCTCGCTCGCTCTACCCGCGTCGTTGATCCTCTCTCTCTCTCTCTCTCTCACTCTCGTTTCCTCCTTCTCGTCACTCGCTCCTCTCGGCGTCTCGCTGCCCGTCGGTAAAGGGACACGCGCGCCTTCTCTCCTCTATACCCACCGAAACGTCGAAGGAGCCTGACAGTAGTGCGCGCCTCGGCACCGTTCTCCGTGGCACAGTTTCGCGTTCAATTTTCCGACCGTCCGTGTACTCGCCGTTGTATATACTTGTCATCATCGTCTTCGTCCTCCCCGTTCGGCTAAACGGCGCGTCATTCTCGGGGTGTCGTCGCGTCAATGAACGTGTCGCTGTACAGTTTTCGGAAAAGTGCGCCCGCTGACAAGTAACGTGTAATATAATCGCGGTCGCCGCTCACGTTATCGTGAGACCGAGAGTGATCGCGCGGCGTGAGAATCTGACAACAGCAACTACCAGCGATCGTCATCAATCCGGTATACCCGGACGACGCGTCTCACAGGGGAACCACGTATTATAGATCCCCTCGTCGTGGATCGTCCTCATCGTCGTCGTCGTCGTCGTTGACGACGTCGTTACCACCGCGCGCTCGCGGCGATACGTCACGTATGCCGTGTCTCGTAAAGGCGGCCTCCCCGGCGGTCTCTACCTACCTACCTACCTACTCCATGTGTCGACGGTAGGGCAGCGGAGGGGAGGGGGCGGGCCCTTCGGGAAAGCAACGAGCCGAGAGGACAACTAGTCGTACGCAGATAGGCGAGCTGTCAAGTCACGTTGATCGGCTCCGATTCTAGAGTCGCTCGCTCGCTCGCTCGCCGGTACGTTAGTCATCCGAATTATAGTGCGTGTGTTCGCGCCTCTCTTCCTCCGTTCGCGATAATACATTCGCGATTACGTCGCACGTAACGACCCGCCGTGTTTGTTGACAGTCGTGCACTGGTATCTCTCGTATATATATATACCTATATACCGTGGCGGCGGCGGACTCCTCGTGTCATCGCAACCGCGTGTGTGCCCGTCCCATCTGCCGTCATCATCCGTGGTGCACGCCGGACGTACGTTACGCGGATGGACGTATTCGTCAGCGTACTGCGCGAGTCTCGTCATTCGCATCGTGCTCGGCGATAAGTTGGATTACAGTGCGGACAGGAGAGGAAACGACTGCTTGAAAAAAAAAAAGAGGGGGGGGAGCACCTTGGTGCGTTTGCCGCGCTCGGCTGGAGAGCCGATTGCCGTTTCGACAGTGTGGCGAATGTTCGCGCGGATACGCTCGACGATTATTATCATGCCTCGGACGTAGTCCCGTCGACGACTCCGACTGCTGACAGCTCTGTGTATCCACCGCGTATAACGTTTCGTTGGTGCGCGATGATGGTTTACCTCGGTAAACTTGTGTAATCATCCGCGGGGTGTATTGGTGTGTGCGTGCGTGCGTGCGTGCGTGCGTGCGTGTGGGTGTGCGTGTGTGTGCGAAAGAGAGAGAGAGAGAGAAAGAGAGAGAGAGAGCGAGAGAAAGAGAGCGCGATCGATATTATTATTCGTGCCACAGGGAATCGAAGTCGAGTGTGTGTTCCCTCGTTCCGTACTCCACGCGGAGAAGGACTCTCCTCCGCGCTACGACGAATTGTGCCGGCGTCTTCTTCGTTGACGTCAACGTGCTCAGCGCGGGTGCTCCAGGTTACTTTTAACGCGAAACGTTAACGCCAATAACGCAACCGCCGAAAGGATCGGGAGCGATGTCCCGACCAACTGAACCGAACAGATAGACCCAAATCTATATCCAAGTTTGTCGTACACCCTTGACATCCCGAAGAAATCAGCCCGAGTAGCGTGTACACACAGCGTGTACACACAGCGCAGGGTGATAACACTCGCGCAACGTGCTCAGAAATTCGCTGAGAAAGACAGTCCAGGAAGAGAAGAGAAACGTTAAAAGAGAGAGAGAGAGAGAGAGAAAAAAGGAGATCGAGGAAAGACGAACGAATCGAAACAATCGTCGCGTCGGCTGCATCTGAGAGGGTGGGTGGGGAGGGGTCGAGGGGGGTGCTTAAACAGCCCCGTTTCATATATGTGCCGATACGTGGGCACGTCCGTCCGTCGTGCGGTGTTTCTCGCGTATGGGTGATATGTTATTGGAGATGGAGCAGCATTCGGGCCTGATATCCCTGAGCATGTCGCCGTTCCACCTGAGTCCGCAGGGCAGCCCGCAAGCCGCCGGGCAGCAGCCCCCGCAGCAACAGCCGCAGCCGCATTACGGCTCGTCGGCTTACAGTAGTTGCGCGCAGAGCTCGCCATCGCCTATGTGCCATCAGCCGCAGTCCCAATCGCAGCAGCAGCAGCAACAACAACAACAAATGTCTGTTCACAATCAGGCGGCACAGTCGCAGGGTATGTCCAGTTTCGAGGCCGCCTTCTTCGACTCCGCTCCCCTCGAGGATCTTCGGTGTCCCATGTGCGGTCACAAGAACATATCCAACTATCAGCTCGGCCTGCAAGGTCTGCTCACGTGTGAGAACTGCAAGAATTTCTTCAAGCGCAACGGCTCGCCGTGCAGCAACAAAAAGGTCTACACGTGTCTTTTCCCTCAAACGGCGAGTAGCGGCGGCGGCGGTGGTGGCAACGGCGGTGGCGGCAATAGTGGTAACGGGGGTAGTGGCGGCGGCGGCGGCGGTGGTGGTGGCGGCGGCGGTGGTAACTGCGGCGCGTCTTCGGCGCTCGAGATCTGCGCCAACAAGAAGGTGTATACGTGTCTGTTCCCGCCAACAGGAGCCGGAAGCGGTAACGGAGCCTGCGGCGGCACATCCACCAGTCTAGAAGGTAACGGCGGCGGAGGCGGTTACACCGGCAGCGGTGGCGGCGGCGGCGGGAACGGCGGCGCCGGTGGCAACGGCAGCGGCACTGCCGGAGCTGGTGGTCCAGGCGCGGCTAACGCCACGGTCAGCGGCGGACCGGCGACTGTCGCGGGAAGTGGCAACGTCGCCGCCGGTGCGGTCCCGACCGGCGGCGGTACCCTGTGCCACCCTGGACTGGGCCAGGTCGGCGTCGTCACCGGCTCGATACCCTGCCCGTCCGATTTCCCGGACACCAAGGATATCATCATCGAGGAGCTGTGCCCCGTGTGCGGCGACAAGGTGTCCGGTTATCACTACGGTTTACTCACGTGTGAGTCCTGTAAAGGATTCTTCAAGCGCACCGTCCAGAATAAGAAGGTCTACACGTGCGTCGCTGAGAGGTCCTGTCACATCGACAAGACGCAGCGGAAACGGTGTCCCTACTGCCGCTTTCAGAAGTGCCTCGAAGTCGGCATGAAGCTCGAAGGTGAGTCCTTTTCTACTTATCGAACGATTATTACGGATTATATGCGAACGGTCGAGTAACGAAATCGTATTCCAAGGTGATTTTCCTTCTGACGTTCTCTACCACGTGGACAAAAATATTTTCTTTGCATTCGCTGTTTGTTTGGCGTATATATCTATTTTTCAATATGTAAATATGCGGACTGATAAAAAGGTCATTTTCAGTGTAAACTAAAAAAAAATTCCATACTAAAAATACGTGACGATTATATAGTAATGAAATTACTATGACAGAAAGAAACAACAGCGATAAAAATCATTTTGTGTTTGCTCGATGCCATCCACAATACATAATTTGAGAAATGTCTCCGATAATTATGTACTGTGGTGTCACATTGAAAAACGACCTCAGCGAAAGAAAAGATATATTTTTTTTCAAGTTGCGACATATGTTTGTGGTGGAGAGATTTTGTTTTTTAATAGTAAAAGATGTGTTGAACAAAGGAAAGATTCGAGTCCAATAACGAACATTTAAAAATGCATTAACGTAATGTGTTTATTCCCGAAAAAGTATAATAATACAAATGTTTCTATTTACCGAACCTTCGTCGGTCAAAAATAAAGAATTATAACACTGCGTGTAAAATAAACAATAAAAACGAGAAAGTCAATAAAAAGGAAAACGGAGAAGGATGTAACGTAAGATTGTACCGCGTAATAACGAGAAAGAGTAAAAATACATCTTTGTCTCTTATTGGATAAATAAACAGCGGAAAGTGACTAATTATAGCGAGGCAAAATATTGGTATAATAACGACACATATTTAGATGTACATACGCAAAAAGTTGTCTGAAAATTGAACCAATTAATTGAATGACACGAGAAATGAATATAGATTTGTAACTCATTATGTAGATAATATCTCGCGAGAGGATTTTATCGACGGGTATCTGTAATATAAGCATTGTTTTACGTGCATACGCACAGCCAGAAAAAAACTTATTGAATCCGATTAGATACACTCAGTGCACACTGGTGAATATTAAAACCGTCGCGTACACACAAATTGATGTAAAGACGATGTCTAACATAAATCTAGAAACCGATTAAAATCGTGAAATTCTCAATACATTTTTTACACCGTCGAGAGTAAAATATATGTGTTTTACAATTCAATATTTACATTTGCACTTTACTTTTACACTTATATTGAATTAGTGTACATTAGTTTTAATTTTTCCAAATTTTATGTGTTTATACAATATAAAAGAGTGTACTGCAAAAAAAAAAATACGATAGAATTAATTCCGATCAATAAATTGTATGAAGAAGATTATCGTCTGAATCGCGATATTTGATAACAGTGTAACATTAATGTGCCTTACATATAACTGATAACGGTTTAATAATACGCGCAACAAAATGCACATCGATAAACGTTACTGAACCGTGCCTCTTACAAGTTCTCGTCAAATCCGAAAGTCTCATTCTGAAAAAAAACGTTGATGTGCATCTTTATGCACGTACTCGTATATCAAACCTGCACTTGTCGTTCTCAGCAGCACACGAATAGCGAATTTGTCATCACCGGACACATAAAAGTTTCTTTCATTGTTATAAAAGGAATCTATGAATATATCTAATTCCGCGCGAGTACGTAATCGCACGTAACGTATATCTCGCACACCGTGCGCGTCACATCATTTTAATAAATTCCCATTTTACTTTCACCAGACGAAAGCGATGTTTTTCCGCCAATAACGGTTCGGTGTCACCGGCGTTATTATCATGTTTTATGTTATCTTCTGTCGAATATCTCCGCGCGCGCGCTCGTGCCACTAACCGCACGTCAAAAGCCGTTTACGCGCGTGTTCGATTATCGTCGTCGTCGTCGTCGTCGTCCGGACTCGGTTCTCATCAGCGCGACGCTCGGGCGTTTTCGCACCACGCTCGTACGAACTTAACCTTATTACACACCGTGGAAGCGATTAACCAAGTCACACCGCGTGCTCCCTTTCGCCGTTTTAAAGCTCGGGAATGCGCGCTCGACGAAGCGATGGCCATCCATTCTACCTCTTATAGCCGCGAATCGATCGCGCGATATTCGAGTTGGAACGGAGAAGCGGTCGTTACTACACGCTGGACAAACGAAATTACGTCACGGTACAGCACTAGCAGCAACACAATTACGCGCCATTATCTACGTGCTTACGTTCGACCCCGTTAAAACTCTTGTGTCAACAATTTGTTTCTAATTAGCTGGCTTTGTGAGCTTCGATAGCGTCTATATATAGGCGAGATATACCGAAAAAAATATTAAATTTTAATAGCTACTTGTTTAAGTACTTCCAAGTAAATATTTATATTTAATAGGTGCTTGTTTAAGTACTTCCTAGTAAATATTTACTGAATATAAACGTATATATATTTATTTGTTACAGAAGCTATTGATTTGATTTAACCATCTTTTTTAAAGCAAATATTAATTTACTGTATGTTTACGTTCACTTAGTACTATTCGAAGAAATATATGTATCAAAACGTAGTATCTTTTTCTTCAGTGTGCATGTAATAATTTTTCCCACTCAAAGAAATATTTTTCTCTTCGTTATTAAATTATAGTAACATCTGATACGAATTACTCGACAATTTCATTATTTCTAATCTTATACCTTAATTCAAGATTAATTTATTAATACGGAATCACAGTTATGTGGATACATACACGCGCGCACATACGATGCGCGCAATACGTGTAATGAAATTAAATTGAATCGAGTTATAAACAGGCTAGTCCGATCGATGCTCCAATTTCGGCGCTTTCCGCCGCTCGCGATTGCGCATTCGTCAAGACGTGGAATCGAGACAAGACGAGAAATGCCGAGAAGTAGAGTTTGGTCGTAGCATCTAATGCAATCCGAGTAAGTGGGTCTAGGCCCTCAAGGCCCAACGATTAAGCGAATCTCGAAACAGCGTCTGTTGCAATTGCCGTGTCTTTGCACACCGTTTTCCACGGCGCGTTCCTACGACGGTAAACGGGGGAGATTGCTTAACGCGGAAAGTTTCCAGAGTGCTTGCGAGTGTTTACGAAAGGAAGTGGGGTTTCTTTTACCGATCTACGTTGCGTCTCTCACCGGTTTACAAAAGAAAAAGAAAACAAATTTCGCGCGAAGAGTGCGCGTAAAATGCGCCCGCCGAGAAATAAGGTATGAAACAATGAGTTACTTAAGGACAGCGAGGTCTAAAACATCAATCTCTATATGAAAGGTAATTAAGCCGAATTTATGTAGAACAAAAAAGAAAGCGAGGGAGGAGGGGAAGAGGAATAGCAGGAGAAATATATCATTGATGTCCGCTTTTATTTAATGTTTAATTTCGGGTTCAATTTTGACTTTTCTTTTTTTTCTCTAGTTATAAGAACTAGAAGAAGATGGATGAAGAGTAAGTTGAATTGAAATTAATTAAAATTAATCAACGTTAATATAAAATACGGACGTAAGTGATAATATTTGTTTATAATCACGACTGCCATTTCGTCACTGTAAAATGTAAGGAGCACAGAGTAACGGTTATTGTCTGCGACTTTTCCTTCTGCCGTTTTGTCGCCAGCTATGACGTTTCCGACATTTCACTTTCTCGTTGTTCGCCTCGGCGTTAACGAATTATTCCTACTCATCACCGAAAGCGGCGTTGTTTAACGCCGTTCGATTAATCATCGCGATTTTGAATAACGCACGAGCGCTTTCTCGAATAATTTTACAATGAAATCGTGGCTCGGTTTGTCCACCGATTTGTCCGTCGCCTTATACGAAAGAAAAAAAATGTCACGAGGCGCGAAAAGAGCTGGCGAGCAGCACACGTGTGGTAATCGCGCGATAACACCTGTCAAAGATTCGTGGCAAACTCGCCGGTTTCAACGACGCGTGAATATAAGGCTCGTTCGAGCTTCGTGAGCGATTTAAAAATTATTTCACTAGCAATAAAGCTAGACGAGGTGTTTGTATAGTGATTTCCGGGGCTCGTTAAAAGAAATATTCATTTATCCTAATAATTTATGCTGTATCTATTTATTTTAATTGATTATTAATAATTTATTTGGTATTATCGAAAATTAATTAGCTCGATAACGTATGACCTCAACATTTTTTCCAAGTTAACTTATATCTCGATAAAAAAGATCCAGTAATAAACATTTTTCAGCGCGTTAATATAAATTTGCAGTCCTTATTGTTAGTCGTTAAATAATAAAAAGTCAAACGCCTCCTATTTTGCATTATTCAGCATAGAATAAATTAAAATGGTCCGTAATTAAGAATGTTTTGAATTTTAATGGAAATCATATTTAATTGTTATTATTGTGACGCATTTACGATTGGTGATACTTTCGCAGGTTTTTCTTGCGAAAATTCTTATATATAAATGTAGCAAGAGGATGAAATTCCTTGCTCCCGGTATTATTCAACGTGTCGCGAAACATAGCGCGATTTTGCGCAATTTACAAGCAGCGCCGTATGTATGTGCAATAAAATATCAGCGCTCAGGTTTCAGTTTCGCAGGTGCGAACAATTTGCCCGACGATTAAATAAATGAGCTTACCTATTTTTATATCGATGACAATGTCGCTTAATTTTTTTATCGGATAATTTTATATAGATATCCGCGTGCGAATTCTCCGTTTTGCGTCTGAGAAAACACAAGCTTTATTCAAATCCTTTTTGAGTCGACGAATAATCTTTGCCGATTACACGAAGAAAAATATCCGGAGGATATACATTACGATATTTATTATGATTGTATAATGCTTCGTGTTTCGATGAAACCGACATTGAATGTACTAAACCGGTGAAATATATCCCAGCATTTGTATACGTATGTATGCACAACTAATATTGTGATAAGACTTAGCTTAACGCGGCAAAACGGTCGTACATTCTTCTTATCAAAATTACGTTCAAATAGCGACGAGGTGAAGAAAAAGTTTCGCTTTCGACAGTACGACTTATGCGAAATGCGTTGTTTTACATTAATGTTAGATGTACATTTTGCGCGAGAGGAAGCATCAAATCCGTGAAGCATTAAATTTTAGGAAAGTGAGATTTTGCAAATTTATCGAGAATAATATATTCAACGGAATGTCATCAATTATAATGATACAATACGATGTAAGATAATATCACGACAAAAATAATGCTGTATAGCAATAACATTATTGTAAATTCGCTCCCATGTTTTTTTCACGTTTGATCAATTACTCTAAAGAACGTGGCGCGTTTCTCTTTCTCTCTCTTTCATAGTGAATTTCACCGACCGTTTCTGCCAACGATACGTTTAGCATTACAATTTATCGTCACTATTTCCTCATTATCGGAGTAATTTCGATGTAATGACTCATTTAAAACGATAATAACTAATAAATATCTATATGAATGTACGTCGATATATGCCGGAAGAGAAGTATGCGTAGTCAAGTGTATATGCACGTCGAAAAATAACGTCGTTTTTATCGAAGGGAGTCTTAAAATGGGATAGTATTTCACGACCGTCGTTTGCAGCCGCAGGAACGCCTTCCGCAGGTAGCCGTTACGACGTGTCCAACACGTTCGAGCGAAGCTCGTTAATCCTTTAGCAACGTAATAAGCATATATGTATATATGCGTTCGGAGTAAATTTATCCTGGATCGGTAGATGATGAAGAAACTGTAATTTCCGTCCAGCGAAAAGAATCTTCTTCCGTCTCGAATCTCACGTCAGCCACTCGTCGTCGAGTTCATCTCTTGCGACAAATATTGCGAGGAGCTGTTGCGTTATCTACACACCGCGCTAGAATGAGAGCCCCTCGAGAGCACGAATGTAGACTCTCTTTGTTTACGATTGGCTGTCGCGTGTAAAGGGAACCCCCATCGTAGCCGCGGCAACTACGAGTGCACGTGCATGTCGCGACGTGGCCGGGAACATGTTGCGATTTCGCTCGGTGGCAACAATTTTATTCCCCGGTTCGTACTAACGTGTCTATATATAGAAGACGAGGAGGTCGAAACTTCCTTAGGCTCGACGCGTGTCCATGGGAACTTTTTAACCTTGCGCCGACTACTCTCAATACAAAAAGGAATTTTAATGTATGGAAGTATTGAGAAAGACGTTTGATCAGATTTCGAATTTGAATACAATAATGCCCATTTCCACCAATGCAGATTAACTTTAATCTCGGTTTAACTTATTGTTCAACTTTTTCTCATTTTTAGAACTAGAAAAAGATGAAGAACAAATTGAACCGAGATTAAAGTTAATCTGCATTGGTAGAAATAGGCATAAGTTTTCTTTCCTTCTCAATTTCGAGAAACGTCATTATATTTTACACGCTTTAATTGTTACATACAGTTCGTATTTTATACTTTGCTTCGACTTTTCTCAACCGTTCTATTACATTGCATTCACAAAAACATACATAGACACATATATATGTATATTCATATACAGGGTGAGTAAAAAGTGAAATATCTCGAAAACAAAGCATTTTTGGGAAAAATGATTCCGACGAAAGTTGTAGGGTTTAAAAAGATGTATTTACTGATCACATCTGGGTGGCGTTGCTAAGGTCACATCGATTTTTTTAAATGGAAACTCCCATTTTTCATTGCGTATTCTTGTAGCTTAGCTTGAGAACTTTCTTCGAAACATTGTAATAAAATAGTTTTTTATTAGATACTTTTCGTATTATGAAGGTTACAGTATCATATTACATATCCGATCGACGGCTAAAATCTCTGTGTTGTTCATAATCAAGGCTATTGTTCCTCTTGTTTTTATTTTTACGTAAAAATGAATTTTTAGCATAATAGAAAATACGAGGAACCTCCAATGCCCTTGATCTTAATAAATATTATTTAAGTCATGATCCTGAACAACATTCAAGAAGTTTTAGCCATCGATCGGACATCTTGGATAATGCTAACGCCAATAATACTGTAACTTTCAAGCCCCAGAACTCGAAAAGTACTTAATGAAGATGAACTCTATTACTGTATTTTGAGAAGCTTTTGACATCAGCTGTTAGATTCTAGAATCTAAAATAGAGCGTAGTTTAAAAAAAATCGATGTGACCTTGACCTGACCTTGACGAAGTCACCCAAGGTTTAATAGATGAGATCAATAAATAGATCTTTGTAAACCCTACAACTTTTGTCTGAAATATTTTCCTAAAAAATGTATTGTTTTCAAGATATTTTACCGATCCGGCACCTTTTACTCATCCTATACATGTATACATATATATATATGTGTGTATTGTGTGTATATGTGTGATGTGTAAATGTACACGAGTATTTATGAATTCGTAAAGTCTAAATGCTTGTACGGATAGCTCCTACGGATCTGAATCGAAAGTGTTACAATTGAAAGTATTTACAATGTTTGTAAAGATGCTCGCAACGCGCTATCTCCTAACTTTTAATGAAACAGCAAGTTCTTTTTAGAACAAATTTCAATTTTGAAATTGAAATTGCACTGAGAAAAAGGTACTTAAAAATTTATTTGTCAGAAATAAATTTTACTGAAATACATCTTTATTTAAATACGTAAAATAAAATTTTATTCCTAGCAAGTAAACCATCTATTTTATTTTTTTTTCATAATTAATGAAATATCTTTCACAGAAATGTATAAAATTTTTTTTTAACTAATAAATATCGAAGAAAACGTCGTAAGATTCTTTCACAATTTATTTCGATATTTTTCTTTCAGTAAAGTTTTCTAGAAAAGTTTTATAAAAATATTATAATTTATGTAAGCCATAATAAAAGATATAAAAATATTCGACAAAATCACCAGATTTTAGATGCAATATCTTTTTTGAGGACAATTTTGTTTTCAAATATAAGTTATCTAGAATTAACGCGAAATATAAAATTATTATCCTCTATTTTATAAATCCAGCAAGGTAAAGCATCAAAGATTTGTGCAAATATTCCGTCACACGAGACTCTATTTTTAAAGTGTTCTCAATATTTTTTGTAACGCATTGATGTACTCTTGTCAGAAATAAGTATATAACAATAGATAGAAGTTCATTCTTGGCATTAATGCGTCACACACTACGCGAAACTATTCTTTTTTGATATATTTATTTTTTAGAAAAAAGAAAACCTCATTCACGATTACAGACAAAAAGTAAATTTATTTTGCCTGCTTTCTTATTAGAATTTGAGCTCGCGCGGTCCGCATTGCGCAATGAAATTGTAGAAATTTGAGGTAGGATGCGCTTACGAGTCCACATAATGCCTACAGGTGAAAGCCTTTCGACCGAATTCGACGGTTTCTATTAGACCGAAATATATTTTCTCCAACGACGCGCGGAGAAATTAGAAATTATGAACGCTCTTTTAAAGAAAACGAAACGTTAGTGAATATTGAAAAAAAAATTTGTTCTAAGTTTTTTTTTCTGTCAAATCGACCCGGTAAAACAGGCGGATCATATGAAAGGTAAAAATGTGTCAGGATATGATAGATCGTGAAATCTACTTGATTGTGAAATAGGTATACCATTTCCGGATTGTAAATCTCTGGACCACCTATTCGAACGCTTTACTATTGAAACATGCTGTTACGTGAACAAGGACATCTTTTATTAGAATATCCTTTCTTTGATTATTTCAGACGTGAAAATTTGTTTCACTCATTGTCACATTTGTGCAGGTATATTCGGAAAAGATCTGGGTGGTTTGGAGGTATTTTTTTTTTTTTTTAAGCGAAGTTTTAAAGTTCAGTTAGTTCATGTTTCTCTTTTCCCACGTAGAGACAAAATTCCTGTTAAAATTTTACCTATTTATAGAATTTTTCATCTACCAATAAAATTGGGGTTCTAAAGCGCCCGGACAAAATTACCCACGCTCTGTTAATTTTTTTCGTCACGGAGGTATCGCGTCCCACGAATACCGCAGGCACTTTGAAAAGTACTTTTTTTTTTAAGCCGGTCTTAATGAATGTTAATAAGTACGGAGGGTTGAAGGAACGAGCTCGCGCGTCTTGTGCCTCGTCACTTCGTGCGTGCGCTCTATTCGTGGCGTGCGCGCGGAAAAGTGTTGTCGTTGTCGTCGTCGTCGCCGCTAATTTCGCATCAGATGCGAAATCTGCACATTAGGTGCACCGGCCTTTTATTTATAACCGCGCGGATCTCGCACCTCGCAACGGAACGATCGGTCGCGGCGGCGCACCGAAACCAGTTTGGTGAAATACAAAAACGGTTCTTTTTCATCACCGAACCGCGAGTATCTTCTACATTTCTGTGTGTTCAAGGCCGTACAACCATTCACGTTCAAGGTCGTCTCAACAACGACGCAATTGTACGAGAGTATTCCGCGATCGGTTACTTTTTCCAATTTGTCGAACGTGAGCTTCGCAACTCCTGGCCAGATCCAGCTTCTATACAGAAAGTCACTTTTGTTCTTTTCACTTGGATGATCTTATTTGATTCTTGTACATTGCATTCATATTTGATATATCTTTTATTGTCACTCGTGATGCTTGAATTATACATGACTATCGGAAATCTGAATTCTCAGAGAACAAAATTCCTCTGCCGAGATGTCCTGATTGAAGACAATTTTGGTGCATTCCGCATGGGGATGCAATGTTTTCAAATTAAATTATCCCTCTTTTATTGTATATTTTATATTTTCAGTTTTTTTTATCTTTCAGTAAGATACACAGTTGGAAAAAATGTGTCGAATTTAACATAAACTGCATGTCGCAAACGGTCCACCCAAATGTTTGGGTTAATTTAACACAAGATGTTAGAGGGTTACACAAATATTATGTAAGAGAATAAATACAAAAAAGATAATATCGATACAGTTAGTAAACGAACCGTGGGAAGCATTTTTTTTTTTCAAAAAGTAAACATTTATGATATGTTAAATTAACACGTATTTTATTCATTTATCTTAGATATTACGTTTAAAACTTTTTATATTTTTTTCTACTAAGAAACGTATCAATTTCACACAAAATCTTTAAACAACACAATCACATTATGTTAAATTAACACTCGAATATGTTAAAAAATTCAGCACAAACTGTTAACACAGACGTGAGTGTGGATCGCTTCCAACACAAATACACAATTTTTTTTACTGTGTAAGATGGAAATGTTATTTGAAATATGTCGCTACTGTACATTGTACTGTTCATAAATGTAGTTCTCAATCTATTATGTGCAGACAATAATCGAAAGATTAATTCTTTGAATGTCAAACATCGAGTGGAGAAACTTTTTAACGTCTATCCCTGCTCGACGTTCCTCGCCTTCATCTTGTTACTCAAACTTACTTGGACTGTTATCGCGTACGGAATATATTTGTAAAAAAAGACATCGAAATGATAACAAGAGCTAATATTCCTTTGTGTCTGTCACGTGCACGAAGCGGCGATCATTAAATGCGCGGGAAACGGAATAGATCTGATTAAACGTTGTATCACTCGCAAAATGGAGCGTAAGAACGCAATTTGATTTGGCGATTCGGATCGCAGTTCAGCAACGACGTCGATCATAGCTCAGCGAGAGTCATAGAGTAATGAAGGTGGCGCAATCCTTTCGCGTGCGACTAGGAACGGTAGGGAAAAAACTAGGACGCGAAGCGCGCGCCGAGCGCGTGCATCTCGTATATAATCGTATACATAAATATTAGATTTTTATAAAACAAAAAAAAAACGAAAAAAAAAAAAGTGGGTCAGATTTCGCAAATTGGCGTCTTTTGCGCGGGCACGAACAATTCGTACGACGACGAACTGACCGGTCGTTTCTGGTCACTCCTGGAGAAGAAATCGCGGCGCGGCGACGGCGGCGCAGGATAAACGGAAACCGTGCGCGGCATGCGCCGTCGTTTAGAAACTCACGAATTTCATAATTATTGTATTATGTTGCAAGACACACCACGGTGCTTGTGTACCCATTCGTCCGTCCATCTATCCGTCCGTCCGTTCGTCCGCCCGCTCGTTTGACTCCTACCTTCGCGCGGGCACGCTCGCGCTAAGCTGGGTGGGAGAGAAAGGTTAGGTTGAGAGGCGGGGGATTGTGTAATCCCCCTCGTTGAGCGTAGTCTCATCGTCTTCTTTTCTCCGAGGCTCTTACTTCTTTCTCGATTTGCGCGGGCGCGCTCATGCACGCGCGACCGCTGCGAATTCGCATGGAACGCACCCGGAGAGCGTGGCCCCCCCCCGGTCTCTCCCTCGGCCCCCGTACGTGTGTTACGTAAGTATTATTTCGTCGCGATAATAGCCAGTCGCGCTAGTGTAAGCGTGTCGTTAATTGAAATGCCTGATGACCGGGGAACAGGTGCGCGCATGCGTTATATCGCGCTCGCGTCGCGGCCGCGTTTCGAATTTCTGTTCGACTGCGCGCCGGAGTTCACTCGATTTCACGCCTCCGCATCACACTCTGAACTTTGCAGTACCTGATACTTTTTTCCAAGCGACAATACTGCATAAAAATATGTATATATGTACAGACGTTACAATCTAAATTCCGTTTAATAACCTTGTTTAGTCTCCTTTTGTCTTCTTGCTTTAAAGTTTTAGCGTACTTAATTGGACGCACTTATCGCGCACTGGTACACATTGAAGCCGTTGTAACACAAATTGATATAAAGATTCTTAAATATTTGTTTGAGTAGTACCAACTGAATATTTATTAACATAATATTAAATAATTATAAACACATTTACTAATATCATATAATATTATAATGTATGATCAGGAGACGCGGTAGTGTCTCCGGCCATGTTCAAAATATAATTATTATAATATAATTAATTAAATAATTATAAATGTAAACATATATTTATTTTGTACAAAAACCAATGATTTAAGAATTTTTTTTTTATGTAATAAATGCATATTCATCAATTTATGTACAATTCAAACAAATATTTGTTAATTTAAAATTTTGTAAATTGGTGGGTAAATGTAGAAAATTGTGTTTTTCGGTATACAGAAACGCGAATTAAACCGCAATTGTTTTTGATACATTTTATTATGCTGCACAATACGTATTTTGTAATTTAAAAAAGTTTACACTCTAATTTTATATTTAAATTGTATTGATGCACAACGACTTTAATACACACCAACGCGCATTAATACTGACCGAATTCGCTATTTATTAGCATAACAGTAAGGCCGTATCGTATTATTATATTCTTGCTGTTTGCAAGAAAAAAAATTGCTCATTTGACTAAATTAATTTAGGTTGCCTTTATTTCTTTCAGTGAACACTGAAAACAATTTTGGTCCAACGAATGATCGTTAGTTAATGTCCAATTAATTTATTAATACAATAATTGGATTCACCAATATAATTACATATTTATTCTTGCAATGAATTCTAGTAATAGTTTTATAATCTAAACCGCTCTATGAGAATTCATTGAACCAATTTTCATTAATTTAATGAATATTTTATTGTATTTACGTACAGTTTTGGTTCAGTGAAGAATGCATATATACGCATTTAAGTCAGACGTATTGTATTGGATTTTAAATGCATACATTTTTCAAAAAAATAAAGACGAACTAAATTAATTTATGAAAAATTGTTCATCGAATGAACAATTTTTTTCTCACACTTGGATCATCTCAATTTTTACACATCGTTGATTTCAATATCCCCTTGTGTTTTTCAATCATAAAATAAGTATATCTACAAACACATGCTCTGACATATAAGGATTCTTTTGCGCTATTATTGATTACTTCCGATAACGATATATAAAAGGATTCTTTAGATCTCAAAATATCGGTAAACGCATTTACTCACTCGCCCAATGCAAGCGGCTGCTTTCTTTGTTCGCATGACGAACAAAGTATTTCCGACGAATCTTCTCCTGATTCTTTTTTCACGTGCTTTTCGCAACGCTCGCATAGGATGACTTCGTTGATAGATCTGTTCTTTTTAGCTAAACTTCTTACACAGTTCATCTCTTTCCTCCTTTCCTTCCCATGTCCGAGAGAAAAAAGAAAGGATGAACCGCGCAAGAAGTTCAGCTAAAAAGAACAGGCATAATGTCGCGTCGTAGCCGAGTATGTCGCCGTGTCACTCGGGGGGATCCCGAGCCCGGCGATTGGCCCGACCGTGGGCGAGCGCAGTCACGTGGTACCTCGTTAATTTTTATGGGGAGAATCTGACGTCACGCCGGACCCGTGGACCAGATTCGCCGAGTGGGTTTCCCTTTCTTTTCGACGCGCGCGCGCGCGCGCGCTCGCGTGCGTTGTACCCTCTCATCCTGGGTTCGGCGTACTAAGACTGTTTATTAATGCGAACCTAGACGCAAACCGGATATAGATCGCATTCTTCGGGAGGTTCGAGCCACCGCGCACCGGCCGCACTCTCGAATCAAGTCGTTTGACGCAAACGACCTACGAATACTTGAATGGGCGACATAAATAGGTCCGCGATACTCTGTCACCGATGTTATCTGTTATGTGTACGTAAATAGAGCGAGAGATGAAGCCAATAGAGCGTATACCCGTAACAAGATATTGTTTTACTGTGCATTATTGCGCTCCAGTTTAAAAATCTATCCTGCCGTCGAGATACGTGGGTTCGATTATCCGCCATCTTTATATAAGAAAATCAAGATGTAGACATGGCCGACGAATTACTATTCTCAATTTTGGTAGGACTAAATTCTGCTTCTACAAAAATATAATTTTGTTTGTTACTTAATATGTTACTCTTTGAAATCAACTTTAAACATTTTTTATGTTTTTTTTTATAACAATAAAATAATAAAGTGATTTGCATTGTTTATTGCTTTTTACTTATATTATATTATATGATATCAATTTAATTTTTCTCTTTTCATGAATAAAGTTGAATCACAATTTCTACTAGAGACAATCAAGGGACGGTTTAAATTTTTTAGAGAATCCACATTCATGAATTTTTAGCACGCACGAGAGAGGAGATTCGACTAGCTGGCCAGTAATTCTGCGAAAATGGAACTTTTCCGGTAGGCGTGCGCTCTGAAGTTGCGTAATAAACGGACTGCGAGAATCGCGTGCGCCGTTTCTCTAATGATCGAGAATCAATAGAAATGCGTCTCTTCTTTGCGCATATTTATTAACTTTGCGTGACTGACGACTTAAGCTTCGTTTTTTTATTGTATTCGTAGTGTGCACCAATTTTAAATCGTGTCATTAAACTCAGACTTTTTTGTATTGTCGAACTTCTTCCCTTGTAAACAAAATTAATCTAAACGATTATACGTTGATAATTTTTTAATATAATCACGTAGAGATTATATTATATATTACACATACATACCACTCGTAGTTTTTTGTTGGATCTTCTTAAGTGTTAAACATTTGTAATTAAATACAATAAATACATGTTGTAGTATTGAATTAGTGTTCGATTTAATAGTTAACACGTGTAAAACTTTGATAAGGTGATTATCAACTATTTTTTGCGTAATAATATTTTTTTTATATCTTAAGAGGACTTAATAAGGAGCCGAAACATATAGTAGACCTATAATTGTCAATTGTATGATTATTGATTTTTTAAAATAGATATATTATATAATTTTTATTCTTCAACTTTTATGTACCTTATATTTATATATTTTTGTGTTTTAAATATTAAGAGTCCTATACTATCTCATTATTTTTTTTTTATAAAGTGAAAAACATTAGTATTATGATATTTAAGTACACTGAAAAAATTACATTAAATTTTAATGAATCATTTGTTTGTATAATGTCAATTAAATATTTACTACATAGAAAAATTTATTTATTTAATACGATATTAACTCAATTTAACTATAATTTCCTTTTATTTTATAAAAGAATAAATATCTACTTACTGCAAGTAAATGTTTAATTTTTGGCATTATTCAAATAAATACTTATTAAAATTTAGTATATTTTTTTAAATAGATATATAACAATCTGAATATTCAAAGTATTTTTACCGAGACCTTTACTTAAAGGCGTTAAAGAAATCGGGGAAAATATTGATTGTAATTTTGTCTCAATTACAATTAGTAATTTAAATATAAAATATCTTCAGAGTTTAGATTTAATGAGTGTGATCATTTTATTATCGTTTACATTAACTATCTCTATATTTATGGGGTAAATAAAAACGTACATAGATAAAATCTTATAAAATTTGCGGGATATTACTCATCGCTTATATTTTAAATGGATTCTCATAAACCCTTTCATCATTGATTTCACCGAACGAACTAATCATCTGATGTTACATGATTTAATGAAGGTCTGCGTGCTCTATGGTCATCTTGTAGGAGTTATAGTATGAATTAAGGCACAAATTTTGGGGCGAACGGTTTTCTTCTCGCTTCCCGGCCGTTGCGGGAAATTTATAACAGGCACGATAAATTCGGCACGTAAAAAGAAAAGACGAAACAGGGACGACAAGTCACGCACAAGCGTGCGAAACTTCCGGATTCGTGATATCCGAAATGCGATGCGGCGGAGAAACGCGGCATCGGTCGCGATGGCAATTCTCGCTCGCCTCCCCATGACCAGCAGTTGGAATGTAAATTCCATCAGTGTCACGGTTTGGCCATGCATATTTGCCGCGATCGCGACCGATCGAATCGCACCGCACATCTGTACGTTAGGGTCCGCCGCCCACGCGAATCGTTACCACCCACTCGGTGGCCACCGGGAATCGCCGTTGATTCCCGTACATTGTATCGCACTTTTAACCCTTCGAGCAGTGACGTAGTTTATGCAGAATAAAAAATTTCCTTGCACCAAAAGAAAATGCAAATTGGAATAATTGATATTTCATTTATTTCTCGTTCGTGATCGCACGAAGAAAATTTTCTGTGGAATGCACTCGTTAAAGAAGATTATAATTTTTAAATGCATTTGTTTGGTTTGTTTATCTCTCTTTTCCGTTTTGCGCCCGCATAATGCTTGCTGGTTTGCATATCTCTATTGCAACAAAGTGCACTTATTCAATTGATGCAATATATTTTTGATACTTTCTATTATAGCGATTCGTTCTGTAACTGATTGCTGTCTTGGATTATTATGTGGGAAGCATTCGGATTTGAATATTAAAATTCCTTCATTTTAATTAATAATAATTCATAAGTCTCTATGACCAGGATCTATTAATCTAAAATAACAGAAGTGACAAAATGGAATCTCCTAAAAATATCCCCTAAAACTGTCAAGCTCAATTTTACAAGATGATTGTGATTAGTAGCACTTTATTTTTTTGGTCCAAGATGAGGCAAAGAGAAATGCAATATTACTTTTGGGACACAATGGCTATCATGGCTGTCGTGTCTGAAAGTGAGAACGTTTCAGAAGGTTGAAAGGGAAACAAGAACGTTGCACGCACGTGCGCTAGCGTGATCCGCGTGCTAAGCCACGCGTGCGAGGCGCATTGCTTTGCCAATACGATCTGCGAATTGGGTTATTTCGAAAGTGTGTAAACATTCGAGCATAAACAGTATGGAGGAACATTGCAATATCAATAAGAATATAACAATCGCTAATGTTAATTTTGTGACGATTGCAATTTCGATAATTTTATTTCATTGTTATGATTTGTTAACGATTTGTAATAGCTTGTTTTATTAATTGTAAGTAATTGCTTCATTTTTGCCAACATGAGCTACTTAATCTCGTGTGTCGCACTACTCTACCTTTGCGAAATTAATAATGAAGCAATAATTAAGAGAATTTACTATATAATACAAAGAAATGTTAGTAATTTTCTTCTAAATGTGAGTTCAGATAAAATATATAGCCTTAAGAGTTTAATGAAATATATTATGACAGTAATTTCTATAAATGTAATGTGTATATATAAATTCTCTTATTAAAGTATGTTTTGAAATATTATTCTATACTATATTATATAACTTTTATTTGAAATATTTCAATTATAATATAATATATACACCTTTGAAGAGATAATAAAGTTTGATAATACTGGAGGAAAAGGTGCTAATATGGACTCTCATTTTGTGTTTTTTGTGGAACTTTATTTTTAATTGTTATATAGTATTTAAGTCTCTCTTAATAATATCGCAAACAATTTATATTTCAGTTTAATGTAAAATATACTCGAAATTAAAACAGTTTACGAGGGAGAAATTTTTTAAATGTGATAAAAGATTATGATGTGATAACCTGAATATGGAGTGCCCTTATATTTTTGCAGTACGTGGTTTTTTTTTTAGGTTTGTCACGATTTTCCATAAAGTCCAAGTTCGTAGTTTAAATTTATAAAAAATTTGATTATATTGAGATATTAAATTCAGAAGTTTTGTTTCATCAATATGTTTTCTATAACAATACTCTTGCGTTGTCCTCCTATGAATGTTTACTACGAGCACTTCTTCACTTCGCGGACAATTGTTTTACAACTTCAATCTCTATTTAAAAACAAATTAAAAATTTTCTTGAAAAGATGATGTTACTCAATTATAACAAAATTTTAATTAATCAGAGGCCTAAATTATTATCTTTTTCTCTAATGTATTTTTATGCAAGCCAGTTATATCTAAATCAACGTTACAATAAGAAATGTTTTAGACACATAAAATGGAACAAAAACATTAATCTTTATAGAGGACAAGCAGTTTACAAATCCGTAAGGGAACATTAGTGCCAGCCTCTCTCTTATTCGGCGAAAGAGGGCTAGCTTGAGAGGGTCGAAAGCGTAGATCCAGGCCTAGATCCGTGTCGCATCGAGTCCGCCATCGCTGCGGT
>NW_017275965.1:983596-1053596 GCF_001594065.2 Cyphomyrmex costatus | reverse complement strand
GTGAATTTGTAACAAGTATATAATGCAAAAGATAAATACATATTAATATAATTATATTTTTACTGGAAACATTTAGCGATATCTCGTAGTATTGTCTAAAAGAAATCAGGTGCGATTCAGCTTTTGAACGGTATCGAACAGTGCATAAATCGGTAGAGAAATCACTCATGGATAAGAGAACTCTGTAGGCTGCTGTGACTCTTACACGTTAATTAAGGATTAGGAATAAGTACCATTAAGAAGAACAAAATATCGCTAAACGTAATACGTACACGCCGCATTGAATCAACGATTCTTCCTGTTTCAGCTGTGCGGGCGGACAGGATGCGAGGTGGTAGAAACAAATTCGGGCCCATGTACAAGAGGGATAGAGCGCGGAAGTTGCAACTTATGCGTCAACGGCAACTAGCGATCCAGACGATACGCAGCAACCTCGGTGACCCGAACAGCTACTCGAACGCGGTCACGCCCTTGATGCACATCAAGCAGGAGATCCAAATACCTCAGGTCTCGAGTCTGACCTCGTCACCGGACTCGAGCCCGTCCCCCGCGACCGTGGCCGCGGGTCTGGTCACGACGCAAGCCAGCGGCAGTGGCAGCGGGGCCGGTCAGCACCAGCTGATCGCGCCATCCAGCCAACCCCACATCGGTACCAGCGGTGCTGGTGGCGGTGGCGGCGGCGGCGGCGGCGGCGGCGGCGGCGGTGGTGGTGGTGGTGGAGGCGGGGGCGGGGGCGGCGGCAATCACTTGCACAATCTCAACCCGGGTCTGGACAGCAGACTCTGGGCCGCCAACTCAACTACCCCCGGCACGAAGGTCTTTAACTTCGGCGAGCAATCTGTGCAGCCACACGGCGGTGGGGTGCCGAGCTACGCGTCCAACCCCGTTGTCGCTCTTAAGACACTTAGTCCAATGATAAGGGAGTTTCTGTCGTCGATCGACGACCGCGAGTGGCAGACGTCTCTCTTCGGACTGTTGCAAAACCAAACGTATAATCAGTGTGAAGTGGACTTGTTTGAATTAATGTGCAAAGTGCTCGATCAGAATTTGTTTTCGCAGGTAGACTGGGCTAGAAATTCGACGTTCTTCAAAGATCTCAAGGTGAGTATCTCGTGAATATCTGGTCTTTTGTAGAACGACGCATCGAGCGCAGCTTCCCTTTTTTTACCTTTCGATTTTTTTTTTTCGTTATCGCGAATTCGAGATTGTTGTTTTTTTTTCCAATATTTTAATTTATAATAAAACTGAACGAGAGGCATCAACGTATAACAAAACGTATGCGCATGTTAAAAGTAACCGCAACAATTTTGTCGAGAATCTCCTCGACGAGAAAAGTTCGTTCTTACCGATAAATAACTCGTTGCCTGGCCTGCTCGGTGCCATGAGCGGGGATGTGAGGTAACCAGCAGCATTGCACAATCACTGAATGATTTCAAGCATCGCCTCATATCTAGGTCATAACAAGATACGTTTCTGGGTTATGGCGGTTGCCCCAAAGCAGGACCGCGTTAATTATAAATTGCATACTTTAACCGGTCGTTTTGTAATAACTTTTTATTTTTGCTTCAACGCGGTGGATTTGTTAACGACAATGCAAAGCAGATCGAGGCCATTTTGTTGAAACTTTTCGTCGACAATATGGTACATTACCGTCTGATCTTCAATGTAATCTTGTTAAAATCATGTTGCTCTTCTCTAAAGATTCTTTAAACGCTTTTTTCTAGTTTTATAATATAAATATAAATTGTCACATATACCAACTGCATTTTTTAAATATTTTTTGTTATAAAAAATATTTTCTCGATTTAATAAAACGAATATATATATTATATAATTGATATTTGTTTATAATTGATATTTATGTATAAATTCCGATTAAAATTATTTTAATTTAATTTATAAATTCCCTTTTCTCTTTTTATAAATCTTTCCTTTATTGCATGTGTTTCATATTTGATTCTCTCTGAAAATATTTTATCATCATGTCGTGTATGATTTTTATATAAAATGGGATTAAAGTACTAAATGGAATATATAATTATATCTATATTTTTTGTGCATTTATTCATTATATCTAACATTTGCACGGCAATTATTTGCTAGGTTGACGATCAAATGAAGTTGCTACAACACTCTTGGTCGGATATGTTGGTGCTAGATCACCTTCATCACAGGTTACACAATAACTTACCTGACGAGACGACACTTCACAATGGCCAAAAGTTTGATCTTCTCTGTCTCGGCCTACTCGGAGTTCCTTCCTTGGCCGAAACCTTCAGGGAACTATCCAAGACACTTCAAGAATTAAAATTCGATGTCCCCGAATATATATGCATGAAATTCCTAATGCTGCTGAATCATGGTAAGTAAAATTAGACCCACCTATATTCGTCTCGTAAATGTTGAATTTTGAGAGACAATTAAGTTGGTAAGATCCATTTGATCGTATATTATGTTTTATGTAACTTTTTAAAAATGTACCGCAAGAATAGTATTGCATAAACGATACAAAAAGTGAAATTTATCACACGACGCAATATAACTTGCTTTTTTAATCTTTTGTTCCACTTTCAAATAATCACCTCATTCCAATATCTTGTAATACTTAAACCAAACTTTACACATGTTTTACGTAAGTGTAAATATTAAATATATATATTTTATTTACTGCAGATGTTCGTGGACTAGTAAATAAAAAACATGTGCAAGAAGGTCATGAGCAGGTTCAACAAGCGCTTATGGAATACACGCTAAGCCATCACCCATCTGTACTGGTGCGTTTTATCGTTAAACGCTTTCTCATATACTTTAATCTAAAACGAGTTAACCAGATATTTAATTGTCCTGACTTTCAATCTGTTTAGGATAAATTTAATAAGCTGTTAGCAGTATTACCGGACATTCACGAAGTGGCAACCAAGGGAGAAGAGCATCTTTATCAGAAACATTGTAATGGAGGCGCACCAACGCAAACGCTTCTCATGGAGATGCTTCACGCCAAGAGAAAATGAAACGATCAGTTTTACTTGATAATCTTTGCCATCGAATAAGAAAAAAAGCCTGTTATTATATACATGTATAATATATAAATATATATATATATATATATACACACGTGTATGTATATCTCAAAAGTCCTGTTAATGCCCCTAATCGTGAGACAGAGTGGACCTCAAAGTACCTATTAAGAGCTAAATGCTGCTAAGGTATCGGACCAAGTAAAGGGGCCCTGGTTCATGAAATACCTGTGCATACAAATCAAGTATAGACGTACATTATTTTACACACACGTACATACACACACATACACACACACATAGAATATATGTATTATAAAATGTATCTAAATATATAAACACAAGGACATATATTTTCTATATTTGATGTTGAAGTTTTAGAGATGTATCCGTGGGGAGAATTACCCCTAATTAATGGGTATAAGCGCAGGGAAACAGTAAGCAAGATGCCTTGAAAACAGTACAAAGGGTGGTTAACAAAAAAATATTGGTCGAAGGGCAGGCAACTTTTGTCTAAATAAGTAAAGCTATTTTTCTAATACTTAGAGGCGAATTTATTTTTAAGCATACCACACTGAAGCCTTGCTCTCACTCGAATGAAATATATCGTACTGCTAAAAGAGAATCAAATTCTCTCTCCAGATCAATCGTGCTTCTGCAAGGGATTCAATGGGCATACTTGAATGACAATGAACTTGCATGTGATATACATATATGTTTGACGCACGGCCACCTGGGCATCCTTAGAATTTCCTATGAAGAAAAAATATGCATTTTTGTCACACTTGCACTCAGCGGGGCTACTATATTGTAAATACTAGTTAACATTCCAATTATGTTGTAAAGTACAGATCATGTTAAATATGTAATTACAATATTTTGTGTATAGTTGAATAATGAAATGAATAAATATATTTCTGTTGCTTACTTGAGGAAATCATTAGCTACTTAATGTCTTCACTAATTTTAGGATCTTATTCATGTATTTTTCTTTATTACTTCTCAAATAGGTGGCGGAAAGGAATAACTACAAATTGCGATATTTTACTATTGTATGTTGTATCATAATAAAGATTCTGTTTAAGAAATAAAAGAATCATTGGAGCAAGGTTTATGTGGTCCTATATTGTCTAGCGATTAATTCTAAATGCATAAGATAATATTAAACGTATTGCAGTTGTTAAATAGAAAAGAATATTTAGTAAGTGTTAAGATATAGTGATCGAAAGTAGTAATTTTTCACTAATAGATTATTATTAATTTTATTAATTATTACTATTATTATTGTTTAGCCAATAGTCAAAGAAATTCTTCAGTGCTGTGAAGGCTGTCTTTTTGACGCCTGTGGTATTTGAAGCCATTGGAAATTACATATTGTGTCAGATGCAAAGTTAAACGTGACAACAGAGACAGAAATCTTTCCTTGCATTGGTAAATTGGTAATATTATCTGTTACGATTCCTCTTGTTTTTATTCATGTATCGAACACGTACCTGCTGCAAAAAAAAGGCTATTTTACTACTTTCACTTTTTCCACCGATCTTTCAATACAATTAACTAGATGTAAAAGTGCTTGTTGGTAAGCACGAAACTTGATGTCTCATGTTAGATTAAGACTCGAGTGTTAAATCAAATCAAGAGGAACACAGTAACGATCATTATTATCAATATTTTCTTGAGAATAACGTATGTACTTATTGCGTGAGCAAAGATTTGTGTCCACCTGTCAGATTTGACCTTATACGTCGATATAAAATATGCTAATGTTCCCAAATTTTCAAATCGTCCGATTTTCCATGTTAAACACGAAATTGAAAACAGCCTAGACTTATCATTATTCTCAATTTTAATAATGCTTCTTTGAAAAGAAAGAAAAAGATTATTTTTATTTAACTCACGACACGAATGACTACCTCTTCATATCTGTATTAAGTTTTTATATTTTTACATTTTTAGTAACCACATACCTCAGAATATAGACGCCCAGATAGCAATTTGAATGGAATGAATGAATGTAACATGCATAAACAAATATTTTAATTCGTGTAGTGTGTATAATTACACGTTAAGAAGTTACGATGTAATACAACTTATTAAAACTATCGTACCTATTGTATGTCCACACACGCGCGCGCGCGTGCGCGCACGTTATTAGGTCTTAGTTAATTATTACTATTGTATTTTCTGCAAATTAGTTCATAATTCTGTCATTTACCATGTATTAGTTACTGCTGTTTCGCAATTGAAAAATATCGCTTTAAATCATGCATTGCTGTTTGGGTAAGACAAGTTCACGCTACCGTTTATTTATTGTATCGTCTTCTTTTCTGTCAGAGACCTCCTGCTGAACGTGTCGGTCTGATAATTTCGGAACAAGTCGTATTAATCGCAAATATATGTTAAAGAGAAAAAAAGCTCCTCTAAAAAAGGAAAAAAGGATAGCTCTAAATCAATTATCTCTGTATATATTTTGTATATAGAATAAGGCATATAAAGCGTGACATATTAATCTCCTTTAAATTTTAATTTTAGAAAAAAACGTTTTCTGTAAATATTGCAGGATTTAAAAAAATATATATATAATAACGGCGATAATAATTTTATCAGAGTGCCATTTCTCTGTAAATAATCAAGATTTCTTTTTTGCTTCTTAATGAGATATCATTATCTTTCGTAATGAATTTAGATTAAGATTGAGATTAAGACAAAAATTCATACTCCTTTTAACATTAATGTAAGTTTTGCGCTAGTCCAAAAGCTGTATAACTTTGTAGTAACTTAAACGTGTAAGTTTATGGAAAATACACGTACACATAAAATAACAAAATAGAGAAGCATTTGCGAGCACGTTTCTATTAATACAAAAGTTTGAAAATTCAACAGGGGTGCGCCTAAAACTTACTGTCAAATGTTCAAAAGAATTATATTAATGGGAAAAATATGACCATTGTCCGCGGAAGTGAAATTATGTATTGCAGACGTTATATATGTTCTCTTCGGAATCCCACAACTTTTCTTCTTTAAACGTTTTCTTCTAAAATTGGTATAAAATATTAATACATCACGCTCTAAATGCTTCATTCTGTATATACATCAATCCCGATTAACGACTCGATCTGTTACAACACGTTTATTAACCAATGTAATTAGTGAATACGACAATTACAACGTTGTGTACATTTCTTATGTTATATATAAATATGTACAGTTACCAATTATGATTGGCAAATGATCTAATTTAATATCTACATGATTCTTTGATCCAATAAATTGTTGGAATAAAGTTTAAAAAGAAAAACTATTATGCGTTGTTAACACTGCCATTAGCAGTTGGCAATTGTAAATTATGTAGAAACATTAATTGACTGTAAATATATCTTTATTATTAACAGATAATTGTTCCTTCCTAGAGAGCTAACAGTACTATTTTTTATATATTATATTGATTGAAACCCGTAGTGACATTACTTCCCTCATTTTGGAATTTTAGGATCGGTACCAAGTTACGGAATATTCGAAGGAGAGTCATAAATAATGTAAGATCAATCAGTATACTATATTTTGAAAAATTCAAAAATATCTCTTGCGATTATTTGTGTTCTCTTATTAGGATCTACAATTATTACAAAATTTCAAAAGTTTTATGTGTTCGGGAAAAAAATAGTATCATAATTTGTAACTCGAATTTTATTCATGTATTATTAAATAACATATATGTACACACATATACATATACCTATGTGTGTGTGTGTGTGTGTGTGTGTGTATATATATTAAAATATTTGTTTGCTTTGTATAAATACAAAATTAAGAACGTTGCACAGTGACTAATAAAAATATTACAATTATCGCAATCAATTTTTGACTTGTGTTAAAACACAACATCTTTACGCATCTCTCTATTGAATTATTTTTTGTACAATTGTTAAATGTGTTAACATATAACTTGTTTTGATTTTTATAATAAATAATTTTGACATCACTTTGACATGGATTAAAATAATATTATATGATGTATTGAAAAAAAAAAAAACATTAAAAGCTTACTTGCTTAATGCACTAACTTTTTCATATTAACATTTCTATTACTTATAAAACTACTGAATGAAGTGATGGATGTGTAACTACAGTTGTGATTGTTCTTAATTTGACCAGATGCAAATTCACATTATTTTTCATACAAAGCATAATGATATATATATATATATATATATATTTGTAATGAATATGCAGCATATTTTAAATTTCACATGAATTATTGTTGAGATATAAATAGTAAAGCAAAAGTATATCGCTATACTATATCATTTTATAATTTATATCAAATTGTACACGCAATAATTTCTATCCAAGTTTTAATTAAATCGTGCGTGACAAATATATAAGAACAAGTAGGATGTTTTTTATATTTATTTTAACAAGTCATTAAAATATCAAATCTTTAAAAGCAGAAAATACAGTTCTTGAAGTTATAATTGACAATTTGATTCAAATTCTACGTTAAAGAAAATTTTTTGGCATACAGATTTAATGCGCGTCGGATTTCAAAAACACATTATAAGCCTCTTCATTCATTAAACTCTTGAGCTCATCTAAATCGCTTAACTCTACTTGGAATAACCAACCGTCTTTGTAACAAGATTTATTAATTAATCCGGGTTTACTTTCAACTGCTTCATTTTTTGATGTAACTCTCCCACTGACAGGACTTGTCAATTCTGAAGCTGCCTTCACTGATTCTAGGGCTCCACATTCCTCTTAAAAAAATCATAATTGCATAATATGTATAAAAAACATTTCGAACATATTTCTAGTTTAAATTTTAAGATAATGTGTACAAGATGTAAAAAATTTCTACAACTAAAGCAAGGAAAGGAAAATTAGATATGTCAAAGCTTAAACTAATAATTAAGTTTGTATCCTATCAACAGCTTTGACTTCTACTGTTTGATTTTCTTTTCTCGATTGTACATCTTAAGCTGGAAACACAATAGACACAGGTAATAGGCACAGGCAACAAGGAATAACGAACCGTCCAATCAGAGTCCTAGGGGATATAATATCGAACTTATATCTCAGAGCTCTGATTGGACATACCGTTATTCCCTGTTGCCTGCGTCTATTGTGTTTCCAACTTTAGAGTCTCGTCTTAAAATACATTTTTTTAAATAAGAAAAAAGTATATTATACATTCTAAAGTCATAGAATAATGGATAGTTATTTTTTTTCGATGAGACATTCTAGTATATGTTTTTAGAGATAATCTTTCAATTTCTGAAACATGATCGCGATAGGTAAGACCATTTCAGTTACCATGTTTCTTGATTGTCGATCCTACATCGGGGAGCTGGGCATACACCACATCTCCGAGAGCATCCTGCGCGTAATCCGATATACCGACTGTGCCGATTTTGCCATCTACTGTTATCCATTCGTGCTTATCGGTGTACCATCGTTCTGAAAAATTACGTCTTTATCTCGTAACTGTGAGTCGATTTATTTGAAATAAAGTTGCATCATACGATTTATACAAATTACATAATAAAAGTATTTGTATTAAGAAAATAAAAAAATATGACATCATAGAGCATATTAATTCTTGAATTTCGATCAAACTTTGACTAACTTGATTGAAGGGAATCAAATTAGCTTATCAAGTAATATCTGAATTATTTTGTTAACATGTCAAAAAAACAATTGTCGAAATATATATTGAAAACAGTGAAATTAAAAACAATTCTACCAGTCAAATGAACTGTGACGGTGGACTTATTGGATCCATTTAATATTATTTTCTTTATGTTACATCTGTAAATTTGGAGATTACTCTTATTAAAATAAGCTTAATATTCACGTCTATTCTTTTATTCAAGTATATCATTTTGGCTTTCTGAAATTAATTAAGGTTCAGTCAATGTATATTAAATGAGTCTCGTGAGATTATCTAGTAATATCAGGAACCCCAGATAGCAATGTGTCTGTCTTGTTACCGGCATATCGCTAATCATAGCATATATTGCTATTAGAATTGTAGCAACTGAGTCCTCATTTGCTGGCAATTTGATGTCTTCACGATGCAACAACTTTTCAGATAGCAACTTGCCGGCAACTTACCAGCAACTGTTGCTGTTGTGTTGCCATAATTATTTGTAGGATCACGCAATGCTGTCATGTTGCGAACAAAGCGAAGTAACTTTGATGCTGCTATATCTTGTCGTAAAACTGCTGGCAACACATTGTTGCTGTAATATTGATATACTTAAAATCATTGAAGACAAATATACAGCAAGTTGATAGCATCATAATCGATCATAGGTTTGCGCGATTTTGCTGAGACACGCCTTGCTATCTGGGAACTGCTTGTGATGTTAGCTCCAGTAGTTAATCGTTCACAGTTGAAAAAATTGTATTAAATTTAACATATTCGTACTTCATGTATTCTACTTGGTTCATCCAAACTTTATGCTAATTTAATACAAGTAAATATGTTAGAAAATAATCAAATATTATGCAAAAATTAACACAAAAATGTAACATCTAATATATAATTTGGAAGCGAATTATGGAAATATATTTCTTCAGTAATATGCACACACACACACACGCAGATTTAGAATATGTTAAATTTAAATATGTTAAATTACCAGAATTTATGTTTTTTAAAATTACATTATTTTTGTTACTCATAAATTGTGTTATTTTAACACTACGAAATGTTAATTGTCAATTTAATATAATACAATACATTTAACAAAGACTGGTTTTAACACAAGTGTGAAATGTTTTTTACAACAAATATTTCCTCGTGTTGTTATATATTATATATTATATATAAAATTATATATATAGATATATATGGTATATATCATACATCTGATGCGCGCGCGCGCGCACAAATAAATATCTACAATATTTTTTTATATTTTATGTAATATCAAGTAACAAGTTTATAACATATATAATGCGAACGTGTATCAACGTACACACACAATTCACTCAGTATGCATACGCACGCGTGTGTATGTATTCCATGAACCGAATGAATTCCTCACGAGCATTGATTATTAATCAATAACAATAATAGACGGTACTCAGCGGTAAAATCGTTTCTTCGTATTACAAATAGTTCTAGCAAATACATATATTGACGCTCTTTTAAAAAAAAAAAACTAAGTCGCTCATCATCCTCTCTTACCATCTCTCAAGTACTGAGTCGTGGTTATGGACCGCATTATGGCAAAGGGTATCCTCGACTTCGCAGATGTATTGAACAAATTGTGCGAGACGGTTTTTACCGCACGTCTACTAATCTGGACGATCAATCTTGCCATTTTTCCTTTGTCGTCGCGATCGCCGTGCGGAACCGTGCACGAGCCGTTCTAACCTCTTCTTTTCACTTTCTGGAGATGCTCACACGCGAATGTAACCGGCAGCGGGAGCAAAACGGAGCTGATTGATGATTCTCGGTCGAATAATGAAAGACAAGATTTCAGCACTTTTCCATCATTATCGGACCCTCTCTTATTTCACCTCGAAAATTTAATTCAATTAAAATTATAATTAAATATTCAAACGAGAGCCAACATAACAAACACAGATATAGGATAATTCATTCAAATCTCGCCAGAAATATCAAAAACGAATCTTTTCTTAATCTTAGCCTGTTTTTCTCTCTCTATTCGAAATATATAAATGACTTGTGAATTGCGAGTACAATTGCAACACAAATAGCATGTGACCTTTAATCTTGAGCAACCACGAGTTAGTTTTCTTAGTTTCATATTTCTGTTATCAGACAGAATCGTCGAATGTCGTGTAAATGTAACTTATTGAATATATAAGAATGATATCTCCAGACTTTATAAGTCGTTGAAAATTATAAGGAAATAAAAAGGAATGATATACAGTAAATTAAACAGATTCAATTTTAATGTTGTATGATCTGCTCTGATTACACATGATTAAACATTTAAAGACAATTTCATATATTAATTAAACTACATTATTCTAGATGTTCTTACATTAAAAAAATAAAAAGAAATCAATTGATTTTATCTTGTATAATTACATTTAAACGATATTAAAATAGCTTTTATTTCATTACATAATGATCAAAAATCATATAATTGTTATATAATTCTTTTTCATTATTTATAAGCATTACCATTCTGGATATCTCTAAAATAAAAATAAATTTTGGCGTAATTTTTTTGATTTTGGGGTATATTTTCGCTCATTTGCTACGACATAAAAAAACAGGTCCACAAATTATACCACGAACTGAATTTTGAAAGCTTGAGAAAAATATTAAATATGTTTGAAAAATTAATTAACAGAGATATATGTAAGGTATACTAAAAGTAAATGGACTTTTTCAATCCATGGTAAATACTTTTATTATTTTATTGTTTAGAAAGATCTAATTATTGTAGTTATATTGCCAAAATAAAAAAAATACGCGAGAATATTTTTCACATTTTTAAGACTCCTGTTTATTCACCACTATTACTATCTGAAATTGTCAGAAACGAGATAAAAATTCTCCCAAAATGGAGTGAAACGGCTTGATTTACATATACATATAATAATGCTTTCTCGATAGAATTATAATTTCTATATAACTTTTAAGTATTTATATAAAAGATCTGACATGTTCGTCAATAAATAAAAATTCATTATAACGTGTAAATATATTAGGAATTACATGAAATATTTAAGTCTTTGGAATTTTATAAAACTTTATATTATATACTTATTTTGAAGATTATTGTTATATGAATGTGTTTGAATCAATCTTACAATACGTAGAATTTAGACAATGTTTTTCGAAACACGTGAGTTTAAGAAGACAGTAATAATAACACGCTTTAAGAACATTTTGTAATACATGTTATCATAATTCTACCATATATCAGTGACCTCAATGAATATCGGTGACCTCAGACATCAGCGTTGTATTAAGATTTGTAGTTATAGTACATAAAAAATCGTTTGCAATGAACAAAATATTCACATATCATATCTTTTATATACATAAAAATGCACTTTCTTCTATTTTTTATCATTTGAACTGTCAAAAACTATTACCTGATACTAAATATATATTGGACAAAAAATATATCTGTATTTGAATATACAATATCCTTTGAAATGTAAGTGAAATTAACATTTGAAAAACTTTTGAAATAAATATTTATTTTGAATCAGAGTTGAAAAAAAACATGTTTTAAACATTATAAATAATTTTTATTCTTGAAAAAAAAAAAAAACATTAGTCTTTGCCAACCCTTTATAAATTTTTAAGTTTCAAATAAATATTTATCTCAGAAATATTTGCTATGATTCAAATGTAAATAGAAAAATTCATATCTGCAGACACGATAGTATCTCGGCTTCTATATTATATCAAATTTATATTAAGATCTAATTATACTAGTTTATATCGATATACAAAGCGCAATTTAATGAATCTGAAATAAAATTAATACAAAAATGCTAAAATATTCAAATACGTAATACTGTTCAGATTCGTCAAAAAATGTAACTACAAATCTAATAGTTGATATTTAATAATCTGATATATATGGTAACGTTGTTACCATATATTGAAACGTTGTTAAATGAACAAGAAATAATCGTTACGTTATAATCCGATAATGGAAGAACGTCCAGTTGTATTGTGGATTGCAACTGGGATGGGTTTACTGAGACACCATTCATACCATACTTTCTTAGAATTACATCTGCGCCAGAAATGGACCACTATTTGATCTCCTGCCTTTAAATATATTGGTTCCTGTGTATCGATAAATATTTTTTTATCCACCACCAAACTTATATTTTGCAAGTATATTTTGAAAAAAATAAAAGCTATTTTAAGTATACCTTAAGTGGAAAAAAGATTGGGAACCAACTAAACATATCTGAGCTATATGTGCTAGGTTCTATGCTTAATGTGATATTTCCATATAAAATTGCTGTAAAGTATCCTGAAAACCCGTGTAATACACAATTCTGTTCCACTTCAAAAGTTTTGGTTTCATATCTCGAATTGTCGGTAACAGCGTCTAAAAAATACAAACACGTAAAGAAATTAAAATAAGATAATATTAAAATATAAAAAGTTGGATGCTTTATACAAACCTATATTTGGATGATTAAATGTAAAAAGTGATTTCGGGTTTGCTATATCGTATTTATTTTGAAGATGTACCACGTATAAAGTTTCAAAATGAGATAACGGATGTTTATCCTTATCTCGAAGTTGTCTCACTTCATTGTACAATTTAGAAGATTGCATAGGAGCTATGTACGAAGTGTATGATTGTGGTATGTTAATTCCGTCATCTAATAAAAATTTCAAACAAGAAGTTATAAAAAAAGATTAATACTATTTATATAATATGACACGTGCAATACAAACCTCTTAAAAACTTAACAACATTATCTAGACATTCTGGAGACAATTCATTATCGCCAAAAGATCCGAGTAATTCGGACACAATTATGTCAGCTTTTTCCGGAGGATTCCATTCTCTCATATCGCATGATACCACTGTAACTTTTTCTTTCCACATATCTCTTTGAAGGGCTTGTAAACTGTAAATATATCATAAATGAAATAGTGAACACATGTAATTCATGATTATTTAAAAGATGAAATTATCGGATAAGTCTTTTAATTAATTTTAAAATTAATAAATAAAAATAAGAGGATATAGCATGGATTTTTTATTAAACAAGATATTTATTCTTCTCCTTTTTAATTATCTTTGCCACTTTTAGATGGTTTTATTATTTTTCTTATCAAATATCTAATTATATTATATATACATTTAGGTTGGTATTCATAGTTAGTTCTTATATTCAAGACCGTCTTAAGTTCAGTCTTGAAGAGTTACGAACCAATCAGAGGGCCGCTTTAGCATCTTAAAACATTACTTAAGACAGTCTTCAAATAAGAACTGACTAACTGACTTATGAATACCGGCCTTAATGTTATTTAATTAAATATAAAAAAATATATTTTAAAAAGCAAAAATTGTTTATCCAACCCAATATAATTATTATTTTAAAATGATCTCACGTTATTACGGCATTGGGATTCTTCTCCACTGCATATACCTTCACTTCCTTATATGCCATTTTTGCAGCATTTAGAGATGCAGTTACAAGCGGTCCTCTACCAGCACCAACTACCATAATGACTCTAAAAATTTATAATCTTGTTACACATTCTTTTCTCACAGATATTATCTTTATTAATTAATATGATTCGATTTACATCATTCTTTCTTCTTGCATTTTGTGTGTTATTGCGTTAATAGCTTCGTATATAGCACTCTGATATTCTCGATACTTTACGGGATCTTTCTCAAATACTTCATAAGTTTGTGATTCGAGATTATCCATTAAAGGCTGTAATGGGCATTGTAGATAGTCCTCAAATCCTCGAGCAAATTTCTCCACTGTTCCATCATTCTGGCATCCCTCAAAAAATGATATTGTTATTTTTTAAATTCTATACCAAATAATGTATTAATCTTCAAAAAAACTTCATTAATATTTTACCCTCCATAGATAATCAAGATAGTTGTGATAATAACTAATACTTTGATAACGTGATGCGCCTGTTACAATAAATTGCATTTCTAGTACAGCAAATTTTTTTACTAATGCTTGATGTGCTTTACTTAGTACTGGATATCCCTTTTTATTAGTTAGAAATAACGTCGTCGGTAAAATTAAACATCTGACTGGTTCTCCGAGCCACCTTTCAATCTTTTAAATTTAAATTGATTTAAAAACATCGCATATTCATATTGCATAATTTTAATTTCTAAATTTAATTTCTAAGCTACCTCTTCTTCTTCAGGCAAGTCATGACTGACAATTAATGCAATTCCTAATTTTCTATTATAATCACATATTGCTCTAAAAGAATTCCACCATTCCCATGGATTCTCGTCTTCTGGATAATCTTCTGTTCTATAAGAATAGGTTTGTCTAATTGGATTTTCCATAGGAACTTCTACCCATACCTATAATAATTAATAGAATGTCTTAATAATTTCATGTAACATGTAGATCAGTGAGTTAAAGGATTAAATTTTAATTCTTGAGGTGTATATCATATAATGAATGTTTGGAACCACGGGTTCTTTTTTAGCTTATGTGTATAAAAGAAACCAGTAAACGTAATTTTAACAATTCGAATAATTGTAACATTAAAAATATGTCAAATTAAAATTATAATGTTTCAACACAAATGATGATGAAGTTGTACATACTGAAATGCTCTCTGTCAACCCCTGCATGTGATAATAAATTTTGGCTCATTGTTTTGGATATAGTCATACATTCTTCATGGTCAAATAAAAAATATCTCAAAATCAAGCAAAATACAATATACACTCGCCACAAAATATCTTATTCGCTTGAAAGTACAGATTCAAATAAGATCAGTGCGAGAATTGCAAAATTAGTAAGGTTAAAGATTTATTTATGTTGTTTTGATCTAATTTTAATAAATAATTGTATTAATTATTTAGACCTTTTGTATCTTTTTAGGAATTAACGCCTTTTGTTTGCTTCTTGATATGTAACATTTCGATTTGATAAAAACTAATAATTATTAAATTTAGTCAATATACGAAATTATATAAATTATATATGTATGCAAGTATGTATATAATTATGTTACCTGAAGATTGTTGTTTGCCATTTTATCAGAAATTATTCTTGCAAGATTGATATTTTTGTTTATCCCATATTTTAATTTAAACATCACCGTTGACAAACCAAAATGGCTAGCTAAACTTAATTCCTGATTCAAAGATTCTTCGCTATTTTTTCTAATAACTGGATTGGTCGAATCAACATTGACAAGTGGTGAAAACTTCCCAATTATTCTATTATTCCAATCTGCAAAGTAATATTATAAGGTTCCGTTTGAATTTAATTTCATTAAGGAGGGTTTCACCTTGGCAAGTAAAAAAATTGTGTTTTCTTTTTGCTTATTTTTGTTCCTATATAGTGTGAAATATTGCTGTAAAATAAATTATTAAAATTCATAATATTAACAGAGCCACGAGCTCAAATATATAAGAGTGTCTCAAAACGCTTACCAGTGCAGCAGTTCTTATAATAATTTAGAGGCTGCATTACTTCTATCATGGAAATACATTTTACAAATGACTTCTAACTTGATCATTATTTAGAAGCATTAGAAAGCATCTTTATCTAATTAAAATATTTTTTTTTTTTGCTGTAAACATTACATAATCTCATATAAAAACTTATGTTTTCTGTATATAATAGATTTCCTTTAAAAAATTGATGAAAATGACCTAATTTAAGATCATTTTAGCTGGCAAAGGTAAAACTCTCCTAATTCATTTATTAAAAGTATTAATATAACTCATTGATCAGCATTAGATATAACTTTTGGTCAGATTTTTATGTCAATATATATACCCATTATCTTTTGCTTGCCATTCATATCTTGAAAAATAACTAACAATAAAACATGTGATGCTTTATCTGAAGAGTGGTTATACCAAAAAAATTTCATGACAATAAAAGGTATAATTCTATCATATAATATCATTGCTCCAGGAACAAAGTGGCAAAGATAAAAGATATCAACATAAAAATAACTGAAAGTTGTCTATGGATTGATGCTGATCACTGGTCTAGTTTCCACCGAAGCATTAATTCGCACCTAATGCGGCGTAGAACCAAATTTAACTCAATGGAAATACATTTGACTCTGCTCATTTCACTTCCACTTTGATCCACAACTTCTACCAGAGTGGCAGCGAATTAACATTAAATTTTAGTTGGTGAAAACGACTGAAATAGATTAAAAGTAAATATCGCCAACCTTTCCATTATTTGTTAAAAGGTTAAAAGTATAAGCCGTTCAAAAATGGATAATAAGCGTGATATTTGGTCATACAATGAAACTTTCACATTAATTTACTTCAATTCTACTTCCAATGGAAACAGTACACCAAGTTTGATCTATACCGTAGTGGAACCGAATTGAAGATTTTGGTGGAAACTAGGTCACTGATATAATTAATAAATATATATATATATATATTTTATTTATAAACACATATTTAATTTATACCTGCACTGCTTAAAACTAAATCAGGCCTAGTAAGTGGTCCTGGACGATTTTTGGCAGGTCCAGAAATAAATTCTCTTTTAAATAAAGGATGCACCAAAGGGACGCAAATAAATTCATACCTAAAATCATATATAAGAATAAGAACAGCATGTACAATAATAAATAAAAACACTTAAAGAACATGATATTTAAACACATAGAACATATAATAACTTGCCTTGATTCAGCTGCATAAGTTATACAATCATGTAAATTTACAGCACAGCACAAATCTAATCCGCAAGAAAATCGCTGATTTGTCATTGTATGTATAATTAAAGAATGTACTTTTTTCTGAAATATTTCCGGATAATTAATGTAATAAATATGACTTAATCTCCTTTTATATTATATTATATTAAATGATCTATAAACATCACACATGAACAGAAAAATGGTAACGTAATTTAAACAACACTGAATTAAATAATAGTTGATAAGTAACCAGAAATATTGGCTTAATAATAGTTTTACTTTGTACGTACCGGCGATTCGATACTGAATGAGCGGCACAGAGTAAACAATAAATAAAATTACACGTGCACAACACGCAAAAGGTTACGTTCTACTATATAATAAAATCAATTCCAGCCAGTGATGCCGGACGCCGGACGCGGGACGGACCGCGTTTCCAGCGCATGCGCATCGAACGCAGCGTCAGTATCGTACTCGTGGTGCCTTTTCATGCTGACGCTCGAGTGTCATATTTGCTTGCTATTCGTCAATTTTTATCACGTGATCTGTTTTGACGCTGAAAATGAGCGTCGAGCGTCAGCATGAAAAGCCGGCGTAATGACTCCAGCACACTGGACGTGGAAACGCTTGCCGCGCGGCAAAATGCCATAAGGTCTGTTCTTTTTGACTGAACTTTTGCACCAGTTCATTTTTCTTTCTTTTCTTTCCAGGAGAAGAGAAAAGGAATAAGAAATCTTAACCTATCAGAAATCGGATGCATTGGTATACATAGTTTCTGATAGGCTAAAATTTCTTATTTTTTATTTCTAAGGGTTGGATTATACTGGCCGTAATCTGTAAAAATTGACCAATTATAATCGTTTATTCCCCTCTCATTCGACTATGATTGGTCAATTTTTACAGATTACGGCCAGTATAATCCAACCCTAAGCGAATTGACCAATCAAGTTGAGAACGTAGCGACGGCTGCTTATGTTCTCAACTGTGATTGGTCAATTCGCTTACTGATTACGTTTACGGCTTTACGTTTTTCTATCTGCCATGGGCTCAGAAGTTCAGAGTCGGGAACCTGTAGTGTGATTACGGCTTTAGGTTTCTCTCTGGTTGAATATAGCCATCGTGATCATGTGTCGCTCCGCTGATTTTATTGCATTTCGTACTCACGTGCTCTATACACCGGCTTTTCATTGTTGTGGATCGACAATATCAATATCAATAAAACAAATGTAAAGATCATTCATTCTGAAACGTCCTAAGACGTCAATAATGATACGATTTTTAACAATCGGATAAATGTTTAATACAACATTTTCTCTTTTAATTTTCTTGTTATTATGTAAATTGGTATTGCGTAGAATGTAGATTATATTCTAAAAAGAAAAATCGTTCAAGTGATGCTTTTGTTTCGTTAATTCCAAAGTTTTTTTTAGTTAAGTTAAAAAATATTAATTTTCTAAAAATGATAATTCTCTATTCATTCTTTGCTTTAATTAATTAAAAACACAAATTATTTTCTTATATAATTTAAATTATAGCAATTTTTTTGTATTTCAAAATGTATACTTCATTTATATCTATAAACATAAAAAACTTTTAAATAAAAAAGCAGGATTTTGGTAACGATTTTTCTTCAATTGAATATATTTTATATGCAAATTTACAAAATTACAGGAAAATTGGAGTAGAGCGTTATAAGTTTTAAACATTTATTAAAAATTGTATCAAGTTATTGTTTGCCTCAAATGTAATTTATACTTGAACAATGTAAACAATAGGTATGCTCCTAAGAAAAGTTTGTAATTGTTTACTAAAAATATTTTGGATAATGAATTATATAGTACTAGTGTTTATGAACTAAATGATAACTGTTTTTTTTTTTTACAGGAAACAATTTGACACGAGTGTTCTATCTGTAATATTTATGGAAAGAAAAATATAGAACGACATTTATATCGACTGTATTTTCTGAAGGAAAGCAGCCCACATTGATTATAATACAGATAAAATGTAAGTAATTTATACAGATCAAATTCTTTATAGTCTTATTGATGAAATATCAGCTTTCATTACTGATTAAAATGATTTTATTGCTATCAGACCTATGACTTCAATGTTGATGATACTCTAATTAGACAAGGAGAATGTCTTTGAAATTATTGGTGCGTGTTTTAAATTCAAAAAGACATGATAAGTTTTTGATGTTTTATCGTCGTTTGTATTCTAATGATAGTAGCATTATAAATGATCCAGTACCTGGGATATCATTATTTCACATAAGACAAGTACTGAAGCAAAAGCATATTAATGCTATTGATGGACATGCATGTATAGTTGCTGAGTGTCCTATATGTGATTATGAAAAATCTAAAAAGGCATATATTTATATTAATAAAACAACAGGTAAAGAAAGATACAAAGTAATAAAATATATAGAAGACATTTGATAGAAGGTAATACAAAGAGATTGACAAAATAACTTTATCTTATACAATTATATATTTGTTTATTGCAGGATATTTTTTATGTGATAAATGCAGTTCTAAAGGAGAATGGAATATATTAGAGAAATTTTTACTAACAAAATCAACCAAAGCAAATAATATACAAAAAGAATTGGAAACTTTAATAAATGCTACAAAAGTTCAAGAAGATTATGCTACAAAATGGAACAACATAATAAAATCCAATCAGAAACTTGCAGATTTGTCGTCAGAGTTATATGAAAAAGTTCTGAATATATTCTCTCTTCCAGTAAGATATATTTAACTTAACATAAATTCAGTGTTTATATATAATATTATATGCAATATTACACATTAATGAAAATGATTACAGAGAATTTCACGAGAAGACATTTTACAATTAAATGGTGTATATGCAGCTGTACCAGCATTATTATATTTTCCATTAATTTCTTTCGGTACTGTTGTGGGTTATAAAACTCTTTCTTGTAAATCAGAATTAGAACAAACTGTACCTATTTCCAATGTTAGTGGATTTATTCTTTATAAGCAAAAAGGTAGTAAAAGTGATACGACTGCAGTGGTTGTGCCAACAATACACGATTTATTAGCATTAGCATCTCGAAAGGCAGCAAACATGATTATCTGCTTGCCGTATAATTTGCAACACTTACCACAGCAGTTGTTGCCAAATTTTGAAAATTTTAAAAAATTAATTTTATGGTTTGGAAATGACGAACCTAGCTGGTATACAGCCAGACAATTTGCTAAGAAATTAAATGAGAAGAGATGTTACTTTGTGAGACCAATTGACACGCAACCTAGACCAAAATTAGCTGTTGACACAGACTGTGATCTTAAACATATTTTAGCAAATGCACAACCGATCTGGCATAAAAGTATTACTATTTTTGATGACCTCAGACAAGATGTATTATGTGATTTGCAAAATATAGATAGAGTCCAAGGTGTAAAATGGAAAAGATACCCTGCTTTAAATCGAATTTTAAAAGGACACAGAAGAGGAGAATTTACAATATTAACTGGCCCAACTGGTAAGATAGATCAGTTAACTATTAAAAAGATAACTAAATCATTCGCATCAGATGTGCTGCTTATAAAATTACATTCTTTACACATATGAATGGACTTTTAGGCAGTGGCAAAACTACATTTATGAGCGAATATTCACTAGATTTAGCAATGCAAGGTGTAAATACACTATGGGGTAGTTTCGAAATCAGAAATGCTCGGCTAGCTAGAACTATGTTGCAGCAAATGGCGGAAGTATCTTTGGAAGACAATTTGGATCAATTCGATACATATGCAAATGCTTTTAACAAATTACCAATATACTTTATGACTTTCCATGGTCAGCAGAATATCAAAGTTGTTATGGATGTATGACATTATCTATAAAGACATTATCTATAAGTGAAAAACTTGGCGTTGTATATAACTTCTCGCTTTTTATTTCAGGCAGTTATGCATGCAACATATGTACATGATATAGCTCATGTAATAATTGACAATATGCAATTCATGATGGGCATGTCAGAAGAAATAACCGATAGGTGAGACGAATGATTTATCTCTCTTTGAAAAATTGATTTTTAATACAGTGTTGTATCGTAGATTTTGGAAACAAGACAAGATTATTGCACAGTTCAGAAATTTTGCTACAAAATATAATTGTCATGTTACTTTGGTTATACATCCAAGAAAAGAACGAGATGAAGAATTGACAGCTTTGTCTATTTTTGGCAGTGCCAAAGCGAGTCAAGAAGCTGATAATATATTGATTATACAAGATAAAAGACTTACTAGTATAAAAGGAAAGAAATATTTACAAGTATGTACATATCTATAATTATTGGATGATATAATATTTTTTAATCTTCAACACATTATAAGTTATTTTATGTTGTTATTTAGGTTGCAAAGAATAGATACAGTGGAGATTTGGGTATAATGCTTCTAGAATTTGACAAAGCCAAACTTAGTTATGCATACAAGAAAAAGGTAAAATCGGAAGAAGTCAATAAAACAAAAGATGTAAAAGAAGCAAAAGAAATAAAAGAAACCAAAGAAGATATTTCTTCGGTAAAAAGTTAAATTAAATTCTAATAAAAATATGACCAAAGTACACTGGAAAATGATGTGCCAATCAATGTATATTTTATAATAGTAAAGTACAAATTTGTTTATACAATTCAGTGTTACTAATTTTTTTGTACAAACTTGAAGGGAGTTGGGAAGGAAGAAGAGATAAAGAAAAAACAGAGAAAAAAACAGGGGATTCAGAGAGAGAGATATAATATTTTATATATTTATTTAAAAAAAAAATGAATAAAAAATATAAGATAAGATTGTACTGGATGTATTCTATTAAATTCTATTAAGTACTGAAAATCTATATAGTTTGCATTATATTATAGATTTTTAGTATATATTTGCAGTAATAAATATTAACGCAGTGCAGATGAACATTGCGCATAATTTCCTGTTTTATCGATCGCGCACGCCTACGTACTTGTGATAATAGGCAAAGAATGAGGAATGATGAGATAGAAAGATCATGTCATCAGAAGGGTTGTTTCTTCGCATAATTTCCACGTTCGTCTATCTAGATTTTCTAGACGATCACGAAAAAACACGTGCGTGATTAAAATGTACCAATTTTATACAAATATCGCGATAATCCTTCGAGGATATCTAATTATTTATTCTCTCATTGGTTTCACATGGTTGGTTACGTGCGATACAATCTTAAAAGAACCGACTGTGCTAATTGGAGTCCTTGTTAGAAATAAGGCACACACGTTGCCATATTTTCTCAGTTTATTGGAGCACCAAGATTACCCAAAGAAGCGAATAAGTTTTTGGTGAGTGACGAGACATAACCTCACTCTCTTGCTCAGCTACGATATATCGTAAAACTCGCGAAAATATTTAAATTCGTCAACATAACGTTCGTAGGTGTATATCGATTTTAATTTAGAGTTAAAACATCGGACAGCGTTTTCCAATTGAAATGTTAAAATAACACAAGAATTCACTTCCATTATTTATTAAGAATTAATGTTTTATATTATGATCGTCAACTAAAATTAAACCTCCTGAATTATATGAGCGAATACGGGAAAATTAATTAAAAATATCTCGAAACAATCGTTTCCATTGATTGTCATTTTTATTCCTTCTATCGCGGTTTTAAATTTATTTGTAAATTTGAAGTTGCCCGCCAATCAGTGCGGCGTGTGCGGAAACGCATCGTTTGCAAACGCGCGAATATAAAACCGGATGTGATTGGATGCTTGTACTGCGTCTGCAGTTTCAGGAAATTTTCGCAAACTTGTTTATCACGCTGTAGGTTTTCGGAGATTTATCTACTTTTATATTTACGTTTATTATATTTGTTAACCCTAGCTAGCCTAATACACACTAGGATCTCAGAAACTCTATAATGCAATTTGCTAAATTGAAATTTTTTCGCGTTTTTGAATTTTTTTTCTTTGAACCTACATACTCGAAGCTCTTTTTATCTTTTACACATTATAGACTTGTTCCTTAATCATTTGTCCATCAATTGGAAAAAAATTAATTAAGGTATGTCTATTATTTTCACGGAAGTTAGATGACAAATATAAATGAATTAAGTCTCTGGGACCCGAATGTTATATCAAGAGTATAAAAAAAGTGTGTATAACAACAGAGTTAATATTTATTCCAACTAATATATAATAGATTAACTTTCATCTTGGCTTAACTTACTTTTTATAAATATTGTTTCTACGAAAAATATAATGTATATAGAGAATGCGAAAATTTTATGTTAATCATTTCAGGATACGCAGCGATAACAATGTTGACAATTCGATCGAGATTTTGAACAAATGGATCAGTTCGAGGAGGAAGATGTATCATTCGATGAATGTTCACTTGAATGCATCGTCGACAGGTTTCGAAGACGAGAGATCGATCGTCGATTGGTCACCTCGCAGATTTGCGCATATAATAGGTTTGCGTGAACGAGCGCTTGATTATGCGAAAGAAATATGGGCAGATTTTATTTTGGTGAGCTAACTTTATTTTGTTATCTTGCAGCTACCTTGATTAATTTAATTTTGTCTATTAATTCAACTAGCAAAAAATCATTTGGAACAAAATTTTTATTATAATTTATTATATATATGCCTGTTTAAATTAAATTATAATTAATAATTTTACTTCAAGTAATTTTGACAGTTGAATTAATAGTCAAAATTAAATTTTGAAGATAATTTGAATTCAGAAACTATTTTCTGTTTGAAATTATACCATGCATGGTGTAATAAAGAAGTTTAAAATTGTATTAAGGATCTAAGACAGTATTTATCAGTGAATGATTTCAGACAAGTTCCGAAAAAATTAATATTATAATAAAAAAATTAAAGTAGCAGTATGTACTTATTATAGGGAAACGCGTCACTTTTTCAATCGTCTGATACATGTGCGGACATTTTTACAGACTGAGAAAAAAGAACAAAAATGAAAGAAAAGAAAAACTTCTTATATGTGCAGATGCTGGATGCCGACGTTTTTTTGACCAATCCAAGCACTATTCGTAATTTGATAGATAAGGGACACACTGTTGTTGCGCCTTTATTGAGGTCGGACGGCATGTATAGCAATTTTTGGGCCGGAATGACGGCGGAACATTATTATTTGCGAACGGAACTCTACGAACCGATCCTATTTCGCGAAAAAATTGGTTGCCACAACGTGCCTATGATTCATAGTGCGGTACTCATAGATCTGAGAAGACGCTACTCCGATTATCTCACCTATAAAGCCGAAAAATTGGTCGGTTATGATGGACCAGTGGACGATATCATAACTTTTGCCATAGGAGCAAATAAATCAGGTAAATATTAAAATTATTATGGTCTACATATATTAAAGTTATTGTCATTTAAAAGTTAAAATATGAATCATGAATAACAGTATGAGATTTGTACTAATTACTTAAGTGCTGATTCTTCAAAATTGTTGGCCTATATTTCTGCTCTTACTATTTTGACTTAACTTTTAATTCTATAAGGAATTAGAGAGATTTGATTTTGCCTATTAGAAGTTTTTAAATACATACAACATATAGTCTTTATGTCATAGATGTATCATTGTTCGTGTGTAACGACGATGTTTATGGTTTTGTTATGGTGCCTTTGGAGAATGATGAGACTATCGCAGAAGATATGCAACGGTTGACTAATACTAAGGTGGAAATGTTAGGTAAGTTTACTTCTGTGAGAGAAGAGCATAATGTAAATAAATAAAATAAATAAGTACTTGTGAATGAACAAAAATAAATTGATGTAATATATGCAATTATAGGAATATATTACAATATAATATTATTTTGTTGACAATGTTAATTGATGTAGATTGCATTTTGTACAGCATTTAGCGATTATTTGCCATTGTTGGATGATTTAAAAGAATTCGTGATATATCCGGAGAAAGACACTCTAGGTCTGGATCATATTTATATGATAAATCTGTTAAGAAGACCAGAGAGACGTAGAAGGATGCAGAGACTTTTCCAAGAACTCGGCATTGAAGCGGAAATTATAGATGCTGTGGATGGTAGGTAAGTTATATACACGACAGAAATTAATGTATTTCTTATAATAGCGCAGAAATCCGATATATATATCAATATTTCGGGTAAATATATGTGCATAATTTAACTTAAATATTCCGTCCATTTTTTTAGAAATATTTATTTTAAGAAAAATCATTTTCTGGTTATTAATCCTAAATATCAAAATAAAAGACATATTTATATGTACCCGCCTTCATTTTTAAAGGATAAAATATCCTTTGAAAAACAATTAAAAGCGAAAACGGGAATGTAGAAAAAAGACGTGTTTCTTATTTTGGTCCAGACAAGTAAAGTTTTTCAAAATCTGAGGATAATACTTTCATGATGTTTTTTATCAGTATATTCCCTCAATGTTTATATTTTTAAATGCTTATCTAAAAATAGAAAAATGAAATTTAAGTTTTATTTCATTTTTCTATTTTTAGATAAGCATTTAAAAATATAAACATTGAGGGAATATACTGATAAAAAACATCATGAAAGTATTATCCTCAGATTTTGAAAAACTTTACTTGTTTGGACCAAAATAAGAAACACGTCTTTTTTCTACATTCCCGTTTTCGCTTTTAAGTGTTTTTCAAAGGACATTTTATCTTTTAAAAATGAAGGCGGGTACATATAAATATGCCTTTTATTTTGATTTAGACAATATGTTAAAGGCTTATCAAGATCAGACTCTTTCATGATATTGCTTGTGAGATTCTTTTAGAAATTATAGATTGAGGATTAAATTAAGGACAACTTTGCGACAATATATTCTTTTTTAAATTATATTCTTTTTCTTTATATTTATATATTTAAACTTTTTTTTTCTTTATCGATTTTAAATAAGAAAGAAATGCAGATACTATCAATACAATATGTAATTAAGAAAGAAATGTCATGAGATAAAATTGTTCATGAGTAAAATATACTTAGAATGTTAAAAATAAATTTGATTACAAATGTACAAATAAACATGTTAGCAAATTATAGGAAGAGATGTTATCTCCAAGTCATATCTATCATGAAACACGTTTAATTTTTGCAAAAATTTGCACAAATGTTAAAAATGGAGCTACAATAACATATGAATTTGGAAAAGAGCTATTTTATACAACCACATTAAAATAGATAGAAGAGGAAGAGAGGGGGGGGGGGGGGGAGAGAGAGAGAGAGAGAAAGAGAAAGAGAGAGGAAGAGAGAAAGAATACGACTTTTATACTATTAAAATATTGTTGCAGTCACTATCATCGCTCGTTTACCTTGTATTTACACGATTCTGCGACGATAAAGTGTACGCGAAAAAATATTTTCGCACCTCGTTTTCCATATCACGTTGCGTGTTCTACACGGATGTATTGCCGTATTTATGCATATTGTAACCCGTACATGTGTACGTGCTTCCGTTTCGTGTTTTTCGAACGCTCATATTATAAAATAGTCGACTAGTCCTTGATTGCGAGTGTCTACTCTCCTCGCTGCTATAGTACATTCTGTTGATTCCTCGGTTGATGGTAAAATGAGTGAGCTTTGGTCCGCAGAAGGCGTCGTGCATTCGTCTCGTGGCGATCTGAAAAAGCGCGTTTTCTCATTTTTAAATTTCTATTCGTGTGGAAAAGTTTTAATGTACACAAATTTTCCTTAAAAAAGATATTTAGTACATGTAATATAAAAATTTTAATGTAATTTTGTTTCAAGGATTCACATTTTTAAATTTAAAAAAGAATTTGATGCTTCCTAGTCGATTAGAAACAACGTTGATATAAACATGTACTTTCAAGATAATCATATAAGATAATTAAGATGCAAGAGAATTCATAATTTCATAATCATATTGTAATTTTGCAAACAAGTAATACATAACACAAAGCTTTAATTTGTATTTTATTTTATGCAAAATTAATTTGATAAAGTTTTAGTATTTTCATTATTAAGATGTTTTGATGAGATGATAATAAAGTAATTATAATTAACGATATTACACTGATCCCGCAACTATCGTGTAATAAACTAATTTACCTTGATCTCATGCATTCGGGCGGCGTAAATAATGGGATTTACCAAAGTTTTCAGGATAATGAGACCATTAATTGTAGCGTAGATGAAGAATATCACACGCGCCGACACCCCATTTAATTGCAATACGCAGTCGTTACAAACCAGCATGTACATTATTACTCCAGGCATCCATCCGACTACGAAGCTTCCTTAGAAATTACGCGAATAATGAAATATAAATTGTGCGTAAAGAAAAATTACATATATCTTTTAAATTGCATCTAAATGTTGCTATAAAACTCGATATAATTATTAGCATCTCTGTTCTTTTTAACAACCGTAATTTTTTTATTGTTCTCTCTTACCAAGTATATATAAAGTTGTGTGGATAGCTTTAACGTTACGGGCCATTTGTCTAGAATTGTTGCGTAACGCTTCTGATGCTCTTGCACGAACGGAAGATCCCGCTCTGCAAAAGCGGAGTCTCGTTGCTTGATGTTTCTTCACTATGCAGAATATATGAACATAAATGCAAACCATCAAGGCGAAAGGCCCGAAAAAGAGGCTACTAAACAACATTCGAAATTGTTTGTAATATAAAAACCTGAAAGTTGGGACATTTATTTAGTCAATCGAGGATAAATTAATTAATTATATCAATCAATTAACTTATTCTTTTCAACGTACTTGTAGAATATTCAAATATATAATATATGGATGAATAAAATATATGAATAATATTTTAACGTATGATATCATTTCTAATTTCATATTTGTATTACAATTTCGCGAAAGCGTAGATATTATCGTAAAACAAAACTTTTTTTATTTAACGTTATTTAACATTTAATTCAGAAAAATGTTAATGTTTTCATTATCAAGACATCTAATGATTATTGACGGTAATTAGACAATTATAATCGATACAATTGCACTTACATGTTATTTTTGCATTCTTCAGATTGAAAACCATCGTTCTCAATTAGATTAAAGTACAAGGCAAAGAAAGAAATAGGTGACACCCACAGCAGAATTAATAAAATCGTGGTATTTCTTAAAAGAAAAATGAAAGTATATTTAGTTATACTGCTTATGGAGATTCTTTCGACAAAGAAGGGAATTAAATTACCTGTATGTTAGGATCGAAAGATAGTGAAGGGGTTTAAGAATGCCCAAATAGTGATTAACAGCTAATGCCAATAGATGAAATACTGTAATAATTACACCTCCCAATCTTACAACTTCGAGAGCCAATAAAAAACAGTTCATGCCTAAGAGCAACGTGATGGAATATTTTTTATATTAATAAATTCAATTTTTACAACATGTAGTGAGAAGGCTCGTTAAATTTTTCAAACTAATAATAAAGAGAGAAAGGGTTTACGAGCAAAGAAATTTGCTAAAACATTTAATTTTATTCTAATATATTGCGAAGAATATTACGTTATTTTTGGCGTATCGTCCCGGCTTCCACTACTGGACTCATCAGTAAGGCATTGTAGTGTCACTACATGTTTTAATTTACGGGTGAAAATATGCGTTAAAATTGTCGTGGATACGAAATATAAAAAAAATAATCGAGGGGGTAGGCAGAATAAAGGCTTACAAAACTTGATTTTTATAAAAATAAAAATAACTTCCTACTTTTTTATTTATATGACAAATATTAAATGTACAATATTAAATAAATACAACAATATTAAATGTATTGTCAACATATATTGTTATACCACTTTTGTTCAATCTCTGGTAAAAGTCTCATTAAACTTATACAATCTATGGTAAAAGATTATATACCTTTTTCCATAGATTATATCATTTTCACTACCACAAGACAATCGAAACACATTTTTTATTTCATATTTGAGTAATGTAAACAACATGATTTTCTTGTTGCGCTAATCTCCGAAAAAAAGTTTTGTCCCGGCTTCCACTACAATGCCTTACTGATGAGTCCAGTAGTGGAAGCCGGGACGAAACGCCAAAAATAACGTAATATTCTTCGTAATATATTAGAATAAAATTAAATGTTTTAGCGAATTTCTTTACTCGTAAACCCTTTCTCTCTTTATTATCAATTTTTACATTTATAAAATCGAAATTTATTTGTATGTGCTTTGTGATCTTATGCGTGGTCTACAATGGGCAGTAGCAGTAGTGGATTAAGGAATAGGCGTAGAAATCGACCAATGATAGTTAATTGTCCTCCTCACATTCGACTATGATTTGTTGATTTCTACGCCTACTCCTTAATCAACTACTGCTACTGCTCATTGTAGACCACGCATTAGAGCTTTACTAAAACAATTGATTTTTAATATATTGAAAAAGTCGAATAGAAATAAAATTTCTATGATACTCTTTATATCAAAAGAAAAAATGATTAAATAAATATTTCTAAAAGTTATATTTTTTAATCAGTTTTTTTCTATTATTTGATAAATGTTGATTTTTAAGATTTAGTTACTTAATAAATTTTTAGAATAAAAATGAATTACGTTTAAAGTTTATATAAAAATGATCTATATTTAATTAATTAAAAACGATTCATGATAGAATTTTACCTTTCAATTTGATTCCGAGACCAATGGGTATGAAACTATTCAAGATTAGTCCTATTCCCAGAACACTACTCGAAAAAGCATCTGCGCCTTTAAAAAAATATTTTTAGGCATAATTCTTTTCAAAAGATTTTAGGGTTGATTTTCTTTCATTATCTCAAAAATGCTAATTTTTTACGTATTTCACATTTCTATCAGTCATGTATATACATATATGTACTTGCATGTATATATCTACATATATTATTACTATACCTGTTAGACTCAAACTGATATATAATGTTGGACTAAGTGGGCGCTTAATCCAGAATACGCTTATCAGAACCTTGATATTAACGACTATCGAAATTATACAGAAGAGTATTAGCGGCGGTGCTCCGTATAAATATAACATTCCGTCGATATTTCTAATTTGGTTCGATATAATCACATTCTGCGTCGTTGATTCGTTAATCATTGTCATGTTCGTGAGTTCTATCGACATCGTAGGTTCCAACAATTCTTCGAATACGGAATTATTAATTACAGCGATGTAAGGTATTGATAAATTTAATACGCTTTATGCACGTTGCATTGTGACAGTTTCCTTGGTCTGCATAATGTTATTATAACATCATAATAATATTCATTTTTGTATCCTGTTCTTTTAATAGTGAAGTATTCACTTTCGTCTTCCCGATAATGAATATTCATAAATCGTTTACCTCGACTTGAGTATTTTATGAAGTTGAGCATTCTAAGTTTGGTACCACCTGATTACTTTGCTTTATCAAACTTTGATCTAAAATTATAATTTATATTTGATGAAGAAAGATATTCTACGATCAAACATTCATTGAAAGTAAAACATGAAAGTGTAAACAACAAATGTTCATAGTAAATATATATATTACAAGATTAAAATGTAAATCCTCTTCTAAATATTATATTACACATCTTAAATACATAAAAAATATCATTTATTCTTAATACTTTCTGATAACGAGACAAATCAGGAATAATATTTTTTTATAAACCTTAATTTTTTAAAAATACAGTAATAAGATAACGCTTGTTATGTTTTAAAACGATAAATTAAGATATTCAAACTTCGGTAATATAAACAAGCATATGATATTAAACGGTTGAAAAGTTTATTATAATAATTTCAACAAGAATTTAAAACGAAACGTTTTGACTCATACAGTAGTCCTCTTCAGTCTCAATATTATAAACAATACACATTAATATAAATATAACAATTAACAATAATAATTATAAAATATAACGTCAATAAGTCAATGCTCTCTCTTAGTCAAAATTGTAAATTGAAAGTTGAAGGAAAGAAAACCATCTCAAAAGTTATTTCAGCATCATGATTGTTAATTTCAGATGCTCCAAAAAATAATTCTCTCTCCTCAAACTCAACCGTTTAATATCATATGCTTGTTTATATTACCGAAGTTTGAATATCTTAATTTATCGTCTTAATTTTTTAGTTAATTATTACAGAAAGTCTGTAGAGATTTTGTTTTGATGACCTTATATAAACTATAAGATTATAATTTATAAAACTGCAAAAATATTTTAGTGTGTGTTATCTCCTCTATATATATACTATAATATATTTTATCCCCATTTTTATTCTAAGAGGTTGAATATTTAATAATCGTATTATAAAAAACCGAATAAAAACCGTAATATTTATCCATCGTTTCGTTAACGTAGGTGGACGTAATGTCTCTGAAAAGATGTGTTTCCAATAATTCTCTCATCTGTCTGCTATTTCTCTCGACCGATCCGAGAATTTTTTTTCTCATCAAAGTTTCGGAATTCCAATTACAGTTTGTATAGGCAATAAAAACACGACGTACACTTTCGTTTTCTTGTTTTTTTTTCACGATATTTCCGTTACATTGATAACGAAAACTTTCGAAAAATCGATCATGTCACATTTGATCATTTATGTGTCAAATTTTACGATGTTCATGAGGGCGATGTACCGAAAAATTTTTATTCTCGGTGGCCATTAATATTCAGACGCGATAACTACTTCGGCCGCTCTGGGACGGATTATAATTTACGAGAAAACTGCTAGTCACGTGACGAAGCCTAATCTGCAAAAAGTCATTCTCTTGGGATAAAAGTTGCCAAGTGCTTTAAAATGTCGTATAATTTAAACCAACTACATTCACAATTTTCTAATTTTCAATTACAATTTTTCATTATAGTTTTTTATATCTATTATAATAAAAAAATATAATAATAAAGTAAAACAATATATTGATTTTCTCTTTTAAAGCTTTTCATAATTTAACGCTGTTTTTCTATCATGATTGCATTGTAGTTAGTTTTAATAGTATAAAAAAAAATTAACCTTTTATCTTACAATCAGATGAGACTTGTGGATTATGGGTTAAACATGATAAACACAAATCGGACTTATGATTGGATTTAATTTTCTATTTGTTTGCGAGGTATTGGAAGCTTTGCGATTATTTTGAATACAATCCAAGAAATGCAAATTATTTTATAATTTCTAATTTTATTACCAATTATACAAATTATCCAAAACGTGTTTATTATCTCTTTTTAATAATAATTCGATTTTAATAATAGTTCGATAACAATTGGAATTGATCTTTTGTTTTCATAACGCTGAAATAATTATCAATTGAAATGAATATGCTTTTGAATTAAACAAGTGTTATTCGAGAACACAAGATGGAAATTCAAATTCTTAAATTAATTTTAAATACGCTACACTTCAACAGAATTTTAATCTAGAACTTATAGTATAGCAAGAATATACAGTATTAAAGATTCAAAAGATTGAAGTATTCATCGATTCTTCTCGAAATTCGAATTTTTCTTATAAAAAAGTAAATTCTAAATTTAACGAAAATGTCTGTTATAACAAGATACAAGGAATTCTACTGATGAATTTAATTAATATTAATTTTCGTTTTCTGGAAATTTTTCTGTTTATTTTGTTTTAACAAAAATCGTAATTTCAATTTGGCCTATATAATTTAGTGCACTTTCTTTCTTAAACAAAAGAGTAAAGAACATTGGCATGATTTATGACATGATCTTCTAAATTATTGTTGATCGCGATCATTTTTTTATATTAATCTATATAGCGAGAAATATGGATCCAAAATAGGACGAATCTTATAGTCGATTGCTTGTAATCTCGAAAGTATATAAATAAGGTAATGTCTCGAGAGGAAGAGAAATTCTAAGATAGAAGAGATTATAATGTCGTTATCTTGATATATAGATAATGTAAAGGCATAATGCAACAAGAAGAAATTACGAGCTACTAATAAATTATATCTTTTAATGTGTGTGAAGAGGCTCGAGCCTCTGTAATTTTTTTTAAACTTAAAATTTTTCCTAAGCGAAACTATTAATGGAATATGAAAGTATATAAATATGAAAATATATAAATATCTCAAGTTGAATCTAGGAAAAGAAAGCCTTTTGAACAATTTTTCTAGGGTAAACTGGTATATTTGTTGTATCCGCGTTTATATTGCGTGCCGTATTACAAAATTATGCCAGCTGTTATTAATTGTATTTTTCTTTTTCGTTTTGAACAGTTCTGAGATGCTGGCATTTTTTTTTCAACGAACCAAGACATGTAAAATCGTTTTTTAAGGAAAAGATAAAAACTGTATAACAGTTTTATATCGCCATTGTAAAGATTTTATCTCAGAAATTTACTCTTGTATTATTATTTTTTAGTTCAATAGTTTACTTAGGATATTAATAATTAATAAAAAATTAGTGATTAATAAAAAAAGTTAACGTATTTTTTTATAAGTTAACTCAACAATTAGTGTTCCAAATTATATAAATTCTTTATTGTATCTTAAATGTGTTTTTACAAGAATTATGCGATTCTACGTATTTTTGTATTATAATCAGTATTTGCACGTTATAAACACTTTCAATTAGAGCTTCATAGTAAATAACTTTTGTTTGAACGAAAAAGTTACGTTTCTAGAAAACTACCAACAAACTCACATCCTTGATTCCATACAAGAAATAGAAGTGAGCAAATAACAAGAAAGATTGATTGCTAGTGATTCTTTATATATATTTCCATATGAAGTAACAGACGGTTTTCAGTAATATTTGATACATAGATTGATATTTTTTATCGAAAACTAACAATTTTTTCTTAATATAAAGATACAGATAAACTTTTTGAAATATACGATATTCGAACACATTAAAATATTTTATTCTTTTACTTGAATATTACAAATTTCTTAGTAAAAATCAATTTATAAAAATACATATGAAATTATATACTTAATTGCATTATTTAAAAAATCTGATAACTATTGTAAAAATATTGTATATACAAATATTTAATTTTAAAATAGATATGATAATATATTAAATTTCTTTAATTTTATTATAGTAATTAATTAAATAAAAATAATTAGCTTCTAATAATTGATAGAAAGAAAATTTGACAAGAGTGCAAATGTACAGGAAATTTTATACATATATACATATATTTCAGTAGATAGAATTTTTAGACAGATTTTATTTTAACTTTATATTCTACTTTATTTTCATTTTGAATATAAATATTGGAAAATATATGCGTATTATTATTATATATAGCACGAAGAGAGTGAACGATGTGATAAAGACAATACGGTTTGTGATAGACATATTTTTTTGTGCAGTTTAAATAATTGGAGGGGATAACTAGATCTAACTAACGTTTAGAGAAAACTAACGTTTACAAATTGTTTAAATAAAAATATTGTAAATAATACATTTAACAGTTGGTCGAATTTTTTATATTTTATTAGAAAGGAAAGTATTATATTTTTTCTTTGAATATTATTTGTTAACTATTATTTTTATTCAATGTGTTAATAGAATTGAATAAAGACATTTTTAAAACGAATAATAAATTTAGATAACAAAAATCCTGTATAAAGACATTTTTATCATAATCATTAAGATCGTTTGATTCAGTGATTCTTGTATTATATATTTAGCGCGTTATAGGTATTAGGAGTACTTGAATTATCGAGTACTTGAATTTATTCGCATAATAAATTTGCCTGTTCACGGTTATTCACAGTCCCAAAAAGAGGATATATCAGTAACGTATTAAATTTCTAAAAGTTGGCTGGTGTCATTCGCCGAGGGTTGTAAATCCATAGACTCTATCCCGCTTGTTCCATTAAAACAATGTACTTTCCGCGCGAATATTTCTCTAAGAAATATTTCTCTAAGAATAATGATATACAGTTTGCGTGAAAAAGGAACTGATAGACTTTCTTCCCTTTTACGCGTAAAATGTGCACGTTATAACAATTCAGATGAACATGGAATGATGTGATGCTTTTAAATTATTTTAACAAAAATTGCGTTTAGTTTCGCGCTTTTACTCGGATATGTGCTAATCGTTCGAGAAGAAATTAGACAGCATCAGCGAAAGAATTGAATTATAAATATAATATAGTGGATATTTTAGTTACGTATTATATATGGTAGATGTTTTGATTATATGAATTTGTCTAAAAAGAAAATATTTTTTTATTTATATTTTTGTTTCTTAGATGGAATAGCTTGGTCATATTTGATTCTTTAATAAATTTGTGATTCTTTAATAAAATACATATTAGATAGAATAAAAAATACAAATTTTTTTCTCCAAATGGTGTTCCCATAAAATCGCTGCTCATAAAATAATTAGGAGATTGTAAATTTCTTCAATTGCGTTTTGAAATAAAATGTAAGAATGTTATATTATTTTTTCTTTACATCGAAGTGTTTGCTTCCTTTTGTATAACATACGCTCATTTAAATTTTATCTTATTGTATATTAAAATATACATGTTCATGTTTTTTTACAGTTATTTTTACGATGACGAGTTTGATGCTTAAGGTTGGAAAATTTTAACAGTTAGCAGCAAGGTATCTTTTCGTTTATCATAACTTTTGTACAAACGTTGATGTATCGCGGAATATCACCCATACGTGCTGCATTTCGTGTGATTGACGAACTTAGAAAAGGGTCGATTTTTTTCTCATGTCCGTCATCCAATACAATTAAAGTGTCATTCGTCATGATGAATAAGAACTTACGTTACAAGCATAATATAATAGAAAAGAAAAAATATGAAAGAAATGAAAAAATGAAAAAGAAATCTTGGCAAATCCTTTGTGCAAAAGCTGTCAGTTTTTGTATTTATCTTGTTCGTACGTGCGTATGTAAGTATATGATTAATGACCAAAATTACTTATATGTGTGTCGCGATAAAAACGTGCAATAAAAATATTTTTGTTAAATTATTAGATCGTAACAAAAACATGAAGTAAACGCTTATTTATTTTTATTTTGATAAAATAATCGTAATTTTTTTTTTAAACTAATATTTGTCGTTGCGACAATTACATTTGCAATTTTATATAATATTTTGTGTAATTACTATATAATATAAGAATTAAATAAATTGTTTGTCTGTGTTTAAATAATTGCGTTTGAAAGTATATATTGCATATGTAATTTACGCACATACGTAATACATGTAATAGGAAACACATACTTGCGCTTCTTCTCTTCATTTATAGAAATTTAATTTTATCCTAGCACCGATTTTTGCTTAACCATTGTCACATAAATTTACAATTTCTTTCAATCGTCGGTGCAATGTTGATAGAACGATAGTCGATGATAGACTGAAAGATTTTCGCGTACTATTCAGCCGAGCCCTTTTGAAATTTACCACGCGCAGACTCACGGGATGTCAGGCGCAGAATGCCTGGGTGTCCCGCGTTGGAGGGATCTGACGTATTCATATGAAACTAAAAAAAAAAAAGAAAAAAGGAAAGGACTGATAACGTACTAACATGGATACACGCGTAGATGACGTATAGAAAATCAAAATGCATTCCATGCGCATTCGTTAACATTAGGTTCGAAAATATCCGAGCGCAATATCGATCGCTCTACTATCGTCGTAACTCTAAACTTACGATTGCACCGCACGTGTAAACTCCACCGTATTATTCTTTTCAATGAGTGATTCTGTTTCCGAGGGAAATGTCGAGACATTTGTAGCTTTCGAATAATACCTATAGACAACTGAAAACAGTTCGTAACGGATAAACTTTGTAAAATTGTAATTTTTTGTTTATTTAATCTTGAATAAAATATATTTTTTACTCCTCCAAAAAAACCTCCATTCTGAGGTTACGAACTGAAAAAATAGAACCAAAAAGTGATTGCGAATGTTGAAAAATATAATTATGTAGGTCGCTGCCAAATTGAGATAAATTTTGAATTTTACAATGAATGCTTGCTCCAAAAAAGTTACGTTTCGTTTCTTTTGTTACGACATATTGAAAGCCTTAGGCACCGTTAATTCCATTTGCAGAGAGGAAGGAAGGAAGTAATTGTCGCGTGACTTTACACTAATGATCGGGGTTAAGCTCGGACCTAGCGAAGAACGAGATAACTTTTCCACTTCTGTGTGTGTCTTTCCTCTCTGTCCATTTCCCGATAAATCTCGGAAATGTAGGCGAAACACTTGAGAGGATACAACTGATAGAACTTGACGAGTTAGTGCAAGTTCTACTAATTGATATACTGAATTTTCTAACGATTGTTTAATGACAGTATTTATAATTAATTGACATTCAATTATGCGAGTGAAATTTTATTCAGTATAGTAAAATACATTACAGTATAATGAAATAGGTGCTCAATATAGCATATTCTTTTTATGTATTTTATATATCTATTTAATCTTCTTATAATATCTTTTGTATATTTGATATACGTATAAGATATTCCGATGTTATAGGGCTGTAGGGTCTCAATCTCTTAACCTTTGCATGATAGATATACCATATTGCTTATGAAGGCCTAGGGAGGTAAAAAAAACATATTTTTTTTCTTTCAGACATTGGCATTATAAGAAAATATGTTAGCAGTATCATATGATTAACATATTTGGTATTTGTTCGTAAGAAATAAAAAAATAATTAAATTAAAAATGTTTATATTAATTAATTTTAAAACAAAGTTTTTGCATATACGCTCTTTTCCCAGTTTTGTATTTTATTATTTTCTTTTAATTCTGTTGGACGGGGTGAAGGAAAGTGAAGTATCATTTTTCAAATAAATAGCTTTGAGATTCCCTTGAGATATAAAACCATATCATAATACCTCAAGATTGACGTCCCGTTAGGAATAAACAACAGAAATAGTTAAAATGCCACTTTCAGATGACACAAGATTAATATATCGATGATACAGTGAAATTCGCGGCGATTTCGTGAAGTAAGCATGACGAGTAAACGTTGCATGAAACTTAATGAAACGCGATATGATAGCGTCTCTGGGGATGGAGTCTCTTTCTTGGAAGTAAGATTGGGAGTCCAACATAAATGGAACCCAGATTGAACGAGGGAAAGCGTAATTTACGCGGCAAGTAGCTCTATTTTCTCATCTGTGATATCTTATATTTTCTTATTTAGCATTCTCTTTTCATATGTTGCTAGTTTCGACCTTGAGCAACATGGATATTACGCAACACGGTTATTTACTATTCCTTTATTTGTCACACACATTATAAGACTTTTATGTATGTTTTCTTTCTCTCTCTCTCTCTCTCTCTCTCTTTCAAGCTGAGATTACATATTATTATTCATAGCCTAACGGTACAAAATTACGACTCTTGCGTGTTTGTCCAAATCATTAAAATTCTTTGTGAATATTTTTATTATTTGTACAACAAATTGAATTGTAGGCAGTTTTATGTAATACGCAGTTTTGTTTTATTTTATTATATTTATTACATGTATAATTATATTATACTAAAATAATTATTTTCACATTATGAGGAGAATTTCGAGATTAACAATCAATAGATCTTGTAGCTTCAGAGGCGTATTGGACTTTATGTATACTTATTTATTATACAATTAAGAAAAAGGTAAACAAATCTTAATGTCTAATAGCATTTCTATATAATTGTGCACATTTTTCTAGTTTTCAAACTGCGCGTTGATTACTGTCGGATTTATAACGCAATCATAATTTGAAATAATCTTACAAATCAAATCATCAATTTTAATGATAATGCTAATAGCAACTCAATACATGTAAATAATTTATTGTGAAAAAATTGCCTTCTAAATATTACATTAAATTATATCAATACATTTTGTTTGTTTTTATATAAATTGTGTAGGCATCGATATATTTGCTATTCTAGTTAACGTTTCACTACTTAACCTGAAGTAGTAATATACTTTAAATTGTCTTAATGAACTTATTTTTCGGCTACATCTTTTCTAGGAAATTCTTATTACCATTCATTATTCATCGATTTGTACCAATTTATTTAATCTAATCTCATTATTCTCCCTTATCGTTCCAGGACTTTGAACGAGAGTTTCCTAAAGAAATGGGGCGTGATACCGATGTCCGAATATTCGGATCCTTATCATAAAAGGTAAAAATAGACGCGTAAAAAAAATTTTATTTAATCAATCAAATTCAAACTTAAAAAAAAAATTTCAGACAGATTGTTCGTTATTGATACATGAGATACATCCTGTAAGATTTGCTTTAAGTATGAAATCGTTTGTTGTTATTTAACTATATATTATACTCTATAATTCTCAAAATTCCTATAATAATTTATTTTCCTTTGCGCGTAGACCAATGACAATGGGCGAGATTGGCTGTTTTTTGAGTCACTACATCATATGGCAAAAGGTAATATAGAAAGCATTCTTGAATGGAAAAAATATTGTTAATTACTAAACGTAATATTGTATATGTATATCAGATACTAGAGCACGGTTACAAAAACGTTATGGTATTGGAGGATGATGTTCGCTTTGAGCCATTTTTTCGAGAGAAAGTCGATTACGTTTTGGCGGAATTGTCTAATCTCAGACTTGAATGGGATTTGATGTAAGTCTTTTAGCAAAATTTATTTCGCAATTGTTTTATTGCATTGTTTTATAATCCGATCTTGATCAGTTTTCTACGATCCTACAGTTTATCTTATTTAAAACTGGCATACAAAAAATAGTATAGTTATATTGAACGAAGAAGAAAGAATAACATAACAAAATTCAAGCCTTGTACTCGCTTGCAATTATAGTAGTTATAAAATTGCTTTAATAATTTTCCCGTTTTTTTGAATTTTATGGATAATGAAAGAAGATGTATTTGGTGAAAGTTAGCTCTGAGAGACAATCGGGTCTAAAATTGGCACGTTACATTTTTTTACAATTTTATTTTAGATATATGGGAAGAAAAAAGTTGGTAAAATCAGAAAATCTAGTGGAAGGATCTAAATTCCTGGTACAAGCAGGATACAGTTACTGGACTCTTGGTTACATCTTGTCGGAAAACGGAGCAAAGAAACTGATCGATGCTATGCCTCTCGGGAAATTAATTCCTGTTGACGAATTCCTTCCCATTCTTTCGGACAAGCATCCTGAGTATGTGGAATGATTGATAGTTCATAGTTTCAAACATTTATATCTTTCATATTTCGCGAATAAATCAATATCTTTATTTGCACGAAAAAGATATTGATTTTGAGTAATATATGGTCTACTCTCGCCGGTTTTACAGATATAAAACTATCTATATGAAAACGGCGGGAGCAAACTTGTAGACCAATACATTAAAATAAATTCTATAAAATTCGATCGAACATTCTAAAAGTTGCGATTTCACATTATATAATGTATCCTTAACAAGAATGACTTGGACGAATTTTAATATTTATTTTGATATTTTACTAGGAAACAATGGGCGTCTCAATTTCCTACTCGAGATTTGATTATCTTATCTACCAATCCACTTTTAATTTATCCGTCGCATTACACCGGTGAGGATGGACACATTAGCGATACGGAAGACTCGAAACTTGTGCATAATACTTTTACGCCTATAGATAATTTGGAAAGTAGAGAAGAACTATAATTAAAGAGAAACCATAAGATAAAAAAAAATAGCAATTTGTCTAGTCGATAAAATTTGCCAATAATCCATTTTATATTAACAACAAATTAAAAAAATTTTTAACGTAAATACTTATACTGCCATTACATTGCCATATATCATTAATTTGTAGTTTATAATTGATTAGTGTATAAAATGGAGCCATTTTAATGCCAGTTTTTTTATTATTATACAAACAACAATAGTAATGCAGTGGCGAAAGTAAATACCTCCCTGCGTTGATCTTACCTCGCCACGCACTTATACTAAGCTCAAACGATTCAAAGATATTTAGGAATTAATTTCTTGTTAATTATTGCGAAAATTGTAAATTTATACAGGACTTTTTTATTCAATTCAGCCTATCTATGAGAAATGATGTAGTCGTTATCAGACATTCATATATCTATGTACAGAAACAGCCTATATATTTCATATATATTTTTTAGTTTAGATTTCTGCATTACTGCTATGAATTTTTCAACAATCAATTTGAGTATTTTAATTTATTGACTTGCAACATTATGATAATGGAGAAAAACATGAATACCATTATAAAGTAATATATTTTATAGATTTTCAATTATTTATAATTATACTATATTTGTATTGTAACATTGTGAATTACCCAAACGGCGACGAAACGTTTATTTATGTAATTATCTTTATTTTTGTTTTTAAATTAAACGTTTTTTAATACATAATTGGCTCTTAGCTCTCTAACTGTTCTATTTTGTTACATATTTTTTCACGAAAGAGGAAGATGCCATAATTTTATAGATTCGTTTGAAAAAATATTTGTTCAAGTATAGGTATTATATGAATGTAAATATATAAAACTTTTATGTGATATCGATTTATATGATATGTGGGAATAATATAAATCGCTTGCAAAACATTGCATAAAACATGCAAAAGTGTTTTTTATATATTTACGTATATTGTATGTATTAATATTGTAAAAAATAGTTGAATGTATACCATGTAAAAATGTGGGAAATAAAAAATTTTTCAGATATTTTATTAATTATCAATATATAAAAATCTCCATTGAAGAAAAAGCAGAAAACAACGTATCGACTAAGTCACGCAAAGGCAAATATAGCTTTATCAAAATGAGTTTTATCGCGTATTTAACTGTCTCCCTCCCTACATGCGCTCTTGTAAATTTCATTCTCACGTATGCTCACTGGAAGGAGCACCAAGCAGGAAAAATAGTACGTCAGGGATCGCATTGGGGGGGATATGCACACAAGCTGTACGAGTCAGGAGTCAGTACTAAGTAGTCGATCAGCAATCATGAATATCAACTTCGAAGGAAAGCGCATTCTTGTGACCGGCGCTGGTCAAGGTACGTTTTTGTTTTCCATATTAATCTCATATGATTTCGTGAATTTGAATGCTTCTGTGTTAATGTTTCTCAAAAAATACTTTTTAAAATAAAAAAATCGCTACTGCAACTTCTCTTAAGGTGACCCTACACGGTCAATAATACTGATCAGTAATATTGAATCAGTAATATTAACAGTACACAACAATATTTTTAGTATTTTTACAATCTTACGATTAGTATTATCTATTGATAATGCATATCACTTTAATTTTACGTATATTATTTATTGCACTATGATGTACTATAACATAAATTCTAATACAAACCATACTGACGCTCAAAATTTAGACACTGTCAGTATTCTACAATCAATTTTATTAATCTATTTCTTCAATAAATCTATTTTTTCAATCCATCAATATTAATCATACACGATCATTTATATTATCAGTATTTGTTAATCTTGACATATTATTGGCTGTGTAGGGTCACTTTTAAATATATTGTATCGCTGTTGTTATAGTTTACAGTTGACTTAGCATTGACATCAATAAAATCGACAATGTAAGATAACACAATATTGAAGAAGCAAAACAGCGCAGTAATACCTTAACTTAAAACATTGTATTTTATTGACAAAGGTTAAAATAAATCTGATCTATTTACAAGAGAGAAAGAGAAAGATTATAAAAAAATCAATCGATATCACATAACATAAAAGAATCTTTTTTTGCGTGGAACATTGATAGATTTATTTAGATTGAATTAATAGTATTATTAATACGTATAATGAAACATACATGAGGCTTTCGATTTTTGAAATAATTGTAAGTAGATATATACGAATAGATATTTTATTTTGTGATAAAATATATATTTATTTCGTTAACACATATATAAATTGTACGCAGGAATCGGGAAGGAAATAGCCCTTCGTCTCTCCAAATATAAAGGACAGGTATTTGCGCTCTCGAGAACAAAAGAGAACTTAGATAGCTTGGTGGCGATTGATCCGAAGATTAAGCCTATTTGCGTCGATCTTTGTGATTGGGATGCGACTAGGAAGGCTGTTCAAAGTATCCTGCCAATCAATTTGTTGGTCAACAATGCTGCTGTCGCGCATCTTCAACCATTCTTGGATATCACGCCCAAGATATTTGATTTAATTTTCGATGTCAATGTGAAGGCTGCACTGAATGTGTCCCAGATTGTAGCCGAGAGCATGATCAAACTCAAAAGTGGTGGCAGTATTGTAAATGTATCATCGCAAGCTGCTCAGGCGGCATTGAAAGATCATGCCGTTTATTGCATGTCGAAGGCAGCACTTGATATGTTGACAAAGTAAGATAATTGTTAATATCCCTGTAATTTATAAAACGAAATTTTAATATTTAACCGATGTGTTTGGCAATTATAGCAAAGATCGGCAATTTGTCGTGAATCAATTTTTATGAACATAACGTTGAAAAATTAGAAAAATATAAAAGAATTCAATTAAATTTTCCATATTTATAAATTTGATGTCGACTTTTTCTTAATTTAGATTAGAAAAGGTTAATTAAAATTTTGTTAAAATAAAATGTTGAATGAGATTATGTAAATGCTACTTAAATTTTTTTTCAGTCTTTTATTATTTAACACTGTATTATAACTACATCTAATATTTTAGAAAAAAGTATATTAATTTTAATTTCATGTTTTTGATTTTTGGAACATCGTATAGTTTTTGCATCTTGTGATATTTTAGAACGATGGCTCTCGAACTAGGGCCTCACAACATAAGAGTTAATAGTGTCGGTCCTACAGTCGTGATGACGGAAATGGGAAAATTGGGTTGGAGCGATCCGCAGAAAGCACAAAGTATGATCAACAAAATTCCGCTCGGTCGATTCGCTGGTATGTTTCTTGGATATTTTTTTATCGAGATTTAAGAAATTAACAAATGTAATCTAATTTAATTTATTATTTTTCCATCGAATTAATATAACGTGTGAAATGTATTTTATCCGTATGTGAATAATTCGTAAATCTTACGCTCTATAAATGTTAATTCATAATCTGTTTGTCACTCATAATAGCAATAGCTACATAATTTAAATTTATCGTGTACAAATCTCTATCAAATGAATTTTTCAATTATATGTAGTAATTGTCTTTATAGGAATTAAAACATTGTTCGTTAGTTCGGGATCATACGACGGTATGATACCTAATGTTCAATTATGTAATATGAGTCACAAATGTTTTATCATTCACTAAATGGAAGATTTTCGTATCAACATGATGTACTGACATATGACCGGTCGGTATAAAAAGAACATAATCAGTAACTGACAGTTAGCATTTGATATGTAATATTTTTATGACACACACACAAAAATAGAAATATTTAAATTAATAATTTTAAAAAATTTAAATTTGACTTACTACGATTAATTGTACATTTAATTAATTAAAAATATTATATATAAAACTATATATAATAGATAGTTTTAACTAATTAAATATATACAGAATGTCCCAGTACCTCTATTACCGTTAATGATACGCGAATATGTTTAAGGAAGAAATTGTTTGATTCAGAGGGGGACATGTTTTGGAAACCTTGTTTTTTTCTAGGTCAAGGTGCCAAAAAGATACGAAGGTCACTTCCTTTTTTTTTAATGGAAATGTATAATTTTTTCTACACAATGTGATTCTTCTAATTATTCTACATATAAAAGTAGATATATATGGCAGATATATAAGGTAGATGTATTAAAAACTCAATAGTTTACGACATATTTTATACTTTATTCTGGCATATGTTGACATAAAACGTTAAATATCTCGTAAACTAATTTTTGGTATATCTACCTTAGTACTTTTATATGCAAAATAATTAGAGAAATCATACTCGTGTAAAAAAAATTTATACAATTCCATTTAAAAGGTCGAGGTGACCTTCATATCTTTCGCCGCCACCTAGAAGAAAAACAAGGTGAAAATATATCCCTCTCCGAATCAAACAATTTCTTCCTTAGACATTTTTGCATATCATTAACGGTAACAGAGACATTGCTTAGTAACAGAGTTCCTGGGACACCCTGTATATATACATGTAGGTATTTTATAAATTTTTGTACTTATTTTTTCGTCGGTTTACAAGAATTCAAACTATCGCGTCTAATATTATATTTTGTATATTAGTTACAAAAGAGCAAAGAATTTTTTAATCGGATCAAAATATTATATTGCAGATGTCGATGAGGTGGTGGATCCTGTTGTATATTTATTAAGCGACCGAAGTTCTATGATTAGTGGTGCCAGCTTGCCCATCGATGGTGGTTTCTTAGCTACATAAATAAAAAATTAGTTATTTTAAAAAAGAAAAAAATGGTCTATTATTATACCACGGATACAATAATCTCTATTTCCAAAATTTTAATATATGTGAAAATTATGTAGTAAATATTAGTAATTATTTTGTTATGAAAGATACAATTTTATGTTGCACATAAAAGAACTAATAAAGATTACTGCAATATATAGTTATGTAATATCCACAGATACAAATGTATGTTCGCAAAAAGAAACACAAAATCATTGTAAAAAATTATAGAATAGACCAATATGTATGAACAGCTTTTCGGGGATCAAAATTTCTTATACAATAATCTCTATTTCCAAAATTTTAATATATGTGAAAATTATGTTGTAAATATTAGTAATTATTTTGTTATGAAAGATACAATTTTATGTTGCACATAAAAGAACTAATAAAGATTACTGCAATATATAGTTATGTAATATCCATAAATACAAATGTATGTTCGCAAAAAGAAACACAAAATCATTGTAAAAAATTATAGAATAGACCAGTATGTATGAACAGCTTTTCGGGGATCAAAATTTCTTTTAAGGTAAAAGTACAAATGATTGTGACCACTGCCCATTTGTTGGCCACTGATGGAAGATTAATTCTTTTTAATGCTTTATAATTGCAGAATCTTCTTTCCAGAAGATTCGGATAATTTATTTAATACGTGTTCTATACTACAAGTTATGTAATCCCATTTCGTAGTGAAATTATAAATACCGTTTTGAATCAACATCCTAAGATGTCCATTCATTATAGAATAATTCAATTCGAAAACATGAAATGTTTTGAAGCATGTATCGATAGCTTCGAGAACACTATATGTTTTATACAAAATGTCGTCCACTTGAACATAAGTTTCCTTAACTTCATAAAGGGATCCTACAATAATTATATAGGGTTGCAGTGTTAATTTTAACATCTCCGCATGTTTCCGTGCTTCCTCTAAGAGTCACATCTTCGGGAACCTAGAAGTATAAAATAAGAAATTATGTGAGTAAAATAATTTCATACGTCGAAACTTAATTTTTTTAAAACTTAAATTTATTTTAAACTCTACTAACATTTGCAAGTCTCATCAAGCTCATCATTTAGCATCAGCAATCGAAGGTATAACATCTCCCTTTATATTATTTTAATCCTTTTGGCGGAAAGAAATGTGTAAGTAACGTAAGACCTATAGCCACTTTTGAATCTAAAAAAATTAATTTATTTTTCAATATATTTATATTTATATAATTACTTTTTATCTTCTAACATTCATTTTTTAAAATTATTATTAACAAAATATAATAATTGAGAGGCAGAGGGCGGTATAAAGGCACAATTCGACTTGGATCCTTTTTTTCGGAGATTAGCGCAAATAAACAAGAAAATCATGTCGTTCACATTACTCAAATATGAAATAAAAAGTGTGTTTCGATTGTCCTGTGGTAGTGAAAATGATATAATCTATGGAAAAAGGTATAATCTTTTACCATAGATTGTATAAGTTTAATGAGACTTTTACCAGAGATTGAACGAAAGTGGTATGACGGTATGACAATATATGTTGACAATACATTTAATATTGTTGTATTCATTTAATATTATACATTTAATATATTTGTCGTATAAATAAAAAAGTAGCAAGTTATTTTTATTTTTATAAAAATCAAGATTTTGTAATTAGGCCATTATTCTGCCTACCCCCTTGATTATTTTTTTTATATTTCGTATCCACGCCAATTTTAATGACTTGACTATTACATTGAGTAGGCTATCAATGTTTCAAGATAATTGTATTTGTGTTTATTATATTAGTTTATATTATTTATTATTATATAAGTAACATGTATATTTCATGCGAGTGGCTCACCGCTCGTTGCGATTGACTTGCGATCTGTAGACCCGAGTTCAATCCCACGTGCGCCCAAACGCGGGTTTTTTGCGTTTAATGAGCCAAAAATGGCTCATCACCTGCAGGTGATCAAAAGATCTATTAAGGAGACTACATACGTGGTAAATAAAATTCACACATTACTTTAGCAACCAAAATCCTGCTTGACCGTCATTAGACCTATATATTTACCTTGTGTTTAAATACCAACGGTCCAACACATATCGTAATTTTAAAAAAGATTTCATTTTAAAAAAATCAAAAATATCATGTGGTAAGTTGATGAATAAGTGGAGAAACAGATCTTAACGCCGAATCCGATGACAGGCTCTCATCAGCGTCGTCATATCTCCACTTATTCATCAACTTGCCACATGATATTTTTGATTTTTTTTTAATGGAATCTTTTTTAAAATTACGATATGTGTTGGACCGTTGGTATTTATAAACACAGATAAATATAGGCCTAATGACGGTCAAGCAGGATTTTGGTTGCTAAAGTAATGTGTGAATTTTATTTACCACGTATGTAGTCTAGTCCCCTTAATCGCCGAAATCTTTTTTAAATACAGGTGGAACGTAATAGATTGTTGCTACTTCGTTCGGGAAAGTAGAAACAATCATTTTTGAAATATGTTTAGCCAAATCGTTTGTTAATCTATATAAAAAATATACACATATGATATACCTATACACATACACATAGAATATGTCTCAGAATATTTGAGACTATTTTTGTGCAGATAAAGTGAACTATGTATGGAAAAATCCTCTAATATTTTGCTATATGTATATATAAAAGAGTCCATTTTTTTTTCCTACAAAATGCCGAATAAACTGGTAAAATTAATGAGGCAACTTTACTAAGTATTTAACAATTTTGTAAGTTGTTAAGTATTTAACAATGTTGGGGAGACTACGTATATTAGTTATAATAACAAATTTGTGGCTCGTAGCCTTTTTTCCTATTATTATCTTATATAAATTTATCTTAAAATTGCCTTGTGCGTTAATTTTAGATATTCAACTCATTAGATATAACTATTCCGAAAATTGCAAAATGGTAGAGAATTTTTCAGCTCAGTTTAATCCTGCACACGAAAATAATCCTAAATTCATACAAATCAGTTCTGGGTTACTCTGTATATGTTTATCCAAATGCCACACGATGCTCGAGCGACATTTGATCTGCGCGCTGGGGAGTGAGATGAGGGGAACAGCGGAAGGCGGAGGCAATTCGAAAATTGGCCGAAAGTTGCATACACTTTCTGTATGTTCACTTTGTACTGGCACCTTTATTAATATTGTAATATATCAGTTACTTTTCATGGGGTAATATATTATTATTAGATAAAAAAGGTTTAAGTATCCTTTTTATTTTTAGTATCCTTTTTTGAACATGTAATTATAATGTATTTGTACTGTAACATTGTGAATTACCCGATCGGCGACGAAACGTTTATTTATGTAATTATTTTTATTTTTGTTTTTAAATTAAACGTTCTTTAATACATAACTAGCTCTTAGTCCTCTAATAGTTCTATTTTGTTATATATTTCTTCAGAAAAAAGGAAGATGCCATAATTTTATAGATTTCTTTGAAAAAATATTGTTCAGGTATAAATATTATGTTAATGTAAACATATAAAACTTTTATGTGATATCGATTTATATGATAAGTGGAAATAATATAAATCGCTTGCAAAACATTGCATAAAACACGCAAAAGTGTTTTTTTTATATATTTACGTATATTGTATGTATTAATATTGTAAAAAATATTTAAATATATGTCATACGTAAAAATGTGGGAAATAAATTTTTCAAATATTTTATTAATCATCAATATATAAAAATGTTATCTCCATTGAAGAAAAAGCAGACAAAAAGCAAAACAACGTATCGACTAATTCGTCCAAGGCAAATATAGCTTTATCAAAATGAGCTTTATCGTAATGGTCGCCTTAACTGTCTCCCTCCCAATATGCTTTTGTAAATTTTATTCTCACATATGCTCATTAATTGGATGGAGCACTAAGGAGGAAGAATGTCAGGGATCGCGTCGGTGGGATTATTTATGTACCTGTTGTACGAGTCAGTAGTCAGTAGTCAACAATCGGTAGTTAACAATCATGAATATCAACTTTGCAGGAAAGCGTATTCTTGTAACCGGCGCTGGTCAAGGTACATTTTTGTTTTCCATATTAATTTCATATAATTTCATGAATTTGAACGCTTCTGTGTTAATTTTTCTCAAAAGATACTTTCTAAAATGAAAAAATTAGTACTACAACTTCTCTAAGGTAACACTATCCATAATACTGATCAGTAATATTGAATCAAATAACGTAAAATTAATGAGCATACAGCCACAAGCGCAGGATGTTGATTACCAAGTTATATATTTCAAATTAATTAATATAAGAATAAACGTTTCGGTCACAATCTGACCATCTTCAATACAATTAAAAAATTTTTATACAATTATTCAACAATAATAAACAAACTAACTTTTCGATGTTTCTTCGTTCTTATTTGCATCTACGAATTCAATCGTTGTCACATTTAAATTTATAGCTCTGTTTCTAATCCCGGATTTCCAGATTCTGAACAATGATGAATTCAATTATGAATTGTACAAATTATTTGTTTTCCATCATAAAAACTTACCAGTATTTTTTTTTTTTATAAGAACGGTGGTTTTAATTTTTGTATGTCAGTAATATAACAGTGGGCTCTTTAAACCAACGGAGGAATCTTTTTCGCTGTTTTGTTAGATTGCTTGAGATGTTTTTGTTTAATGGTTCTTCACATGTCCGAAGTCTAAACTGTATTTGTATGTGTGATAGAGAAACGAGGGAAACACTAAAAAGGGAGAGTAAAATATTCTATTATGGACACGAAAATTTCAGGAAATCTCTGTGTATCGCTTTGTTTATTTAAAGATATATCTTGTTTTTTTATATGTGTCATCTTCGATATCATTCTTTTATAATAGGATGCTTTTGAATTGAAAATTTTTGTTTTGCGTCAATTTTATGATCATGTTTTAATTGATGTTGGAAAACAACCGACATTCCACAACGATGATCGCTTCTTTATATTCGCTTTATGTTCTTTTAAGGCCGATTGTTTCATCTTTTGGTAACGTTTATCTACTTGGTAAGTAGCAAGATTATCCAATCACGTGCGCGAATTGCCAGATTTACCTAACAAGTATAAACTCCACCAAAAGATGAAACAATCGGCCCATAGACGAGTGTTTAATTTTCGTTTTGTTTGGCTCACGTATGAAGCCTTGGAATTCAACCAATACATTTGATAGACTACATTTGACCGTTCTTCTTTTTTGATTTTGTCTTCTTCTATTTATGAAGCAATGTAATGAATTCATTAGTCTATAGACCAACTTAAAATTAAATTTTCTTGTAATACTATTAAATTTTTCAGAAAGATTCTGAAGGTATGGAACAGTGAAGAATTTTTTTTTATTATCCATCGAATCATTATTGTGAATTTTTATATTATCAAAATTTGATTTGAAAGATAAAAATTTTACTGTATATAATAATTAATAACGGACTCCTTATATTTCAATAAAACGAAAAAAACTAAAATCGGCCAAATAAGAGTCAGTGCGGTAAGTCGTGTGCACAAATTAATAGAATAAATATTTACTAAGTCATATCCTGTAACCCAATATTCAATTTACAGTCCGTTTTTTACGAGAATTATGTAAGACCCGGGCAGATGATTCACTCATATTGGGTTAGAAGATATGACTTAGTAAATATTTATTCTATTAATTTGCGCACGACTTACCGCGCTGCTCCTATTTGGCCGATTTTAATTTTCTTTGTTTTACTCTTTTATTAATAATGGAAAAAATAAATTTCAACGGATATGCATTATTTAAAAAAGTGTTGATTAAAGACTTAATATTATTTTCGTAGAATTTGGATTTGCAAAAAACAGTATTCTGTCTAGCTGTGCAACAATCACGTCTTCGTTATGTACCATTGGATGATTTGAATAGAAATTAAGATATCTCCCTGAATTAATCGGTTTTTTGTAATCATCAAAAACGATTGTACATTGTTCTCCGTTAACAATTTGATATCTAAAAAATTGATTATCCTCCGTTATCGCTATATATTCAACTGTGAAATTTAATCTTTCGTTATACGAATTACATGTATCTAAAATTGTATCAATTTGATATTTTTTCGCAGCTAAAATCGTCTACATAACGGTAAGAAAATGGAATTTGAGATGATAATATTTGAAAAACGTCTTTTTCTAAATCTTACGAAACGCAATTTGCTAAAATGGGAGACAATGGAGATCCCATGGGAAAGCCGAAGAATTGTTTATAAGTTAGATTATTAAATTTGTCGAATTTATAACAATTAATACTGCTTTTTTTAAATTCATTAAATGGACATTTTTTAAAAAAGTTGCAAAATTGAAAAAAGGATATATATATATATATGCAATCAACAATTATTCTCAACGGATAAACCTTTTTTACTTTTGTGAACGATAGGATCTTGGTAAATCTCCGTCTGAAATATAAAGTCCATTGTATGTCAATTAATCAATATAATGTTAATTTTTTTAACTCATTAAAAGTGTTCGTATTTCCGTCGTCATTTTATAGGATTTTAATTTATTATTATATATGTATTTTTTGGTCTGATAAAATTTCGTGCATTTTATTGTTATAATTATTTATATTAAGTAGTATTGTGGTGTTGCCTTTGTCTGCACTGGTAATTAATGAGTCTGTGTGTGTGGATGGTTAATCACATATTTTTTTAATTTTTTAATACCTTTTTTAATTAGCATATTATTAGGAATATTTGGGTAACTGTATTAAATTTTTTGTAAAATCGATATTTCTTACTGAATTGTGTACTTCAATCTCACATTTGTTTACATTATATTCTATATGTTTAATAAATTCAATTGTTGTTTTTCCTTTATTTATTATATTATTAGGGCAATTAAATCTTTGGCCTAATTATTTTAAAATTAATTAATTTTGAAAATTATATATACATATATATATATATACTTTAATATTATTTGGAATGTTTTTATCACTTAAATTAATCATCCAATTTTCATTAATGTTGTCAAATTTATAGTCGACACCAAAAGCTTCAGGTTTAACATTTATTTTAATTTTTCAATTGAATCGTTTATAACATCATGTGTAGAAATTTTATCTATTTTAGTAGGAGTGAAATCTGAACTTTGATTGTTTTTATTATTTGCTTCTTTAATAAGTATATTATATTATATATATTTTATGTTTTTTTTTATTTTTTTGGAAGAAAGAGACTTTCGTAAATTATTAATTTTATTATTTTCTTTTTTTATTAAATTTCAGTTCTTGCCGACGGAAAAACGAATTACAAATGTCCATAGGTAATGAGTTATTAATGGATCTATATATAATTAATAAATAGTTCTTGACTTTTTGACAGTTGTTTATACGCATCTTGTAATTCTAATTTTAACATTTTTTGTTTGAAATTATGTTTTAATCTTTCGATTTTTTTAAAGCGAAGACTTATGAAAATAATTTTTATCTATACGTGAAAAATTCTTTATATGGATTAGTATTAAACTTTCATTGATGCAGATTCTTAGAAAAAATATTCTTAATCTTACACTTGCATTGGTTGGAAGCATCGCTACCGGGAAGGTTCATACAGCGCGACGCGGCGCGCTTCGGATATGGCCAATTTTCACAAAATTACTCAGAAACTAAGGCCTATTCAATCAAACGCCGGGACACGGGTCTTTTTTTTTCACCTCTAGAATCACCAAAAAAATTGGGATTGAAATCCCAGGGTGAGTCACCTGATCCTCCCTTGTTAGTGTCTTTTTTCTCATTAGTTTTATACAGCTCTTTAACTGAAAGTAAATCTGGAACCCAAAATATATTCTAATAAATTTAAAGAAAGATAACTGGTAACGCATTTTAATGTTTGCGTTCTAATAAAATTTAAAAGATACAAAATTTAACGTGGCTCAATATAAACAACATAAAATTAATAAGCATACAGCCACAAGCGTAGGATGTTAATTGCCAAGTCATATATTTCAAATTAATTATAATAATATGAGAGTAAACGTTTCAGTCACATTTTTAGTACAATTTTAAAATTTTTATATAATTAGTCAATAATAATAAACTAACTAACGCGATGTTTCTTCGTTCTTATTTGCATCTATGAATTCAGCTATTGTCACATCAGAAGCCGCGGTAGTGTTTCGGCTATGTTCAAAAAACTACTAGTTAATTTAAATTTGAAAGATTAATAAAAGACACTACAAGTTTCTTATCCCGAGTTTAAATTTATAGCTCTGTTTCTAATAACGTAAAAGATTCTTTTTTTGCGTGTAACTCTGATAAATTTATTTAGACTGAATTGATAGTATTATTAAAATACGTATAATGAAATATAAATGAGGTTCGATTTTTAAAATAATTATAAGTATACGAATATATATTTTATTTTGTACTAAAATATATTTATTTGGTTATCATTATATATATATATAATTGTACGCAGGAATTGGGAAGGAAATAGCCCTTCGTCTCTCCAAATATAAAGGACAGGTATTTGCGCTCTCGAGAACAAAAGAGAACTTAGATAGCTTGGTGGCGATTGATCCGAAGATTCAGCCTATTTGCGTTGATCTTCGCGATTGGGATGCAACTAGAAAGGCTGTTCAAAGTATCCTGCCAATCGATCTATTGGTCAACAATGCCGCTGCTGTCTCACGTGTTCAACCATTCTTTGATATCACGCCCAAGATATTTGATTTACTTTTCGATGTCAATGTGAAGGCTGTACTGAATGTGTCCCAGATTATAGCCGAGAATTTGATGAAACGCAAAAGCGGTGGCAGTATTGTAAATGTATCGTCGCAAGCTGCTCAGGCAGCATTGAAGGGTTATGCTGCTTATTCCACGTCGAAGGCAGCTCTTGATATGTTGACAAAGTGAAATAATAATTATTAATATCCCTGTAATTTATAAAACAAAAGCTTAATGTTAACCGATGTGTTTGGCAATTAGAAAAAATCGGCAATTTGTCGTGATTCAATTTTTATGAATAGATATGTAAAAATACATAATGTTGATGAATTAGAAAAATATAAAAGAATTCAATTAAAATTTCCATATTTATATTTGATGTCGACTTTTTCTTAATTTAGATTAGAAAAGGTTAATTAAAATTTTGTTAAAATAAAATGTTGAATGAGATTATGTAAATGCTACTTAAATTTTTTTTCAGTCTTTTATTATTTAACACTGTATTATAACTACATCTAATATTTTAGAAAAAAGTATATTAATTTTAATTTCATGTTTTTGATTTTTGGAACATCTTATAGTTTTTGCGTCTTGTGATATTTAGGTCGATGGCTCTCGAACTGGGGTCGCACAACATAAGAGTCAATAGTGTCAGACCTACAGTCGTGATGACGGAAAGGGGAAAATTGGGTTGGAGCGATCCGCAGAAAGCACAAAGTATGATCAACAAAATTCCGCTCGGTCGATTCGCTGGTATGTTTCTTACATGGATATTTTTTTATCGAGATTTAAGAAATTAACAAATGTAATCTAATTTAATTTATTATTTTTCCATCGAATTAATATAACGTGTGAAATGTATTTTATCCGTATGTGAATAATTCGTAAATCTTACGCTCTATAAATATTAATTCGTAATTTATCACTCGTAATAATAATATTAACATAATTTGATAATTTAAATCTGTCAAATGAATTTTTCAATGATATGTATAGTAATCGTCTTTATACGAATTAAAACATTATTCGTCAGTTCGTGATCATCCCACGGCATGATAATATTTCATTATGTAATATTTTGTCACAAATGTATTATTCACTAAATGGATGATCTTCGTACCAACACGACGTACTGACATATGACCTGTAAAAAGATATAAAAAGGTATAAAAAGAATATAATCAATAAATGATAGTTAGCATTTGATATGTGAGATTTTTGTCTCAAAAATAGAAATATTTAAATTAATAATTCTAAAAAATTTTAATTTGACTTGATACACAATTAATTGTAGATTTAACTAGTTAAAAGTATTATAATTATATATATATATATATATGTAATTATGATACTTTTAACTAATTAAACATATATATATATATATAGCTATTTTATGAACTTATGTAGTTATTTTTTCGTCGGTTTGCAAGAAATTTACAAGAATTCAAACTATCGCATCTAATATAATATTCTGTGCATTAGTTAAAAAAAAAGCACAGAATTTTTTTAATCGAATCAAAATATTGTGTTGTAGATGTCGATGAGGTAGTGGATCCTGTTGTATATTTATTAAGCGACCAAAGTTCTATGATCAATGGCGTCTGCTTGCCCATTGATGGTGGTTTCTTAGTTACATAAACAAAAAATTTGTCATCTTAAGAAAGAAAAAAACATCTATTATTATAATAATCTTTACAAAGATACAATAATCTATCCAAAATTCAATATTTGTGAAAAATATGTTGTAAATAATAGTAATTATTTTGTTATGGAGGATACAATTTTATGCTGCATAAAAGAACTAATAAAGATTATTGCAATATGTATTTAATTGACGTAAGGTTCGATGGGATTATCATGAAGGATTCAAGGATTATCAAAAGAATAACAGAATTGACAACAAAACAAGCACAAGTTTCGTTTGTTTCAGTTTAATTTAAAAAAATGCTTTGTTTCTTCTCTTCTTCATCGTCAACTAGATTCGACAAACAGGCGGCGACAGAGAAAGCCGTGAACGGGCAAGACGACTACTCACGTTGGCGAGTAAGAGTCTTTCTTTCGCAAGTATCTTCGAAAATATTCTACCCCAAAATACTAACGCACATACGTATAATTATATAATTCGCGAGCTCTCCTCTGCCGTGGCTGCATCCGATCTAAAGAACGCTTCTCTTTCGGCTCTTAATTTGCTCCTATGGTGAACATAACACGATGGAGAAACGGAGAATATGTATGCTAAACGAAACAATGCAAATTGAATTTATCTCTTGACCCACCGCTTGAACATTTTTCTACATATCGTGATGTGTCTCAAATTACCGGGTGTCCGAAAAAGTATATAATACATTTTATCTGTCAACTATTACGCATGTCACATCAGATTTCGGATTTTATAAAAAGTTTAATCGAAAGTCTAGTAGTTCATTATGTTTGTTCAAATTGATGAACATGTTTGAATTGAGATGTCGTAGATAAGAAAAATAAAGTAACGTATGTAATGATTTATAAATTACATCTACTTATATCTTTTCATTAACAAAATGGTTTTCGTTCGATTGAGTAAGTATATAACGATCGTACAATTCTTAATATTGGCTAAATAAAACAAAGAATAAAAATAAATGTAGTATCTTATATAAAGACACTACATTTAGAATTATTTTTATATAATATATATCAGACTTATAGTGCAGTGTTTATGTTACATTTCACAATGTTACAGAAAAAAAAAAACAAAAAGTTTTTTTAATTAAAGATTATGACGTACTTGATGAATCATATACGTGAATGTAAGTTGCAAGAATCGTAATTGGATTCTTTCTATTTTTATCATCTTTGATTTTAAAAATCGAAATGACATAGGCATTGCCGACCTTTAATTGTACGTTAAAAGGTTACTATTTTTCCAAGCAAAATTTAAGCGTGGAAAAATCGTGTTCGAAGCTTTTTTTCAGATACAGTTCTTTCCAGGGCATCTTGCTGCGTTATATTGCAATATCTCGGTACGAACCAAGTATTGAATGTAAAACAAAATTAAAATATATAACACACCCGTATTTTATCAATTGCGAGACACGTTTAAACGATATGGACGCGCAACATACCTAGCTATTCCTAAAAGCAAATTCGCATGTACGTATTGAGACAGATAACGAATTTGCTACCGCCAAAACACACTTTACTCGTAATCACTATTAACCGATTCCACCGGGTAAAACTTAAACGAGTAACAATATTGCGTTTTGTTATCTCACCAGACAATCCTTGATCGTCTTAATTACGTTTCAGCCAGAATATAATGCGAAAAGATCAAATTTCTTAAACGCAATCTTTCTTCCAAACAACGTTAACGCTAGCTTTAATTTACATTAATATCGCAAATTATTATAGATTAACAAGCAGAGTTCTTTCGCTGTCTCGCGCTCTCGCTTCCTCTTATCATATAAACGTGATGAGAAGTAATTGCTTTATATTATTAAATAAACATTCTATGAATACAGCATTGTCAATTTTTGTCAAAATTGGATAGTTTATCATTTTTAAACAAAAATGTAATATATATATATATGTATAAATATAAATAATATACGTATTATATTTTTACCTAAAAACGATGAACCATCAAATATTGACAATTTTGTATATATATTAATGTTTTTAATAATATACGTAATAACGTTAGTTTACGTAATCTAGCAAGTGCGAGATACAACGAAAGGAAATGCACTCCGCAGTGCAACGAAGATGTGTATAAATTAACCCATTTACACCGTGCATATCCGCAACATTTTGTATCAATTGCTAGTGATTTACTACGCAAGCGACATTGAAAGTAATATTAGCCTAATAATAATAACCTAATAACTGAAATATTCCATCACAAATTAGAACGAATATTTCAGATTATTAGGAATCGAATAATTAAAAGAGAAATTCTTTCAGATTAATGATAGAGTAAAAAAAAAATTATTAAAATATACTGCATTTTAAAGATAGAAAGGAGATCACTCGAAATGTCGATTCTTAATCATTCTAAGAGTCTGGGGAGAAAAAAAAGAAACTTGCAGATGTATATGGGTCAACATTCTCATCATTCGACTACCGATTATATTCCTAACACTTTCCCGCCAAGACGGAACGAAGTACAAATGCAAAGTAATCGAGAAACAGGGCTATACACACACCTTGTGTTGAACAGACCATATCTTCCTTCACACACACACACACACACGCATATACACTCTCTCTCTCTCTCTTACTGATCAAAATGCTATAGGTATAGTTGTGTCGTTTCTTTATCATATAGTACACAAAGACAGTTTTACAGTATTTATTATTTGTTCTCGGTGTTGCCGCTCTTTTCGTCACACCTTAACGGACACTTTATCTAATCTCTCTCTCTCTTTCTCTCTCTCATTTCCTCACTTTCACTTTCTTTCTTTGCTTCTTCTCAAGCACACTTGCACAGATTATCATAATATTCTTCTTGTTTCAATAGATTATAATAATAATTGTATATATACAAACCATTCGCCTCGATACACATTTCAATTAGTACACTTAAAATACATCGATCGCGAATTTATCATTGACACTTGCCGTAGTCATCGTGACATCCTATCGCCGAGGGAGGCCATTAAAGCCGTCATTTGAGACTCTCTGAACGCTCTACATCTATTCGGACATATTCGCGAAAGCTCCCCTAGGCCGGCCAAACAAGCGCGTACGACTCGTTACCTACGATCCACAATCGTGCAACGAAAAAAAAGAATATACATACGCACGCTCTCTTTCTTTTTCAAAAATTACAATTTTCATTCACGCGACAGTTTGCATACCTTTCGTGTCCAAAGCCACTGCACTGGTCCGATCGCAGAATGCGGAAAATAAATTATTTAATGATGTAGAAATATGTAGTAAGTAAAAAAAGAAGCAATTACAATTTTGTGTCTCAATAACACAATAATTTATGTCAAATGCAAATTTTAATCAATTATTATGAAGCCTATTAACAAAATTGTATATAATTGTAATGTAAGTTTCTGATTGATTTATACAATTATTAATTTTCGTCATTCCTCGATTGGACCTCACGCTCGTGCAAACCGCGCAAATTAAAAAAAGAGAAAAGAAAATAACGCGGGGAGGAATTATCGCTGCTCCTCTTCGCGATGGCATCGATCACCTTGAGATTTCCCGCTCGACAAATTTGTGATGATACGAGGACGAAGCGACAAATTCAGATCGTCGTCGCACGTGTTTTTAATCAGTCAAAAACAGGAAAACGCAAGAACTTTCACTTGCGCTGGCAGTGTTTTTTTTTCTCTCTTCAAATGACAATTCGCACAGAAAATCTTCTTGATCTAGTATACATATAATGTATACATATTGTTAGATATTAGTAGATACAGAAATAGAAAGTCGGAAAATCTCCCCTCCGATGACTATAATACAATAAACTCACAATAGAATAGTCATATTGCTTTATTGTAATTATGTTCGAAATTTTTTATGTTTATTAACAATCAGGATATTACTTTGAGATGTGACGATGAAATTCGCTTTGTTTCATTGCTAGTAAAGTCTTTTGTAATAACGAGTCGCATGTAATAAGTGAGTATAAATAATAATTACGATGATGATTTCTGGCTGCCGCGAAAAAAAGAGAGATCATATCAGCAGGCGTAAAAAGCAATGGACTTATTTATAGCTTCGACTTTGTTGAAATAATAAACATTGGAGTATGTAAACATTTCCCCCATCGGTGTAGAAATGAGTTTGATAACTAACGTCGTTGATTCAGAGAAACTTCTCCAAAGCAATAAATGAGATTTGTTTGAGCGCGAAAGATCACTCGAAAGAGGTAACACATTAAGCTTCGGATGTGATTAACGATATAATTATTGTGTAAAGTTGTCGAGAGTGTAGAAAGGTCTTCTTCATGGAAACCAATCTTCACGAGTAATAAATATTATTGAACTAGTCAATGTTTTTTTTCAAAATCTTTGAAAAGATAAAAAAACATATGTATATATTTTGATATGGTACTCATCATATCAAAATTTTTACCTTACTCGACACAGCGTTAGAATATATTAATCCTTAAAAAAGGTTTATACAAAACTTCGGGAGCGTGTATAGGGGGGATCGATAAATTAAGAAAAAAGTCTTGTAGAGATATGCTCGTTTTTGCTTCGGTTTGGAGAAATATACATAAGATTGAGATTATTTTTATATATATCACGTATCATTTATCTTCGATTTAGCACGTAGTTAAAATTAATGCAAATTCAAATTTAAATGTTTCACGGTTTTCGTGAAATTTGTGTGTCGAACCTTCATTATTATGTCGGCTTCGTCTTTACTCGAGATTTTACTCACTTTAATGTAATAGTATCAAATTGTCTAAAACGTTTTGTTATAAAACGCAGACGATAACATGAGAAAAATGTTGAAATTGGTGATTATCGAATTTTTCCAAATAACTAATTTATTACAATAGTTTGCCACTCCTCACTCTGTGCGAAAGAAAATGAAGAGGTTCGTGTACAGACGTAATAATCGGAATATGTAGAGATCCTTAAGAAAGAGATCGAATACCATACGATTGATTGATCTGTTATATTTTTCAAGACGCACGGTCTATTTCATTCTATTTTAAACGGGTCATGAAAATATAGTTAAACGTAAGATGTCCAATCTTTTACATACTTGGATCTCTAAGAATACATGAATGTGCACTCCGCCCGAACACGTCGCTTTGTCTTCGTCCTTCACTCGTCGCTTCGTTTCGAGTAGATCGTTGCTATTCAAGATTCGACTATACGATATACAACATAATAACAATTAGCAATAGCAGCAGCAGCAGTAGTTGTAACAGTAATAGTCGTAGTAATAATAGTAATAATATGATAGTAATAGTAGTAGTAGTAGTATAGTAGTACCCTATGAAAAAAAAAAGAAAAAAAAAGATACATAGAAAAACACGGTGTCGGTATACTATATCTATACGCATAATTTTTATCACGTTTTTTTTTTTCGTTTTCTCCACTCTTCTTCATATGGAACGTGCCTTGTACGACATATCGTGCAAGACGTAACATTAGGAAGAAAACCGAAGCGAGGGGAGGGTGATGGGAGACAGGAGAAGACGAGGACGATGAGATGGGAACGGATGGACATTGATGAATTCTTAATTCGGTAACACGAACGTTCCAAGTCCCTTCGTCGATCCGTATTCGTATCTTATTTGATCGCGTGTGTATCTTATTTATCCACGTAATTATTTTATTAATACGAAACGAGGCTGTGTATACGTGAGCTTTGTAGATGCGTTAATGGGATACGAATACGGGAGCTCGATCAAAGTAAATGCGATGCGTCTAATTTTTTCTCTCGGTATTTTTCTCTTCTTCATTAAAGCTTATTCTACATAGAACGCAGAACGCAAAAGTCGCAGGTCGCAACATTCCGATCGTAGTAGACTACACGATGCAAAACGCAGGACGCATCGAAGTTTGGGTAAACTTCGACTTTTACGTCCTGTATCGATGCGATCACTCACGATCAATGATTTTCATGTGATGTATATAACATATTTTTAAAAAGTGTCATAAATGGGATACCGTAATACTCGAGAGTTAATTTATTAAGTAAGAAAGAATGTAACTTACGTCTCTCCTTATTCTCATTTTGTATATTTCTTCGTTCACAATTCTTTTTGTTAGATTGAATGATAGATTGCTCACTACGAATCTGTATAGACTACATGGACGCAAAGCTTTTACGATCTGTGACTTGTGTTTTACGTCCTATTTAAGATGAGCTTAAGACAGTATGCTTGCCCGCACGTACGCATGTACCTTACTCTCTATCTCTCCCGATCCATCATTCCTTCCTCTTTCTGTACTTACACGCAAAAATTTCGCATATGATCGACGTACAAGCACACAAACACATGCATACATTTGTTACAAACACAGGACATACACACGTTAGTAGAATGAAGCCTCGGTAATGCTCACCGATGTTCGCTTTTTTTACACGTATCGTGCGCAATTCGTCACGCATCACATCCTCATTCATCTCTTAAGATTGATTCATCGAAGGAAATAAAATTGATAAGGAGAAAAACGGTGAGCAAAACCGAACGCGTGGTTAAATCGCTCGTTCTTACGTTCTCGGTTAATATTGTTGCCGTACAAAAGGGAAGGGCACGTGGGTTTGTCGCGGAGCAAGGAGAGGTCACGTCGGTCATTAGACGGCGAGTACCATTTCCCGTGTCCATTTTCGAGCTTGGTTTCGTACACCTCTCGTCTCCTTAGAACGCACGATTACGGTAACGGTAATATGAACCGCGGCGATGTACATAATCCGTCACACGTGTAATACTCCACTTGTACAGTACGCCCGATCGATGCCGATAAGATACAAACGCTCCTCGGAAACTCGCAATCGTGTTTCTTCTTCGTCTTATTATCTAACACAACCGAACGAATTGTTCCTAAAAACTAGACGTACCATCTTCTCCTTACGCGCCCATTGTACTACGTTCTGTATGATCGTTTAACTAGAACTTCTTAGCGAAATAATGACGACCTTGATGTTCTATCACCGTGCCATAAATCGACGCGAAATCGCTTCAGCGAGACCAAGAAAGAGATCATATATACCATCTCCGATAAAAATTCTCTCGGAAAATAACTCGTAAAAATGCTTTGCGACTTTTTTGTTATTCTCTTGGACACGAATAATTCCCTGATGCCTATTTTTATCACCGACCCGGCTGGAGCAACGACACTCCAAGTTTAGGACACTACACTATGTTTCAGTGGTTTCGAACACGTAAAATTTTAATTGCGGCTGGATTTATTGGCTTTTCCCCATAATTTTCTCGACACTAAGACGAAGCTATATCTCCGTTTGTATCTTTTGAAAACATCGTATCTATTTTGTGCAAAAATTCGTGATAGCTTTACACATGTCAGTTTCTCGATTATCGATGCATCTGGTTTATGTACACGTTGCGACTTATACAAAAAAATATTCTACATTTATACAAATGTATTCGGCTAAATGGAGCAGAATACGATAATATTAACACGGAATCATATTGGTTCTCGTGGCTGCCTCGTGAAAATCGAACGATAATCTCGCCAAGTCAATTTCATTAACAGATAATTACATAAGTCACTAAGATGGACTTACGTAACATTAAACAAATTTAAGCTTTTAGAAGTTACAGAGGATACATGTAAATTTACAAATAGAATATACGTACTATTGTAGTCGAGAACAATTTATATATATATTTATATATGTATATGACGTATACGGAATACTACGATTTTTAATATATCCTCGCAGTTTTCCGTTACGACGCGCGTTCGCACTTCGTTACTATCTGACAAAAGCCGCTACCATTTGGAAACGATTTATAATCACGCTACCGAACTTCGATGAATATAATTTGCTTTACTCGTACAGAAGTGTCTTGTAGTTTATACACACATGAATGGTATTTATGTGATACGAATTCAAAGGAAGCAAAGCTGGCCAAGTTTGACCATAGCTCGTCACATTATTGTAAAAGCCGTGAATGTGTCGTCCAAAGTACGCTTATGCTGTTATACATGTATATTATGAACAACTGCGAGAATCCATCATCGAAACCTAAAAAAAAAAAAAAAAAAAAAAAAAAAAACGATCGCGTTTCGCCATCCTGCGCGCAGAAGACGCGAGGGGTTCGGTGATTTTTAAGCGTCGTTATGTCCTCCTCAACGTCGCCGTTGAGAGGTGTTCCCCAGACAGAACTGGCTCCGATTGCAAGAAAGAAGTTCTAGTGGACTCGACTCACGTGACTGCCGAATCTCCTGAGAATCACGCCGCAATAAGAAGCTGCTTCGTTACGTCTTGAAAACACGATGAAACGTTGCTGGCCACGTCTTGTTATTATAATTCGCCTCAACGCCGTGTTTCCGTTTTCGACACGTGCACTAAGGAACAATTTCTCCCTTTTTATCCTTTCGTTTCATCCTCTTGGCATGGAACTGTCGCGGTTGTTTCCATCGCCTGCACTTTCACGGACGTCGTATATGTCGAGAGCACCACCATCAGCACGCGCCAGTCTTATTATTGATGATCTTCGAGATATCGTGATATGGAAAAGTCGGTCACCGTTCACCGAATGGCCTTGCGATATCATACGCAAATTCACTTCCAGCTCGCGGTAATGGATGGGAAAGCGTTGTGCAGACAACGGTACTCGCCAGTCGCCGCTTCCGACGAACGACGCTGCTGGTCGTTGCGATGACGATAAGTCCGCTATTGCTGCTGCTGATTCACTTGTTGTGTTGCACGCTTGCCCGTCTGACCATCAGAGTGGGTGGGACGATTGCCGTCGCATTGGCGCTTCCAAAACAAAAGATACACAAAACAGCGACATTAGCGCGTCACCGTCTTCACCACATAAATGAGCTAAAGGTTTTCCTTCCCTCTCTCTTTTTTTCTTTTCCGGCGCTCCTTCTCTCGTTCGTTACATCTAATCTCCCCAGTTTCGCTTTTACTCGGCTCCTTTTGTCTATGATTTCGTAATGTGAGATTGAACAATCAACTGGAATTAGCGAGACAATGACGTAAACTGAATAAAATTAATTATCCTATATGATACAATGCAATGTAGTTATAGCGAGGATATAAAATGTATAAAAAGAAATGTTAATAGCAAATCTCAGAAGAAACAATCTTCATTAAAATATTCGTTGTTCTTCCTTTCAACATGTCTCTCCTCCGAAAACACGTTTCATCATTTAATCTGTTTCGATTTATGATCGAGAGATATTATCGAATGAAGATGTAATGTAAGAGTCACTTGTGTTCTTCGTTTACCGCTAAATTATACTGATATTACAAAGCTCTCTCGTTAGCGCAAGATTCTTAACGGTGTGAATAAATTGATGATACCGACAAGCTTGTGAGGAGGAATGAACTTGGAGAGAAGGCTCGCACGCGATGAAAGTTTTCTCCATGATCAGAGTTTTTCATGATCGGCGTCCTCTACCGTGGCACAGGAGAGAATTTCGTTCCCTCTTTGTCTATTTTTGTCATTTAGAATTAGTGCGATAGCTTTCGGTTACCTGAAAAAAAGTCAACGAAAAAACATAAAGCGGAATTTTGGTGAATTTCGATACCGAATAGGTTTTCGTATCTATGTTTTAATTAGATTGCAAAACAGATGTATCGAATGCTTGAAAAAATTCAGAACGTTAAAACGTGCACGTTTACATGTACAGTTATTCGAAAGGATGCCCCCACACAACACGCACTAAATTAACGTTAAAGTATTATTTAAAAAAAATATTGATTTCAGTCACACAATTAAGAAAATAAATATATGACTCTTAAGATGTAACTTTTGTGACAGATGTCAAATTTGCATTTTGCCTAAACTTTAGATACAAAAAATCGTAAACATTTTGATGTTCATTAGTATGTTATATAAAGTTGTGTTTGAAAGTGGAACATTGTTCAGAGTAAGCAAACATTTAGCGCCTTCTAGAAATTACACATTTTTTAATAAATTTTATTGACGACCATTTAATTCTTAATTTTTATACTGAATACTTTTTTAATTTGCATGAGATACAATCCTATTATTAATGTCACAACATACCGATAATATATGATAAAATATTATAAAATGAATTTTTTAAACACAATAATTACAGTTTATAAAAATGTTGTTTTTTTTTAAGTATAATGTCCCATATTCATTAAACAATAATAGCAACAATTTTTATTTTTGTGCAATATTTGGCATCCCAATAATATCAAGTATAACTGGATTTGAATCTAACAATTAAAAAAATTATTTAAAAATTATTTCTTTGTCAAAAAAGTACATGCGATAGCCTCAAAATTATATAGTAGACCAGGCCACAGGCAATTAGAGAAATGTTCTTCGATATAGAAATTATATTATGCGTTGCATATTTTTTAATATTAGTCATTGTTAATCATATTCTAATGTAATTTTTTAAAAAACTTTTAACTAAGATGGAAATAATTATTCTAAATTATTTAAAAAACATACTTTTGAGATCTTAATTTAGAAAATAAATATCCCGGCATCGTAAAAAATTATAGGAACTTATATAGTTATTTTCATCTTTTTCATCTGCATGCTCGTAAGAGATGGCCACATTTCTCGAAACATCTTATATTATGAAAGTGTAATTGACAGCAAGCAATAGTAAGTAATAGTAGCTTCTAATTTTCATTTGGAGAGAATGCTTGTAAGTTATATAAATATAAATATAATATTCTTGATGTTTTTTTTTTACTCAATATTCGTCGTAAATCAATGGTATATACAGGATGTCTTCATTATTACGTGTCATGGACATATTCTGATAATTTTGTAAATAATCCTTCGAAGCAAAAGTATTATGAGACACTCATTTCGAAGGTTGTCACTTTTTAACTTTACAGCATTTTCATACCTAGTCTCTAAATGTGTATGTAAAAAATAAGATGTACTCTCTACTCTTACACCTCTACAAAATTAAATCTGCGGAAAAATAAATAATATTCAGTCATTTGTAATTCAAAGAATTATTTGTTTTAAAAAATATATCATTAAAAAATAATATGACGAGACATCCTGTACGAAATGTGCACATTGAGAATTCTTTCCAAATGACAAAATGTATCCCTTCATCTTCTTCAATCTCCATTTATCCTCAATTAATATAATTGAATAATTAATTAAAGTACCATGCCACGGTATTGCGACACCATCTTCCTACCAAAATTAAGCTTCCATTCAACTAACGCGTACCGAATATGTGATCTAGCGTTTGCACAAGCATAACACAAATGGCAACCTTAAAATCAGTTTTTTTATCACGCACCAATAAATCGTGAAATCTGATAAGAGCTATAAATATGTAGTGATAAAATTGAAAAATTAGAGCTTACACCATCATTAATATAATAGAAATTTGCATACTTAAAGGTGATCTTACACAGTCAAAATAATACTGTCAGAATTAACAAATACTGACAATGATCTGGAATTTGATTCTCGAGCATCAGGTACAGTTTTATTAGAATCTATATCACAATACGTCAAAGTGCGATAGATAATGTAAAAGTAAAGTGAAAATATATTGTTAATAATACTGATCGTGTAAGGTTGTAAAATATTAAAAATATTGATGCATACTATCAACATTACTGATCAGCATTATTGATCGTGTAAGTCACCTTTAGTATTATAGCCACACAAGAGCTCTATATACAAATATAGGTAGAATCGAAAACAAGCTTAGAATATAATTTTTGTCCCCAAATGTGCAATATTCATGCAACCAAAAAACGAGAGTGTAACAAGCTCTAAATATTTATCGATGTGAAGAGTTCTATATATATGAAGTGATTCTAAAATAAGTCGCCAAACATTTATTGCATAGTGTAACTAATCTGGAATTGATTTTTCTATCTTTTTCACTGTTTTTTTTAATTATTCAATTGATAGAAAACATTTGAAAAATTAAACAAAATAAAAATCTAAATCTTATTTTTAAAAAAGATACGAAATATGCTAATTTTATTGTATATTTCTACTCTTAAAAATTATAATTCCAAGGATATCAATGTTTTGATAAGAAAAACTCAAATTCAAATTGATTGAAGAAAATTACAAAATTCAGTGACCTACTTTAGCATCATTCCAAATATATAATGAGAATAAAGAAAGTTTTGTATGTTATCTATTCTAATGTCAAAACTTTCCTATTATCTGTCTTATTTGTACACTAATTACAACCGAAATAACTAACGTTTCTCGAAACAGTTAATTGTTTGTGTAAGCTTACATATTCTTCGAAAATGTCCGCGGATTTCAGTAGAGCAAGTTATACCCAGCCGTTTAGTAGATTTAGTCGTTCTATATTGTGTAGCAACTCACTTGGACTTGGGCTGCATTTCTCCTGCAGTTACTAGCGTATCCCTACGATGCAATCGCATACTGATCCTTCGCTCTTGTCCAACCGCACCCGCTGCTGAAAGAGATCATCAGAAAAAACATAATGCATGAAAAACCGCACAAGAAATGCAACCAACATTCGTGTTCTATGTATGTTCTTTCGTATCGATAACTCACTGCCATCCTGCTGTTTCTTAAAATTTGCTTTTATGGTCTCTGTATACATATTTATATATACAATTTTATATACAATGAGTCCAAAAAGTATTCGCATAAGAAAGATAAAAAGTCTTATCTTTAAAACATAAACATTAATTAGAAATTTATTAACAAAGAATAAAATAGATTGTATATTTCTTAAAATTAGTTTACCTAAAAGGAAAAATAATAAAAATATTATCTTAAAAATAAACGAAAATAAAAAATTGTATTATTTGGACGCACAAAAAGTATTCATACAGTTCAGACATTAAGAACACACAAAGCACAGAGCGCTTTTGATTACATTAGAACAAAACATACTCGCGCGCGTATCAAATTACTCATTAATTTATTTATTTACTATAAATACTTTTCCAATCTTATTAAGTTTTTTTAATAAAATATTTTCTTGTACGAATACTTTTTCATTGCATGTATAAATAATGTATACACATGAAAGCTTCCTACCGTCTCTCGATACACACGCAGCAGGATTTATACACAAATTCAAAAGCAGTCATAAGGGAGTAGCAATATTCGTTCAAAAAATTTTCAAAAAAAATTACAAAACTCGGCTCTCTTATAAACTCGCAGACATATTTCGGTCAGTACATTCAATCGTGCAAATAACTGATCGGTAATTCGAAGAGAAAAGTAGGAGGTAGGAAGAAGAAAACAATTGTAGAGAAGAGCACTCGTTATACATTGCAAAACACACGTTTTTTACAGTACGTATATTGTATTGTTATACCCACCATATGTAAATCTGCAATCTACGACTATTTTCGAGAGACAACATAATTTATATTAAAAAACCCGTAACAACAACCTAAGTGTGGATTTGAGTCTAAAATAGTATCGCTCTCTACATTACAAAATTACAATCATTTGACTGCTGTATCTAATTTTTATTATTGATTTAGATATGTAATACTTTTGTTTGTATTTATACATACAGTAATTTAAATATTTTCAATGTGAATATAATAATAGTAATGACATTGATATTTTATACAAACTTAAATTTCTGAAATTAAAATATTATTCTATATAAATTCATACAAACTAACAAAATCCGACATACTTCTTAATTGCTAATACAATCTTTCTTAATAAATATTCATAATATACATTTTTAAATAGTTTTTTTAATATAAAGCCTGAGATTTTTTAAATATATGTTTGTTTTAATTATAGATAATTCCATAATTTTTTTTATCCTCCAAAATTTTTATCATGTATACCTTGTTTAAAGAACATATTATTTTAGATTTTATTAAATTTATCAACACTTTTCAATAAAAACCATTGCAATCTTTCAAAATAATAAACAGTAATAAACAAAGTAAGATAAATTGAGAGGGGGGGGGAGGGAG
>NW_017275965.1:941097-983109 GCF_001594065.2 Cyphomyrmex costatus | reverse complement strand
GGGAGAGAGAGAGAGAGAGAGAGAGAGAGAGAGAGAGAGAGAGAGAGAGAGAGAGAGGATCGAGTCTTATTTTTAATCATATGTAGAATATGTTCGTCAGATTGATGAATCATATTCGTGTGTCAAAATGTCATGTACTTAAAAATGACAGTATCAATCGGGCGACGATGTAGGAAACGATGGATAATCTTTCACTCTTGGCAATTGAAATGGAAAAATTAATTATTATAATAAAAAAAAAGAAAAGTAACCGAACAAATAAGAATAATTTCAAAAAATAAATCCAAATAAGGAAATGGCACGTTTTCGTGAAGATAGATGATGCGACAAATCCAAAAATTAGATCAAAAGTTTGTTCTCTCTTCTCTTTTTCTTTCATCCTATATACGAAAGATTTCGAAAATTAACATCAAGTTATACGCGCTTGGGTTTTTCCATTCAAGCCAAGTGAGAAATAATTTTGACAAGGATAATCGACAATGTCGTGTGGTGAAATAAATAAAAAGAGACCAGTCCTTGAATGGAAAAACATTTATTTGCTACTTTTTTCTTCATCATCATCATCATCATCATCATCATCATCATCATCATCATCATCATTATCATCCTCATCCTCATCATCATTATCATCATCATCATCATCATCATTATCAATAAAAAAACAGACTGATTACAGATAGGTATACGATATGAAAACATGCTAGACGAGTAAAGAAAAATAGAGAGACTGGACGATAAAAACAACGTCCCTGATGATCTAGTGCATAGGAAGAAGTTGGCAGTGTCGTTACGAGATATCAATAACGATAAATCTCACTTGATTATTATGCCTAATGAAAACCGAAGTTTTCCTTTCGAAGTTTCGAATTCGAAATTACAGATCATGGATAAGTAGCAAACTAGACTTCACCTTTCCTATCTAAGCTTTGGTAACCTTTTCACGTCTCTAGACGCTCTCTTGTGGCATGTATATTTTATATATAAGGCATTTATTAAACAAAAAAGAAATCAAGCTATTAAATTGTGAAAGCTGATCGAGTCATCAACTGTCAGACTACTTCTTCCATTTCACCAGTATCGTTAAATGTATTAAAGACTAATACGTATACTTGGATTAATTATTGAGTAAGAGAATTGGTCGAAACTTCATAATCATACAATTGATTAAATGATGAAAATGTCAATGACTAAAATAAAAGAACACAACATTATTTTTAAACGCTAATTATAATTAACAACACGTTCAATGCGAGCAAAACAAGTATCGCGATAATTTTGTTAATGGTATCGAACGCAGTACATTTCATGCTTGTTCTTCTACAAATTGTAGAGAACATTTAACGCTCCATACTTGGATTTTGATGATTAATGAGCAACAAATTGTAAATATTCGATATTTTGGATACAATAGAAAAATTAATTATGAGATCTCTAATCATATACGAAAATAATTAATCAATAATCTTCAGATCATTATTTATATATTGAGGTTATACATATGTATATATATAAAACTATACATATATGTATATACTTTATCAATATATTTATATTTAAAAAATAGTAGTTACATATCGTACACTTGCAAAAAAGTGACACAAGTAAAAAATATATAATTTATCAAAAGAAAGAAAATGACATATTTCTAAAATAATTATTTATTATAACAGTATTAAACATAAGTTAATTTAGAACTAATAACAAATTTCTTGTTTCAAGTTCTCTAGAAATAATATAGATATTCATTTTTGTTATGATACTATCAATGTTACATTACCCTTAAAACTGTTCATTGATTTGTGACATTTTTTTTATTTAAGAAATATTCAGTTTTCCTTATTATTAAAAGCCGAAGTATTTAGAATACAATTTGTACATAATACAACATTTTAAAAACTTCAACTTGCGTCATTTTTTTCTGCGAGAATGCAATATAGATTACTATTTTTAACATAATATACAAAATGGCTATTAAATGAGTTAGTTGATTAACATTTGGTTTTTACTGTTATGTTTTCAAGACGATGTAAAATTACAGTAAGAACGTAGGATTAGCCGACAAAATATTATCAATATCTATCTTTTTATTTTATTCACTCTTAAATATATAAATATATAAAGAGGGAAGAACATAACCTAAGCAGAACTTGAAAGGAACTGTAAAAGATATTAGTGAATTTTTATCATTTGATTGTACAGTATCGTAGATTTTATGACAAGATATTGCAAATACTCTCATATGGAAAGTAATTATATTACATATTTAAAAGAACTAGACATGATAACAAAAAGTAAAATAATTTATGTATAACATTAATCTTTCTTTACTTTGATGTATTACAGGATGGCATTGTATAGTGTTTCAAATGTCAAATAAAAAAAATAAAAAAGAAAAAACAAAATTTAAAGAATAAATTAAATATCATATAATAAAAATGATTATCTATGACACTGTGAACAAACTTTGAATGATAAATGTTATCAGTCTATTAATTTTAGGTCAGTCTAAATAATCAAAAGATCATCAAAGCGTAAGAATAAATAAATTATGAAAAATCATTAAAGCCATATATTTCAATATACTATCACTTAGTTTATAACTTGTGCTGCGCGCAATTTGTTTTGTTTTGCTATCAAAACTACTTTGAAAGTCAAGTAAATTTCGTTAGATAGTATACGACAATCCGAAAATTCCAAGACGAACAAGATGCAGAAACGTTTCATGGTAATAAAATCTACTAATATATTAAAAATAAAAAAAGAAGTAAAATGTATAGCAACGTATTATATCGCAAAAGAAATTAACTATAAAAGCACATTTGATGTATATACAATTGTAAAAAGTGATTGTCAAAAATAATTTTAAATACAATAATTACCGTTAAAATCATTTAAATATTCCTAGCAAAAATGTAATTCTTATTTTCTTTTATTTTTTGATGATACCGTATTTCATTATATTATTATACTGTTACTACAATTGCATTTGTGGCAGTGTTAATAATGTTAATATATATTAATTATTGTAATTTGGTATGTGAATGCTATCAACTGTGAACGTAGAACTTAAATAATAAAGACAAAAACAAAATTAACGTTGTTACGTAATATCATATGCGGCAAGAATATGCGCATTGAAATCTTGCGACGTGCTTCTCAAGAGTTAACATCGATTCTGTGTGAAGCCGCAAGTATATAAAATTATCAAGTCATATATGCTTACATGTACGCTATATAGTAAAAAAAATCCTCATGCTCTCTTCAGACATTTCGTGTCAGCCATTACAATCCGATCTAATTAATTTCACTACTATTTGGGGTTTAAGGCAATCTTGTTTGTTCGAAAATGGCCAAGACTTCAATGTAATTTGCATTAATAATTCGTCAGTGTAGAGGACAAATGCATCCATTATAAATGTTGTTATATAGTATTGTATGAAAATAAATATATACATATATATACAGGGTGATAAAGAAGCTTGATCACAAAGTTTTGTATTTACCAAATCATTAATAACGTATATTTAAAAAAACTTTAGAGTATTAGTTACGTCTTATTAAATATTTAAAAAATAATTATATATAAATAAGAATAACATATATTTCTCAAATGATCACCTTTATCTTTAAATGACACTTTATACTTTAAGGTGCTTCGGAAACACATCAATAATGACTTTGCACGATATAATTTAATTATATATATATATAATTATATATATATATAATATATATATATATATATAATTATTTAATTATATTTTTAACGCTGATTTCTAACAGACATTAAAAGATGTTATGGTAAAATTTTTTTCTATGGCATTACAATCCAAATCAAGTTTTGGCTTTCTCATCTGGAAATGAAGTTTCAAAACTAATTTTTCTCCGGAATTACATTGTTAGCCTAATGTATAATCCCCAACTTGAAGGATCGATGTATATATCTATAGATATATGGGAACTACCATTTTTAACGCCGGCTCCAAACAGCGGTAGCAAATATACTCTCAGTGGTTCATAGCAAAGGTGCTAAAGATATTCTGGGTATCTTCCGGGAAGTAATTATCCGTAAAAAGATGCACGGCTATTCTTAATGCGTTCTCGTAGCACTTTAAAACTTATCTTAAAGCTAAAGGTAACCTTTGCATTAATTTTTAGTATTTAATAAAATAACAGTGTTTGATTTTTGTAAATATACGTTACTAATGAATTGATAAACGCAAAATTTGTGGTTAAACTTTATCACTCCATATAAGATTACGCAAAACACTCAGTATAAAAATTATTTTTTTCGTAGAACATATTTCGCTCCTTGATTATCGAAATCTTGGCATTGGTTTAATGTAGAGTATATAAGAGATCGCTTAGTACGTGATGTAAGAGAATGCGTTGTTTTTCGGAGTCTGTAAATCTATCCGTTTTTAAATACAACAGACGAAAATATCAAGAAGGATACCCTTAAGAATATCCAAGTTACCCTGTGGTTTACCATGAGCCAGATAATTGTTAGATTTCGTGACGCTTACTGCGTCTAGATCGTCTCTGATTATCCATTCTATATAGCGATCACGTTTCTCCACTTCGGTGGCGTTCTCCAGAGATTGCAAACCGTCTGTACAACCTACGTGCTGCAGATTCTGTAAGTACAGTTTGCCAAGTTGGCTGATGGAATATCCGATCTCTAAGCTGTCTTTATTGCCACTCATGGTTTCTTGCGTAGCGACACTTGCGACAGGATCTAAAAGTCTCGATTGCACTAGTTCCGCAGCATTAATAAGATTATCGGATTGCACTGATGGTTCGCTCGCGCTCAAATCATTCTGCCTTATATTCCTTTCCGCGATATTTGCATTTAAAAGATTATTCGAATCTGCTGTCATACGAAATGTACTCTCCTTAAGCATTGCATTTTTAGAATGACCGATAAAATTTTGAATAAAGGCAATATTTGCCTCATTGAAAGAACCGAGATTTGACTGGACGGGAGCACGATCAGTTAGCGCACTTGGTGCACGTTCAAAAAAATCAACATCTTTCTGATACCTCTGTAAAAAATATTCGCACTTTTCCTGATCGGTCTGAGGATACTGATTGTTAATCGAGCATTCTTCTTGTTTTAAGAAGTTCTGATGTTTCTCGCGCTCCCTGAGTAAAAAATGTAGACTTCTACCAACTCTTTGAAAGAAATTAGGCCGCTTACGCGCTTTGCTCGCTGCCATTAAATTAATGGATTTTTTTGTTAATTTTTGCGAGGAATCGAGACTTCTCTGTTTACCATGAAAGAATGTTTTTGGCCGCTCTTCTGGCAAAAGATCCAGGCTCTTACAATCCGCCGTGGGTAGATCAATGCTTCTCTCGAGCGATTCTAAACTTCTATGCGTTTTTTCCTTGTTACGAAAAGAGAAATTTCTACGTTTATTAGTGGAAGCTTCCTGCAACAATTCGCTGCTGCTTTTCTTAAAAATCTCACCTTCCTTCTCGAGAAATTCTACGTTTACCGAATCGCGACGCGTCTCATAAGCCGTAGTGAGACGTCGTGCACCACTCATTGTTGGACACTTGAGTTTTTTGTCACCATCGTAATCAGCATAGTCTTTCTCTTTATCCAAGCCACCGAAGCAATTCATCGAGCCGCCTGAGGTCGCCGCGACATCATCTCTATCGTCCGTCATTCGTCGAATGCAATTCGTCGAATCATCTGTCTCTAGATCCTCAAACATCACGACCTCACGATCTACGTCTTTCTCAGTTTTATGCCCATGAAAAAAATAACTCTGTTTATCGAGTTGACGGGACGTCGTGTTTGGACTCCTCTCACGTGGTCTACTTAACACCGGTTGATAATAATCGCGCGATGTGGTCGCGGGATTTAAATCGACGGTACAATTGAGATCTAATTCCCCGCTATGTCCTAAATTGAGACTGGTCAGGTCTAGAGAAGCCGCTACGTCTGACGGCGGTGGCGGCGCCGCTCTACTACTCGGTGTAGTTAACTTGAATGTACTAAATTGACATGGATTTGCCACGCGTGTCGCGGCAACGGTTTCATTGCAACCAGGCGTGGGCGAATGTCCGACTGTCACATTACGTTGCGTTTTTCGTTCGGCAATAGCGAAATTCTGACTTGCGCAGAATTGTTGGTAGAATTGTATTTTACCTTGAAGATCACTCTTGTCCTGATTGTCCTGGTCGCCACGATCCATCTCGCGTTTCTGCCGGATCGTTCGCATACCAGTATTCGGTCCAAGCGATGAGCTTACCGCCGCTACGGACGCATTCGGCAAACATTGTCGCGTGTAGGGTCTAAAATTAGAAAAAATATAAATTTTATAATAAATAAATAAATAGAGTATCAAATATATAAAATGGAATATACTATAAAAAATATTCAATGAAGTACATCAATGGAGCAAGAGATAATTATTTAGCAAGATTTAAAGAGCTATAATTTTTCTACTTATTTCTAAACAGACCACAAACTTGTTTTAAATAAAATAGATTTAGAAAATCTACATTTTGAATTCATAACATTTTTTAATAAAAAATTTTGTGAATCCAAAATGTTAGTCCAAATTGTGAATCCAAAAGTATTAACGAAAAGTATTTCTGTAAACTATATTTTATTACTCATGCTGCTCGAAATGGCCGTTTCTTGATTCTTTGCTATAATTAAAAATAGAGTATGTGATCGTGATATTTATAAGCATGGAAACGGCAGTATGGATGTGAAGATGTTATCACTAATGAATTGTGTAAAAAAATTTTTCAAAAAAGTGGCTATTCTTTAACTAAAAAAAATCATTAACTGACCTCGATCGATGTTCCTGATCATTGTTGGTCCCTGAAGGTAACGCAGCATTAGACGGTTGTGAATGCATAGGCGCTTGCTGTGCAGAAGGTAACGTCGGTTGTCTCGCATTACCAAATTTCAGCATATTCCAATCGAAAACATAATCGTATGTAAAGCCTTGACCATGGAACAGTGTCCGGAAAAGTTGTCGAAGATGCGAATAATCCGGCCTTTCTTCGAAACGTAAGTCTCGACAATACCTTAAATACGACGCAAACTCCACTGCAATAATTAATAAAATGTTTATTTCTTATATATATGTATAGTATATATAATGTAATATATAGTGTAACAATAGATTTGTAGTCAATTTAGAATTAATTTTTGCTCGACAAAACTATCAAAATATCAATAATTTTTGACTTAAAAACAAACACGATTGAAGAATTTTTACGCAAACTAAATTTCAAAGAACAAACTCTTTTATAAAATTATATTGTTTGGTTAAATTCACGAGGAAATGGCATGATGGGAGGAGGGAAGAAAGAAATAGAGAATCACTGATTTTAATCAAACTTGGTAAGAATAGAGAAGTCCTTAAAAAAAAAATATATATATATATATCTCAAAGAATTATGAAAAGAATAATTAATACCGAAGAATTCTTAAAAGGATATTCAGAGATTCTGAAATACTTCGAATATATAAAGCATACTATTATTTATTAAAAAAAACTTACCAGGATAACCTTTGCAAAGCTCTTCTACAGGAGTAGACATTTTCTTCTCGGAAATGCGTTCATATTTTTGTCTTTTGGTTGCTGCTTTTAAGCCCTGCCAAGGTAAACTACCCCTATTAAAGTACATGAGGACATAGCCTAGAGATTCAAGATCGTCCCGTCGTGATTGCTCAATTCCTAAATGCGTATTTATACTCGCGTATCTGTTAGAATAGTAAATAAATTAATCAGAATGATATTATACAAATATATTATATAATTATCAATAACCAACCTGGCAGTTCCCGTCAAATTTTTGTTTTCTCGATAGGGTATGTGTTTGTGTGTGCGCCCATCACGATACTTTTTAGCTAATCCGAAATCTATAATGTAGACGAGGTTTCCCTTTTTTCCCAAACCCATCAGAAAGTTGTCTGGCTTAATATCACGATGAATGAAGTTGCGACTGTGAATATAATCTGTTCTACTTATCTGTAGAATAGAAAAGTTAAAACACTGTTATTGTAACTGTATATTGTTTCAGGCACATGCTTCATGCTTCAAAGATCATATGCAGAAATATAAATTTTTTATTTAATATTTTATTTATTATTGCATGTATTATACAATACATGCTAAATTAGTAACATTATTTTCGTTTGTAAAATATTTGTTCTAAAAATGCAACATTTTGTAATATAAAACTAATGCCTGTATCCCTTATTGTTAATTTTTAATTTATATTTTCAAAATGATATTTAAAAATGTGTTTATAAATATACATATACAAATCATATTATATATAAATATATATATATATATTTTATATACATGCGATCAAACAAAAAGAACTGATTACTCATAAAACTTCAAATACTATATTTGTACAATAATTTTAATGTGCTTCCAACATTTATTGGAAGATGACACAAAAAAGTATTTAGCAATTTGAAACAAAGATTCCAAAGATCGTTTGAGGCATGACGGAAGTAGTGAAATCGTTATATAAATGCACACATACAAAATGGAAACTACTTTAAAAATGAGATACAGCCCAAACTTAAATTAGGTAAATATTCAAATTATATTTATTATTAGTCCTAGTTTCTTTTTGACTGATATACATATATGTGTATGCATATTTAATTATTTATAAACACATTAGAAGTGTCAAATGTTATAAAAATCTTAAATGTTCTAAATATTTTTGACAGGAATGTGTACAATATTTTTCTGTAAAATAAAGTAATAAATAATTGAATATAATCATATTATAAACTTTAAACGTATGGTAAAGCATTTGGTAAGCACTACTGCATATATACATTGAAAAAGATCCATGTAAGAAAATAAAAATTAAAAAATAAACGAAATAATATTTAGGACTCTTAATATTCAAAATACAAAAAAAATACACATATATAGGATATATAAGAGTCAAATAATTATAAACTAAGAAAAATAAAAATTAGTTTTAGCTTTTTAGAGTGTAGCCATAAATACACAACCCTAATAGAATAATGTCTTGTAATGTATACTAATAAAATAATGATATAAGATTAAGAGATTCTAAAAAGTAAAATACAATTTTTATTATTAATCAAAATATCTATTAAATTAATTACATCAGAATAACACAAAAAACAATGGAGATATTTAAAAAATAGTATATTGCTGTATATATAATAATATATTTCATTTTGATGTAAAAAATAATTATCGATTTGTGTTATTCATATATACAATATCTAGATAAAATAAACTTTTATAATAAAAAGAATATTTACCAATTGATCGGCAAGGAGTAGAACTGTTTTCAAAGAAAAACGTCTCGAACAAAAATTAAATAAATCTTCCAGTGATGGTCCAAGTAACTCCATCACCATCACATTATAGTCACCTTCCGAACCACACCATTTTATGGTTGGTATTCCAACTAAAATATTAAAAAATAGATTATACTATATGATGTAATGTTCTAATAATTAAAAAAAAAATAAAATAAACTTAAAAATTATAATTATAGTCTAGCGTAATCACATTGGAATATCACACTTCCTTCCTTTCACTTTCTCCAAAAAGATTATGCAACTGTACCACTAATGAAATAATCAGAGTATAAGTGTTACTTAACTAATACAATAAAAGTTTCATAATGAATGTTATTATAACTTTTATTAATTATACATTTCAAATTATAATAAGCTTTTCTTTATATAATCTTTTTCTCTAAAAAGTTATCAACTTTATTATCAATTTTTAATAAAAGACCAATTGACAAACAATTTAGAATAATTAAATATTTGTTTTCTAAATTAAAAAAACCTCTGTATTATTTGTTTCTTTGTTATTTGCTAATGTCACAAAAAGATGTACAAGCGAGTAGATATCAGAGATACACAGCTGTGTGTCACGTTGGGGGGATGGAAAGAAAAGATATTGGATCAGCTGTCAAATAAATGAGAACGCGGATACAATTCCTTGCATAGAATAAACATTCAATTGATAATACGGAAATATTGACTTACCACCTCCTTGCATCATCTTGTAAAACTTGGACTCTATGTGCAGCTGCGGATGTCGTGTTTTTATGCATTCTAACTTGATAGCGACTTCCTCACCCGTAGAAATATTGGTACCTATGAATAAAGGAAAAGTTGCAGAAGGCACATCCACGCGTGCACGTATACATTCACATGGTGCAATGCATAAAGAAGACAAAGGTGAGCGGAGAGAAATGAAAGATAGAAATAACGGAATAAAAAGAGAAAGAAAGGAAAGTGGGCATGAAACGTTACAAGTTAGCAGTTTCACGCTCTCCTGCGCGAAATATACGAAATCTACTGTATACGGTCATCCGCAGACGAGGAGAACGGGAAGGGTGAAGGGGGGAGAGAGAGGCAGACGGGGCATCGAGTGGCTTGACGAGGAACTTGCGAGCTCCGCGCGGACATGCGGTTGACGAGCGGCGGAGAGGGGTGGGAGGAGCTTACCTAGGTAAATGTCGCCAAAGGAGCCGCTCCCGATTTTCCGTCCTAGCCGGTACTTATTACCAACACGCAGCTCCATCGTACACAAGCCCGTGCGGCGCACCCCGATGGAAGTATCACGGTCGCGGTTGCAATCACGGCGGCGGTGGCGACGGCGACGGCAAAGTGACTAATATATACACACACACCAACAATCCAGCGTAGGGTAGGCAGCGCGGTACAGCAGCAGCTGACCCGACGTGAGCGTGGAATACTAGGATGCTCACTTTCGCGACTCGCACTACGGGCGGCGCGTGCTGGACTGACTGGTTCGCTCGCGCGCGTTACTGGCTCGATGGCAACAATACCTCCATGCTCGTCGCACAGAAACCCAGACCGATTGATCTTGAACCTACGGGCATTTCTTCGTGGCTAGTCGCGGCGGTGAACAGAATAGCGCACCTCGTTGCGATGGCGGTCGCGCTGATGGCGGCGGCGCTGCGCTCGCGTTTGCCTCTGTCGCTTTCTCGCTGTTGTGTTGACGGCGCTGCTGCCAGGGCGCCAGACAAGGCAGATTTATGCAGGAACGGAATCACGACGGAGATGACGGCACCAAGAGGAGTTGTCCTACAGGAGTGGGAAGGGGAGGAAGAAGGCGGTCGATCAGTCGTGGCAAAATTCGACAAAACGTGCCACGCCACGCGTAGACACCTTGTTTATGGTGTGTAGCTGTGCGAGAAAACGGAGTAGGAAGAAAGATCGAATCTTGTAACAAATGTCGATTCGACTGTAAGAGCGCGAGTAAGGACCAATGAGAACGCGCGTCGCGGTAAGGCATCTGCCCAAGGCGTCCAAGCGGACCGGTGACGAAGCACAGCCAAAGATGCACCCAATCACGACTGCGCCCTCACCGTCCTTACGACGTTTTGTGACACACGTTCTTTTCATAAAGACGACCATTGATCAAAGGAAGGTAAGAAAGGAACGATTGTCGCTCGAAGACAACGCCCTCGTGTAGTACTCGTGAACAATTGGCTACTGGTATGTTCTTTTTGGCTGAACTTTTGTACCAGCAGAGAGAAACCTCTGAGAGCGGCCATGGCGGCCTTTTTCCTGTAAATCCTGTAAGGGCGGGTTCACACCTTGACGGAAAAACGGAAAGCGGAAAAGCAGTAGCCAATCAGGTAGTCGACTTTCTGTTAGTTTTGTACTATTTACTACTAGCGTGAGTTCTGATCGGTTAACTGCTTTTCCACTTTCCGCTTTTCCGTCAAGGTGTGAACCCGCCCTTACACTAGCGGCACCAACGTCCATTTTCGAGCTGCGAGACTACGTATGTACCACGAGATCGAGCGAGACAGCGAGACGCGCTGTACGTAGTTCTCGCAGCTCGAAAATGGACGTTGGTGCCGCTAGTGTAATGCCTGGTTTATGTTTACGTTTCGGCTTAATCCTAAAGCCCATTCTACGGCGTGTTCAGATTCCCACCCGAGTCACAGTACATAAGTACAGTAGTTTCACTCCGTGTCGGTACCTTTGATCTATGTGTCCTACAGTCAGCCATGTGTTGGTTGTGCGAGGCCTTTGTTTTCACTGCACACATCGACACCACAGTGACACAGTATCCATACGTGACATCGACGCCATGATGAAAGTTGTGCGATTCGCGCACCCATAAATTTTGGAGAGTGAAACTACTGTACTTACCTATACTGTGCCCGAGTGCTCCCTGGGTGTCATGTCATCCTTGTTTAACATTTGGCAAACAATAAGGATAGAAGGATACCTGAGTGGTACTCGGGTGGGAATCTGAACATAGCCCTACATTGGTCGTATCGTAGCATCGTAAGCGTCGACTTCTAATGGGCCTTCTACAATAAGCCACAAGTCATAAATCGGAAGAAAGAAACTAAAAATTGACGACTGTGATTGGTCCATTTCTAGCTTATGACTTATGATTTGTGACTACGGCTTATTGTAGAAGGCCTATAATTGACACATCGGATTGGCTGTTGCAACAAATTTGTAACCTGCGACGCCTACGATACGACCAATGTAGAATGGGCTCAAAATTCAGCCAGTAGAGTTCAAATTTCGATTAGACCTGGCAGCTTTATTGGTTGAATTTTAGGATTTTGGGATTAAGACCTGAAGCATAAACCAGGCATAAAGCATTATGGGCCTTCTACAATAAGCCATTACTTAAGTTTTAAGTGTTAAATCATAAGAAATTTACCAATCGCAATCGAATGTGAGAAGAATAATCGACTGTGAATGGTCAATTTCTTGTGACTTAATACTTAAAACTTAGATAAATGGCATATTGTAGAAGGCCTATTAAGGATCATCTACAATAGGCATGTAATATACGTAACGTAACGTCCGTAATCAGTAATGGGCCTTCTACAATAAGCCGTAAGTCACAAATCATAAGTCATAAGCTAGAAATGGGTCAATCACAGTCGTCAATTTTTAGTTTCTTACTTCCGATTTACGACTTATGGCTTATTGTAGAAGGTCCATAAGGAAATCGTAACATTGAATTCGCTACCGGCTTTACGGTTTCTACTGTGATTGGCCAATTCGCTTACTGATTACGTTTTACGGCCTTACGTTTTTGTATATGCCATGTTAACCGCGTACCGCCTATTTCTTTTCCCTGATATTACATGGAGCGCGGTTTGCGGCACGGGCTAGTGACAAACTCACATTACTTCCGTTGCTATGCACTTTTTAATGGAATTAATTAATTGATTTAAACGCAATTATTAAGTAAATCTGTTAAAAAAATAAGAGCATCGATAAAGTGTACATCAAAAAATAAGTTAATATATTTAAAAAAATGCATACTAATGTGAGTTTGTCACTAGCCCGTGCCGCAAACCGCGCTCCATGTAATATCAGGGAAAAGAAATAGGCGGTACGCGGTACGTGGTTAACTATAACTATAGGCAGCTAGAGAACCGCGTACCGCGTAATAAATTATCTTAATTTCATAATTAATGATTATGATTTTGATGCATACTGCACCAATTTAGTAGAGCGTTCTTTAATACATCATTAAAATCAAATTAATTGAATAAAAAGTTACTAATTAATATGCGTATGAAATGCTCGGTGTAAAAGGATAAAAAAATCGTTTCTTATTTCTTATGCCCTCTAAAAAGGCCAGTATAGAGGCCGTATATTTATAATATATTTCTTTAATAAGAGTCTTTATATTTAAGAACATCTCACATGTTCTATTTTGAGATATTACGATAAAGAGCCGCACACACACATTAACACATATTAAGACAATCTTGAAATAAGAACAAATTATGAGTACCAACCAAAAATAGTTTATTGCATTCATATAACATTGCGAGACATGATACAATAGTTTATTACGATGAAATCTTTTATTTAACGAAGTCGAAAATTCAATAAAAAATGACATGTTATTATTACAGAAATGTTACTCGATACAACATTACAAAACAGCATTATCAGAGTCATTATTCTTATATATTTCTAAAAACTAAAGTCAATTAAGCAGAACGTTAAAAAGCACAAGCCAATTAACAATTAATTGAAAGAGAAAAGCTAGAAGGATGATACATATATATGTATATATAAAATGTATATTATATATTACATATAAAAAATATTATATTGTATATGTATATATATATATGTTAGACTCAGATTGAAACGCTCGCAGAGCGAAAAAATCGACCATATATATAGATATATATAATTCATATATATATATATATATGCATATATACGTTAGACTCAAAGATTGAAACGCTCGCAGAGCGAAAAAACCGACCACAACGTGTTATGGCTTCTGAGATCCAGCCGCAATACGAAATTCGTGTTGTGACTCAAAAACGCTTTTCAAAAATGCTTACAACGCGTTCTGGCATATTAATAGCGTTTTCTCTTGGCCGCATTTCTATCGCCCACCAATGCAACACTCAGACATTGGCTACGTTTAGTCAATGTAACCGTGCGCTTATAGCCCGCGAATAATTGTAAGACTCGTCGTTTCGCGTGGAAAGTCGAAACTTGTGCAACAGGGATGCGTTCAGAATCACCGGATGCAGCTAGATGTTGTTTTACCCTTGTTGTTTACGAATGATAAAGATAATACGACACCTGGGTGCACTCAGATGATTCTGAACGCAGCTTTATACAATCATTGAAGTCGATGACCCTTGGCTCATTAAGCTCTTTTTTTCACGTTGTGGCACTTTTAACTTAGCCAAAACGCGTATTGGTCGATTGTCAAGATAACACAATACGCATTTTCTTTTTTAATATGCCAGAACGCGTTGTAAGCGTTTTTGAAAGAGTCACGACACGAATTTTGCATTGTAGCTGGATAATTAATTAACGCATTGTGATCAGTTTTATCGCTCTGTGAGCGTTTTCGGCTTTGAGCCTGACATATACATACTACATATATATATATATATATGTGTATATATAACTAGTGTTTCTCTCTTTATCTTATTTTCTCTATATGTATATTATATTAGTTGTTAATTGTTGATGTTTCATCAAATAACTTGTACTTTTTTGCATTCTGTTTTTTTTTAGCTTAAATGTGCATTACTTAATAAAATGTTGAACTAAATTAAATTAAAAATATCAGTTTATATACATGCATATACGATTAATCATTTTTCAATAAAAAAGTAATCGTATATATGTATATAAACTGATATTTTTAATTTAATTTAGTTCAACATTCTATTAAGTAATTTCTTAATAGTAACTTAATAGTATCTAAAAAGTAACATTCTATTAAGTAATAAGTTTGTTACAAATGATTGTAACAAATACCTAAAAACAGTTTTATCCAAATATTCTAAAAAATTTTCTATTTGTCACATAAAATTCTTTTTAGACATTTTTATCAATCTGTATTAAACAAGTATATAGCACTTCTTAGTTATTTAGATTTTTTCAAAAATTTTTTTTTTATTTCTTCGTTTAAGTCCATAAAACTCTTCATCTTTATCATTTCCGTTTTGTATTCTTTGAAGAAATCGAAACAAAATTGCTCTAGCTGCAAATTATGTAGAATACGTATAATTAACAAAAATATATTGTATAATAAAATAAATACGTATAATAAGTAAATGAATAAATAAGTATGCAAAATAAAAATAAATTTTTTGTAGTTAATGAATTTTAATATTAAATGCAATATTGGAACGCCGGACAAGCATGCAGGAACACCTTACAAAGAAAAACTGCGTGTCTAACGAAATATTTAGACATAATTCGCGACCTTGCCATTCCTCCCCATGACATAAAAATATTTGAAAAAATATTTTACTCTGATCAAAACAAGAATAAAGAACATCCCAATTGATTAATATATCAATTCCATTATAAATTGGTACTTTCTTTTAGAAGACAGAAATCTGCTATTAATGAAATCTATTAATAAAAAAAAAGTGAGATTGCCAATTACTTCTTCATTATATTTTAGCATCGTATAAATGTAAGTAGAAAATAAATTTTCCGTCGTTGTGTCATCTTTTATCGCGTTACAGAGACTTTTCTTAAACCGCTCATCGCTAAATGCCTCAGCCAAATTGAAGAGTTCTGTAACGAAATGGTATCAGTTACAAATTGTAAGTAATTGTACGATCTCTATTTAAACTCAAACTCACTAAATTTCTCTTCCACTGTAGATACTTCAATTTTGCCAGTATATAAATATTTGAAATAAGCGTAATACATCTCATAGGAAAATTGATTAAGTATGATGACACTATAAGGAAAAGAGACACGTATAAAGAATCAAATATAAAATATTCTTAATAAAGATAACACGAGTTTTTAATAAATACTTACTTTTGATCTCCTTCAAGCTGTATAAATTGGTCTATGTCTTTGAAATATGAATTACGACATTGCAGTATTATCTTATGGACATAAATATACCTTCTTGTAACTTGTATAGCAAGATCGCTATGACTCTGTCAGAAGCAAACAAATGATTTGTTAAAAATAAATAAATATTACCTTATATAACAAAAAGACTTAAGACAGCGAATATTATATGAAGCATTGTATATGTATATTTTTAGACTAACTTAAAAAATCTATACAGGACAAGGATCAAAATTGGGCCACAGTAATTAATTTTGCAAGAAAGCACATAAAGAATTTTTATAAATGACTTGTCTGTGGCTTCTATCAAGTCATCATTTACACAAGTCCAAGAATTTCGAAAGCTTCTTGCTTGAATCAATTATATATATGAAATTTAAAAGCTTGGTACATACAATAGATTGTATACACAGAAATGAAACTTACAATCTCGTTAAACGATTTTGCAATATCGTTCAGTAATTTAAGCCGCTGGTCGCGATACAAGTTGTTTTTTACAGTAGTTGGTGGTTTGCCAGTCAGCGCATTACACATGTCAAATAAAGTCGTGTGGTCGCAGGGGGCAGGTTTACAAATTTTTTGTTCACAACAGTTGCCCCACACAGAAACAATATGTTTTTCTTCGGTTATGGCACAACTCACGTTCTTCATAGCAGCAACATCCAATATTTTTAAATCCTTCTTTGTTACTTGAACCTGTTAATTCCAAAATTTTCCACTTTATTTTTTATTTTATATTTCTTTTCTCACAATGATTATAATAACAAATTATTTACCCTTCTAGGACTAGGGTTGATTTCTAGAAAAGTAGAATCTAATTCTCCAAAAAGGTTGTGACCCCACCCATAAATGTATCCTTGAGCAGTTAGTGCGAGTGTGTGTGTATATCCACAAGTTATTTGTACTAAAATGTCAAAATCAAATATAGATTAGTCAACAGTGTAGTTACATCTATACGAATCTTTCATTTTCTTATAAATCATCTTTAGAAATGAGCTTACGGAATAAAATAATTACCTATTTCTTCGTTACTAATTTTAACTTGACGTGGTTTATCTATAAAATTGTTGTCATATGTAGAAATACCTAACTGACCATAACTATTTGCTCCCCAAGTATATACCCTTCCATCGTCAGTAAGTAATGCAAAGAAACTGTCACCACAACAAATAGAACGAACCTTTTCTGAAAATTGGGAATCGATCTGTCTCATCCAAGTCCCGTTATTATCAAGGGTTTGGAAATAGAACATCTAGATTGAATTAAATGACTTTTAATTTCTAAAACTAAATATCATTATAACGCGTATATAATAGTTCAATCGTTAACTTACTCTATCATCAACAGTTAAAATGATAAATGTTTGTTTGCTAACTGCAGCTTGTACAATACGTGTATGTCTCAAATCAAAAAGTTGTGAATAATATTCTACAATATTATTAAACTGCCTAATGTTCCCCCAGTGATATACCTTTCAAAAATAAAATTATTATTAATTCTACAATTCATTTTGTACATAAAATAAAAGATAATAAGAAATAAATTGATGCACTATTATATATATATATATTTTTTTTTTCATACTAATTTTTCTACAAAAAGAAATTTCTACAAATTCTAAAATTATCAGTTAATTAGGTTGATAAATTATTATAATTTTTCTTATACCCAACAACACACAATATATTTATAAAATATTTACAAAATATTTATAAATATTTATAAGAATAAGTAATGAAAAGGCTCAACATGTATAAAACAATATTTATAAGATTTTTCTTTAATATTTTGCAAATATTGTTATGGTCTTAAATTGCACAAATTATAAAAATTTATTACAAATATTATGAAATATTTATTATGTTGCAGTAAATGCTACACACACACACACGCGCGCACACACGCACAAAAGATATACACTTAATAAGATATTACAATCTAAGTAAAAAGTATTCATAACTAATATGAATACGAAGTCTATAATCTAGTAGCTGGATCTTAGTTGCTTATATTGTATAATTTCGCGTCAATTTATATATTAATATATGTACAGTTTTTCTAAACTACACGCCGAACAATGATCGGTTTTGAAACGCAACTCTGAAAAGTACTTATAGAAAAATATTTATTTATACCTATCATAAATATTACATAAAATATTTATTTTAATAATATTTTGAATAAAGCGCTTTATATAAAATATTTATATAACATTTACAAAAATGAATAGTAATAAATATTCTGTGCTATCTGGGCATTTATGTATAAAAATTATACAAAATATAATATTACAAAAAAAAGTATCACAGTATAAATATATAAAATATATATACAAATCCGTTCTTTCTGAGATTACTAATATATAATATATATAATAATATATATAATAATATATATAATAATCTCCACTATTCAGTACACAGACATTTTTATATGAAAATTTATTTGAATCCTAAGGTGATTTTTTTTCATTTCCAAATCTGCTTTATTTATTACGAAATAAAAATAATTTTTCTATAATACATATGCTATATGTACATATATAATATATATCCATAATAACTTTTAAATATTAAGAGAGCTTTAAGTTCAATGAAAAACCATCAGTATATATATATATAATATTACATATAATTAAATATTAAACACTTCTAGTATATTTCTGGGCTACCTCTCCTTCTTCTGTTAGCAAAAAAACCGATAAATCGTCGCCAATGAGTACCATCTTTAGATTTTTGTTGAACATGTAATCGATTTTTTCTCGGTCGTAACTAGAATTTATCGTACCGTGTTTCTGTATTGGATCATATGTGGTGCATGATTGCTCCGCAAGTCTTTAATAAAAAATAATATAATATAAATCTAACATAATAGTAAAATATAGTAAACAATCACACACACACACACACAAGAAAAATAATTAATTCATCTTGCTTTACGTGAAAAGCAACAATTGTCAGAATTTTACCTAAGAAATTACAAATTTATTTAATGTGTCTGTGTCCAGCAGACTGATGAAATCGCTCTTTGAGATTGGATATGATTGGATTCTTACAGAACCGATGAAAAACTAAAGGCAAGAGTCAAGCGGCTAACCTGCTCGCCGAACAAATGAACATATATGTATATAATCGGTTATTACTTATAGATTCAACCAATCATATTTGATCGCTCGGCAAGCATACCTAGCCGTTTTGTATATCTAGAACTTTAAATTACATAACAAAATCATGTAATTAAAACAAGTAAATTACATAACAAAAATTATTCCAAATTAGTACGTAATTTTTTAAAATCACACATGATACAAATAATTTTATCTATCAATATATACGATTTTATAATTACCGAATCTTAAATAATTAAATGATAGAAAAAAGGAAAGAAACATATGTCATCGTGTGACTTTTCAAATTACATGATTTAAAAAAATCTGATTTGGAATAATTTGTTACGTGATTTACATATTATATTTTAATTCTATGATTTCTTTATATGTAATTCTGTGGCGTGATTTTAGAGTGCTATTGATGTATCCTTTTAGATAATAAAAGGTGTTATGCTTTTGTTTTCAGTCAACACAAGTATCATTCCTTCTTCGATCGTTATTATCATCAAATGTCAAACACATGTTTGATTCGACTGAAAAACAGTCTATATCATATCTTTGTAAAAAAAAACAAAAGTCGAGTACTTAAATAAAGAAGTAGAAAAAGTATCAACTTACATACGTATACAAAATATAGGAATTTTCGAGAAGCGTCCATCGACAATATGTCCATGTCGACAACAATAAAAATTGAATCGAATCATTTTTTTTTTAAACATTTTTTTTTAATCGAAGAATTAAAAGTTTTGTTCATAAATTCCATCTATGAATTAATAAACTGACCCATTTAATACGATTTTAGAAATAGAGTTATTTTCCGTGCGGATGCCTTCTATTAATGTTACAAGGAAACACAAGTATATTGTTCTGTCTTTGTTACTCATAGAATGCAAAGAAAAATAGAACGATATTTGTATTAATTTGTATCACTAAATGGAAGGCAATATTTATAATTCCGACGACTTTCTTTATATATTAATTAAGTTCTGAATATTGACATTTTGATTCTTTGTTTAATTTTAACGTGCGGTCGCCATTATACCTTCAATTTATTCGGCAGAAGCACGTATTATGCTTAAAAAAAAAAAGATAGGAAAGACTGAAAGAAAAACAAAGAAAAGATGGCATTTTAAACTTACTCTTGTTGATAGTTTGGATCATTATTTCTGTTCAGATTCTCGCCTAATGTCTCCATAACAATAATTATATTATTTATACGATTACGATAATCTCAGCTAATAGTGTAGCGAATAATATTGTAATGCACTGCAAGATTTTGAATACTTTGAAGAAAAAAAAGTTGCACGATTTTGATTTTCAAGTATACTTCTATAACTCCACTATATCTCTTAATGCCTAGATGAACAATAACGAAGAACGGAAGTTTATTGTAAGATCAAACATTACGATTAATTCGGGCGTCTCATGAGCAGAAATATTTTTTATAGTATAAATTTACGAAGAAGCTAAACAACGAAACTAATCATAATTCCGCAATTATTTCACTTTCTTTTCTACGATTGTGATTGGTCCTCGCCAATTTTCTCCCATGAGACACCAGCGCCACAGTATCCAGCGCCATATCATGCTATATCTAGCTATAGTATAGTTAGTTACTACGTACCTGTACATACCGCTTATTTCTTTTCCCTGGGTATCGATCACGAAATTTTTTCCCTAAGATGAAAAGTGAAAAGTAAAAAATTTCTCCATTAACTTCAATGGTAAAAATTTTCGCTTTTCACTTTTCATCCTAGGGAAAGGTCGATTATTTTTCTCGCATTCAACTATGATCAATTTCTTACGGCTTTATGCCCGTGTCACACTACGGATTGTGGACGAGGATTGGATTGGGATTGCGGATCGTCGGATTTGGATTCTTCGTTCACACTACGGACTACGGATTCAATTTGCAACATATGCTGTATCGCAAATATCGTGTCGTCAATACAGTGTCGTCGACGTTTACTGTGTATAGGGTGGCTAACCATTTCGAATTTTGTGGGACGTCCCGATTTTTTAATTCTCTATAAACACGTTTCGAAAGGACCTAGGTTACACGCCGTCGACGTCGATGCTTATTCATCCATCATAAATGGGTCACGTGACCAAACTCGATGTTTTATTGGCTTGGATCACGATTACGGATCACAAAAATAGAGAGCCGTCTATTCTGCAATCTACAATCCGGATCCGAAACTGCCTTGTCTTGATTGGCTGAATTCCGATCCGTGATCCGCAATCCCAATCCGATCCGCGTTCACAATCCGTAGTGTGACACGGGCTTTACGGCTTAGGGCCTCTTAAAGCGAGGTTGTGGACCCAGCTTTAAGCGGGGAGCACAGACTTTTGCATAACGCATAATACATATACATAAAGAATTTGATTGGTCCATTGACTCATGTATAAGGAAATGGGTCAATGAAATTCCTTATGCACATGCTTTATGCATTATGCAAAAGGCTGTGCTCCCCGCTTAAATTACCTTCAGCTCTCAGAGTCATAAAAATTTATTTAGAGTTGACGGTCTGGTATCTTGTCAATGTATTTACGACCTTTGTAGTCTGGTTCCGGTCTAATCTTTTTTGGTTCGTGGTTTTATGCAATTTTATGTGATTTTATGCTGGGCTCCATTGGGCTGCATTGGGCTCAGGAAGTATTAATTGCATATTGCAAGGAATAGTAAGTGAACAACTGCAATTTAAACATCGCGATCGCAGTTGCAATTATTCGTGTTTGTAATTCAATTGTATTTACTTAAAGGTATACATGGAAGTACGCAAGTGATCTTTTATCATTGCTAAATTTCATGTCACATGTGAAACATGTCGCGACACCGAGACGTTCGTTCTATGAATTACTCTGATGGTAAGTAACTACACTTGTGTTGTGAATCACATTATCTTGCCAAGACTTTATCTTTATGATTTTAAATTTCAATCTTTCATGATACACATTTTGATGACGGCAATCCTCCTTTTTGTTACTATTAAACTATTTTAAAAAATACTTATAGAGTACAGCAATGTAACCTTTAATCATACTTTTACCAACTTTTACCTTTAATTAAACGTTTTGGGCCTTCTACATTAAACCATTACTTAAGTTTTAAGTGTTAAATCATAAGAAATTTACCAATCACGATAGAATGTGAGAAGAATAATCGACTGTGAGTGGTCAATTTCTTATGACTTAATACTTAAAACTTAGGTAATGGCTTATTGTAGAAGGCCTATTTCTGTTTAATTAAATTGCGTTCCAAAAATAAAAATACATTAATTTTTTTATTTAGAATATGATGGCTATGATGACGTATATGGACATTCAATGGAGGACGATTATTGCGTATCACCTAGTGGTATGTGTTTTACAGATCCTTCTATGATTTCTAATGAAATATAATAAAAAAATTATTAATTGTAAATATAATGATATATACACAGTGGAGCAATTTTTATTTGATCGAAGCAAGCAACAAAATATTGCTTCATTCATCACTGAACCTGATATAGTAGAAGATAATGAAGATATTGATGAGTCTTCACCATCGTCCAAAGAAGAAAGCTTTAATCTTTCTGAATTGGAAAAGGCAAAATTAATATCTTGTTTGGAAATAATTAGAAACGTCATAGGTGACACAGTATCTGATTCTAAATTGAAAGACAAAATCATTCTGTCAAATTTTGATGCAAATATAGCACTTGATTCTATTTTAAAGGAGTCTTCGCCGAAAGAAGTTACTGGTATGCTTATTCTGTCATAATGGATATTAAAAATGAAATATTAGAATATGATATTGAAATAAAACAAATCTTGAAATACATTTACAGATTCTATGGAGAATAAGAAACAATTGGAGCGACATCCAGGTATGTGTTGCATAAGATTTTATTTTATATGTCTCTAACATTATATTGTAGCTGATTATTTGTTTAATTTGGATCTATTAATGACCTTGCTTTTGTTTCTTTTTTTTTCATGTTCTTTGTGTTGGACTTCATCGGTAAGGTAAGGTGTTTCAGTTGATAAATCTAGTACACACATGCTCACAATACCTAGATTTTCTTTTAAAAAACAACATAATTTATCTAAAGATTCTACTTTGACTATATGTCAACCGAATAATATAGATAATTCAAAAGATATAGATAATCACTTAAAAACTTTTTCGTTAGCTGAAATTGTTTCCCATGACACAGAATCTATACATTCAAATAGTACAAAAATAAAAACTTCACAAAATGACACAAATGCTAAACCTTTTAGTTCTTTAGCTGCTTTAACTGCAGACTATTTACAAAAATCTAATTTAGCTAATAATACAGGATTTCAAGATAGACATCAGTCACCAATCTCACAATTTGTTATTCCAAAACTATCAATTAAGAAAAATGATAATGAAGAAGCAAAAAATATACATTTACCAAAATTTCATGACAATGAAAATAGTAAAAGACAGCTATTATCTACAAATATTTTGGACAAAGATGAAATCGATTTACTTCAAAACGATTTTTCAAATATAGGCATTTTCCAAAAAAGAAATACTGTGACAGATAAGTCAGAAAGGCAACTTAAAAATCCAATATCTGATGATTGGGTAGATTTGAGTGCTGCTTTAAAGGAAGTAGAATTTCTAACCGATAACACTTTTTACAGTGTCAATTTGACTACTCCAACAAATTTATATGATACACATAATTTAGAGATATTCCTTAAAGATAATAATAAGATAACACCAAAAGTATTACCTGTCACTTTAAATTTGTGTGCTTTGAGATCTGTTGAATTTCCATATACCAAAAAAACCGTTTCGGTATTTGGAAAAACTTTATGTAAAAAATGGAAGATAAAAAGACCGGTTCTTAAAATCGTTGGACATTATAACACAGTTAAACCTTTCGATTTTTCTACTCCGTATCAAAATTCAAATCGAACTTAACAAGATATATCTAAGAATAGATATGTAAAAAAAAACAGGTTACTAAATATGTAACATGTATATTCAGGATGTCAAAATTTTTTTGAAAAATATAAAAAAGATTTATAGTAGGAATAATATTTTAATTGTATATTTCTATATATCTCTTTAGCATTATGACTATCTTTTATTATTTTATATTTATAATAGAAAGATTGGAGAAAAATATTGACATGTTTTAAACGTATGCACTTACACATATATACTCATATAAACAAAATTATTACAAAACCTAATAATATGCATAATTAGCATTATATTTGTATTATACTACGGTAATTGTATATATATAGTAAAACTTTTACATTTAAATATAACTTTTGTAATTTTACATTAGCAATATAAACGCAGATAATGTTATTTTATCTTCTGATGTAACTTAGCATAGCTTGGACTTAGTGTAGCTGACAATTAATTTCATGATAGGTAGCAAAATATCATCAAAACCTACATTGCAAGTGACAACACCATCTACTGTAAAGGTCGTACCAACTGGGACAAAACCTATTGTGAAAGGTTTTGATTTAAGTGGTGTCGAAAACACAGATTTGTTGAGCCCACGTTGTGGAAGTCCGTCTTCCAATCGGAATAGTCCTGAGGTCAAACGTAAAGAGGATATCATACAAAAGGACAAAAGAATAGTTTCATCAAAAATGAATAGTCCAAGATGCCAGTCACCCATATCAGGTCACGTAACACCGGAATTAGATACGAAAGTAAAATCTAATGCATCTACTAATGAAGAAAAAGTGGATGTCGAAGCAATATACAACAGTAAAAGAGGCAGTAGCAAGGAACAGCTTCACTTGGTAGTGGTGGGACACGTTGATGCTGGAAAAAGCACATTACTTGGACGGTTACTCTGCGATTTGGGTCAAGTACCACAGAGACTTATTCATAAATATCAACAAGAGAGCAAAAAAATAGGAAAACAGTCATTTGCTTATGCTTGGGTACTCGATGAAACTGGCGAAGAAAGGTGATTATGAAACTTATTACAATTAAAGAGTCAGTGTAGAAAAAAAATATACTAATTATAACACATATCTTTAATAGAGAGCGGGGAATAACAATGGATATAGGCCACTCGAAGTTCGAAACGGACACAAAATCTATCACTCTGCTGGATGCACCTGGTCACAAGGATTTTATTCCAAATATGATAACCGGTGCTACACAAGCAGATGTAGCTTTGTTAGTAGTCGATGCAACTAGAGGCGAGTTTGAAACCGGATTTGATAGTGGAGGGCAGACACGCGAACACGCTCTATTACTACGCTCTTTAGGTAATTTTTCTTAAGTTTTGTAAAAAATTTTTTTTAATTACTAAAAAAAGAATGTATTTTACATTAATTTTTTGTATTTATAATTCTGAACTTTTATTGAAAATTTAGGAGTATCGCAATTAGCAGTAGTTGTTAACAAGTTGGATACCGTAAATTGGTCTAAAGATAGATTCAATGAGATAGTGGACAAAATGAGTGTATTCCTAAAGCAAGCTGGCTTCAAAGATACTGTCACTTTTGTACCTTGTAGCGGTTTATCTGGAGAGAATATTGTAACAAAATTAAAGGAGCAACTCTCTAATTGGTAACATCTCGCTGTTTTTCATACATGCTTTTATCTATTTCTTATGAAATAATTTCACAGGTATACTGGACCTACTTTAGTTAGCGTTATCGATAATTTCAAGTGTCCAGAGCGACCTATAAATAAACCATTCCGTTTTTCGGTGAACGATATATTTAAGGGTACTGGATCTGGATTCTGTGTGTCTGGTCATGTTGAAACGGGTATGGTATCCTTGGGTGATAAGGTTTTAGTATTACCCCAAAATGAGATTGCAGTTATTAAAGGTAAACTAAGTTTCTATTAGGTTTCAGCAATAGTGAATTATTATGTAAAGATCATGTTATATGCCTTTATCTTAGGTCTTCAGTCGGATGAAGTTTCAACGACAAATGCGTTTGCTGGTGATCACGTTGCATTGACATTAGCGGGAATCGAGCAGCAAAATGTGGGTATCGGCGATATCATCTGTAACCAGCAGAATCCAGTACCTGTAACGACCTGCTTTCAAGCACACGTTGTTATATTTGCGATAGCAAAGCCAATTACAAAAGGGCTTCCAGTAGTGATGCACCAACAATCTTTGGTACAACCGGCGGTTATTGTAAAATTAATAGCGCAACTTCATCGAAGTACTGGTGACGTAATCAAGAAGAAACCACGTTGCTTGTCTAAAAATTCTAGTGCGATCATTGAGGTCGCTACGCAGACACCAGTTTGCATGGAGTTGTATAAGGATATTAAACAGTTAGGTAGAGTTATGTTACGATTAGAAGGTACCACCATTGCAGCTGGTTTAATTACAAAGATTTTATAAATCTGATAGATATAAATGAAGTCTCGAATATCACAATGCAATTTACATACACAATAGAAAAATTTTACTTAGATCTAATATGTTTTGTATGTATGTGTGCATGCATGCGTGTGTGTTGCATGCATCGAGTGCTTGTGAGTATAGCTATTATTGTGTATTTATACATCACACAAAATGATATATGTAAACTTTATAGGTTGTTATATATAATAGTATACAGAACTTTACTCTCTCACACACAATAATTTAAGACTTTTTATATATCCTATGATATATTGGGTTGGCAAGAAAGTAATAACGTTTTTAGCTCAAGTATATACAATATCTTCGTCAATAATGAATTTAAATTAAAAAAAGAGTTTTAAAGCTTGAAATCTCTACTTTTAAAAGCTCACCACATTTTTTAAGTTTATATACGTTTGGTAATTTTTACATACCAAAAATTACGAGCTGAAAAACACGGAAAATTTTCTTCTCACTTTGTGAGTTTGTAACGTGCCCAAAACAAATTTGAGAACATTTTCGACTACTTATCGTAAAAGCTTGATGATGATTTCCTTACAAAATCATTTTTTTTAAATGTTTCTACGATTTTTTATTACTGAGTTATCGCGGATTAAAGAAAAGGATCATTTTGGCTTTAATTGCTCATAACTCCATTAAAAATTGTCGTATCGCAATTTAAAAAAGAGATTCTTAAAGCTGAAACTTTACTCTATCAAGATATATTAATATTATTTGGTAAGAAAATAATTACAGTTTTTACTGATAGATTAAAAAAAATCTATATCTTTTAAAAAACGCAATTATTTTCTTGCCAATCCAATATTTGTAATTGTTTATGAGCCACAGTATATGAGCAATTGAAGCTGCGTTTTCAATATTCACTAAAGCTAAAAATCTACAGCATATGTTACGTGTGCACTGTAGATTTTTTGAGTATTGACAATGTATATTAAACATCGAGATACGCTATTTAATTGTAAATAGGACCACACAAAAATAATCACGGATGCATGATTTAATAATTTGTACTGAATAGTAATGCTATTAATATCGTTTCAACGTTGGAATCCATATTGTAAATAAATTTGTAGTGCTTTAAAGGAGCATAGAAATTTTCGAGTTTCCTCGACTACTTAGAGATCGTTTTACTGTTTATTTTCTTCGTAGAAACCGAAAATAATTATTATAATAACGCTACAACTTAATACGAGTAATATTGCACCACAGAACGTTAATTAGATTATATTTTTCATTAGAACATTTCTTACAAAAAAATTAACAATATCAAAAATATGAAATGTCAATCTATTCACACACAAGCGCGACGCTTGAAGTAGGGGAAACGATAGCGAGATGATAAACGGTATAATGAGAAATATAATGTAATTAACGTTTTGTGGTGCAATATTCGCATTTGATCCAATTTGAAATTAATTTCTAAATCATTGAGGCATAACTGACAGTGATTTCATAACGATATGAATAAGGATTTTATTAATTTTATTTTATTGTACCAATTTTTCCTTTAGTCTGGTGTTATTATAATAATTATTTTCGGTTTCTACAAAGAAAAATACATAAGAAAACATACAAATGAAACAATCCCCGAGTGGTCGAAAAACCCTCAAAAATTTCTACACAGTGTTATTTAATATATACTGTACGCACTACTAAATATTGTGCACATTGATGGTACAGCTTACATTTCAGCCCTGATTTCAGTGTAAAATTAATCTTACATTGATGAAATCAGGTTTTATAGTAATGTAATTAAGTTTTTCACATACCATAGCTCTATATTTTGGACAAGTGTAAAATTAATTTGATATATCTAATAAAGATGTACGGTTACATTTTTTTATTAATATAATTTACATTAATTACTTTCTAATTATTAACATATTAATTGTTACTGATTAAATATTTTGTATGGTTACATATCATTAAAAAATAATCCCAGGTTAAGCCTTGATGTAATAAGGCTTTATTAAAATTTATGTGTGTGTGTATATATATATATATATATATGTATATTATAAAAAATTCTTATAATGAGAGTTAGAATTTTTTCAATATATTAATATAATACATTAACACGCTACTTTTTAATAACAAATACTGAATAAATCATACAAATATAATTATACATCTCTCAATCATGGCTAAACTAATTAGTTTTTCTTGTAATAAAGTAAATGTAACAAAATATTTTTTATTTAAGTTCTTTAACTTGCGCAACTGCTACAACCTCCGAAAAATGGAATGTCAACATTGTTTCCTGTGTTTGGTCTACCAAGTCTACGCGTTGGAGGACGTGGTCTGTATATAATAAAATGTGAGTTATTATCTTGTATACAATATTTAATGTTTAACATAAATAAATATCTGAAGAAATTGTCACATACCCAGAACCTGGACGATAATCTCTTGAATATTGACTTCCTGATCTATTCATACCAGGATTGACCAATGTCTGAAAACTAAATATTTCCAATGTTATAAAAAAGGACGAACACATACACAATGCAGCTAATTAATCAAAATGTCATAATTTATACAGCATTAGAGATGATTATCATACAATAGATTATAGCACTTACAACATGATAATCATATAAATTACTCCTGTAAAGAATCCGAAAATTCTTCTTAATCCCCATGGAGTAGATTTTACCACATTACCATCTGTAAACAAATTACTATGTATGTACAAATTCCATTACACTTTTAGTAGATAAAAAATTAGTTAAATCACAGTATATTACCGCCCGTTACATAAACCATATTTGAAGCAGTACGCTTGTCAGCAAAGATTGATTTAAATACAAAATTTAGTTACAATTTTTTGATTCTTTGTGACGTACAATTTTACACGATATTTTATCTCACGCAACCATAAACCTTATCGATTCTTTACATACATTCGCTGTTCGCATATGAATTATGACATGACTGAGCCATTAGGGTCTAGGGATGCCTTCCAACAAGCGACATAGATAAATACAGGTGTGACACAGACTAAAGGCCGTACCACACACTTTTGCACGACGCATAAAAGAATCAACAAATCATAATTCTTCTTTTCCTTCTACTTCACGGAAGAGAAGTATTTTTATTGGTTGATTCGCTTATGCACTATGCATTTTGCGTCATGCAAAAGTGTGTGCTGCGGCTTAAGTTTCCACCGAGGATTAAAGCGGGGAACACAGCTTTTGCATAACGCATAAACCATATACATAAAGAATTTGATTGGTCCATTGACTCTTGCATAAGAAAATGGACCAATGAAATTCCTTATGCACATGCTTTATACGTTATGCAAAAGTCTGTGCTCCCCGCTTAAGAATTGGGTCAGAGTTCTGATTGGCTACTGCTTTTCCGCAATCCGCTTTTCCGTCAAGATGTGAATCCGGCTAAACATGACTCGGTAAGTCGGCACACGATGCAACTTTCAGCCGATTTTCGAATCGGCTCTGCTTTCCGCTGTCTCCCTTATCTCACCGCTCCGCAAGCATAAACCTTATCGATAGCATAGTCCAAATGCCGCTCGATGAGTGCTATACTGCTGACCCATAACGCGTATTGTCGTACGTAAATTATTTAAAGCAGACAGAGTTATAAATATTGTTAATTTGCTACTGAATTAATATAATTTAAAAGACCTTGCAAGTTTAAAATTTTTGAATAAAATCAATTAATGTTTTGTTATTGAATTAAATACACAGATGTACAATTTTTTTAAAAATAAGTTACGTACACATCCCTGCTTAAAATTTTCTATAGAAAACTATTAAGAAAATTCTACAGTTCTTAATGAGCGTTTTGAATCGGTAAATCCCAATCCGCAATAGTTTTCTATTATTATATACTCATAGAATCTTATATTGATAACTGTAGAGCTTCTATAGTCGCTCTCGTGCGCTACTATAGAAACTATTAAAAACTATAAATACCTATACAAACTCTATATGTTGCTATAGTTTTTTATAGAAAATTTTAAGTAGGGATAGCAATTCAAATTTGTACCACGTGGCCTATATATAAGTTTCAACTACCAGCTAAAACAAAAGAAAGTTCTTATGAAAAAGTTATAAAAGTATTTTTACTATTTGTCGTTTCAAGCAAAGGTAAATGTACTAGTTAATGGACATGAACCAATTATAACACAATGCCTAATAATTTATGTTTTTAGAGTTCAACCGAAACTCTCTGACTTTGGTCGAAACTATAGCCGTATAAGGCGAGAAACACACACTTTTGCATAACGCATAAAGCATGTGCATAAGGAATTTCATTGGCCCATTTTCTTATGCATGAGTCAATAAACCAATCAAATTCTTTATGTATATGGTTTATGCGTTATGCAAAAGTGTGTGTTTCTCGCCTAAGACAAATAGGTATTTCTCGAAACTAGGTATTTAATCATATAAAAGTTGATAATTAAAAAAAAAAAACTTTTTATCGTTTTTTTTATAAAATAAAAATATGTATGAAAATTAATTTTTTTTCATCATTTCAAAATATCGAAGATTCATCATGTACATTCTGTAATTACATTTTTGTCATCAGTAAAGATCTTAGTAATTCTCTGGTCAGATTAGTAATTATCTGAGCCAAATAACATGCATGTTGCACAAAAGATATCTTAAAGATATCCTTTTAGACATGTTTTAGGGCGACTTTCATCAAACTCCGGTTAACTTAACGATTCCAGTAACTTTACAAGGTTTACCAATTATTTATCATTTAATTTTGACGACTGATGCGATTGGTCAATTCAAATGGATTAATCGGCCGATTAAGTTAATCGAAGTTGATGAAAGTGGCCTTTAAACATAAATCATCTATATATATAAAATACGTCTTTTAGATATCTTACGTAACATATAAAATGTTATCTGAGTAGTCATTACATTTATTACAGTGATTTACTTCTGAATTAATTAATCGGGTAATATATGATATATATTGCTAAAAATTTAATTTTTTCGTCTCGTTTTTTGGTATGGCTATTCTTTTTTTCCAATATTGATATTTAATTCTACAACTTTAAAAGTTGGCTATTGTGACAGGTCAGAAAAAACAAGTTTGTTCTATCTATGCGGTAGAAACAAAATTCAGTCATACAAAGGCTTCGAACTAGTGAGGATTTAAAATTATCGTAAGAATCGCATATTCCAACTATGGTAATTATGTAATTTTTTCGTCAAATCAACATTAAACATCAAATAAAATTTTTTTCTCATTTATTGTAAAAAATATTCTTAAACAGATATATTTTATTACATGAGTGAATTTAGTTTCATTAATAGAAAATATTTATTGTAAAGATAAGTAAAGATTATAGAGATAAGACCAATATAATAAAAAATAAAAATTGATATGTAAACAATTTTTTTATTAAACTATTAATTAAATATAGAGTTTTGAACATAATTTTGAGCATTATTATATTATAAATGTAAATACATATACATGCAGAATGTTTCACATATTTGCTAATTAAAATGCCAGAGAAAAAAGATCTAAAAAGAAAAGGTTACAAAAGAATTTGCCATTTGTCGTTTCAAGCATTAGTCTTAAAGACATAAAGGTTAAATACTAGTTAATTATAAATTACGGTTAAGCGGTCATCTGTCCGTGAGTTACGTTGATAGTGATCACGCACACTAATTCATACGCTCACAAACATTAAAGATCGTATGAGTAACGTTTATTTATGCAATATATATAGTGTGTTATGTGCGTATAATATCTGTTACGATCAATTAATCGATGCTCTTAATAAATAAATATAACGAATAAGATGAATTTGTAATTTATTAAAATGATATTATTATACAGTAATTACATCGCTTAAACTAATTTGTGTGTGCAAATAGAAAATATGAAAAATACTAACACATAACTTAAAACATAAGAACTTCCAGTGTTCAAAATTACAAAAAAGTAAAAATAGGGATTTAATGGGAGTCATCGCTGTAATCAGTTCTCACTTAACAATAATTGATCACATCATTCGCAACCCTGTAATCAAAAATAAATTAAACTGAATTCAAATTTTTATGCATATTTTAAATATATTGAATCCAATTTCAATTAAATATAAAAAATTTTTTTATTCAATTGGAATAAAAAACTGCATTTTGTATTCAAAATTTTGAATTGAGCAGTATAGGTATTCACGATGCATAGAAAAAGCTAATATTATTTTTAAGGACATAGAAATGTGCTTTACACACGTGCAATTCCTACAAATGAATAAAAATGCATTGAGATTAAAAATAATTTATTTTAATATACTTGAATGCGCATATTTATGAAAATCTGAATCCATTTCAATTCATTTTTATTCACTAGAAAGTACAACGTTTAAAACTGTATGCGTTCTTTTTTATTTTAAAGTCATTATTAACGAATAAGATAGTAAAATTAACACGTAAAATAACGTATGCTACAATCATTAATAATTGAAATAATTTTGATTGCAATTATACTACTGTATCTTGTGATTATGATTTTATGCTCGTATTACAACATTAATTGTTTATATCTATATTTGGACAACTTAGAGAAGAAAGCCGTCAATACCGATATATAATATATATAGGTCTTCTAAAAAGATGCCCCCTTATTTCTCGGAAATTGAATATTATTGCATTTTATTGATATTGATCACGATCTAATATTAATTTTATTTTGTTTTTATTATATATTAAATTTATAAATGACTATAAACAAGTAAAGATTTATAATTCATATATTTGCGGCTTATTTCTATATAAAATCAGTTAAAATTGAATTTTAGAAATATGAAAGTAAAATTAATTTTTACAATTTTCCTTTACAAATTGCAAATTTCGACAGAATATATTTTTTTGGATGCTAAATTTGTTTTATTTTTTTCTTTTTTATTTTATAATTTCTAGTTTTAAATATATAAAAATGCAACATAAACCAACACACTTATAAGACAGATCATAAGCTAATTTACCATAATCTGTAGTATTGCGTTATATTGTGTCAAATATTAATTCTATCGGAGGGAGCTAAAAGCAATTTTACCTTTCAAAAAGAAAACTGTCGCGTTACGTATTTGCATCCTGCAAAAAAATATGCATATAAAAATCAATAAAAAATTTCGTCTATACATTAAAATTTCTTAAAATTATTACAATAATAAAATTCCATAATAAGAATAAGATTTACTAGAATCCTTTCACTTCTATATAACATATGCATATAAAAATTCCTTTTTTGTTGCTATTCATATGCATACTCTATATTGAAGTGAAAGGATTCTAGAAAATCTCATTTACATTCACTTATAAGTATTTTGTATGGATGGTTCCTATAAAAGAAAATGAATAAAAATATGTGGCATTACTGTCTATACGGTATCAGTTTTACAGCCTTTTTTATGAAAGATATATGGAGCTTTTCAGAGAGTGTTCCCATGAATGTGCAGAAATTCCATACTCAGAGCTCCTACGGATATGGAATCTATAGTACATTCAGAATTTGGGGTATTAAAAAAAATATTTTGATTTTTGATAAATTTTAAGTAATACTGAGAGTGATTTGACTAAAACAGTATTTGATCAGAATGCTTACGCTGCATGCTATCGCTTATTGCTTATCCAACTCTCCTTATACTTCTAATCTATCCTACTTCTAGTTTATCTTACTTTCTCATACTATAGATTTATATTGACGCGTGTTGTTGAAACCACTTCCACCCTTTTCTTGAATGAAATACTCTACATCCTGAAAAGTCGAAAGTCTTTATCCTTGGTCATGTCCTTCACACTTTACATAATTGCATGAAACTCAACGCATGAGTAGTCACGTTTATATGCATATTACCATCTTTTTATAAACCAATAATTCAATTTTCTTGTAGACTTTCGAAAATTCAAACCAGAAATTCCATTAGTAAAGGACCAATGAAAGTGCAACGTGTTGTTGTAACGCAAGTAATAAGAAGTGAATTTTCCCAAATCATTTTATTCCATCCAAATAACAATATCAGTACATTTCGACTCACTTTGAAGTCCTGTTCAGCCAATAAAAAATTTAATATTCTTCAAGTGAAATTAACACGAGTCATACCGCGGATAAAAATTAATTTTTTGACATGTTAACCGAGTCCTGTAAAAAATTCAATCCAGCCTCAATATTTTCAATGGCGCTATCGATATAGGAATATTTATAAAAAGAGATACCCCACGTCTAATGAAATCAACACATTTTTTTTATAAATACTAACAAGTGATTTCAATATCATTATCATTATATATGCCGTTACTTATTAATTAACGATGCATTTATATATGTATCTTGTTTATCATTGTTTGTACGTTTATACGAAATAGGGTGAAAAACACTGCGCGAAAAAAATAAAATGTGGCTTGTGGAAGTTGTTTCGTCTTGAGATCGTTTCCTTCTTATCTCATTCTGTCCTACGATTCTGAACATATACAGAAAGGATACATATAAAGCATCCTCTTTGACGATTGTTTCAACTTGCCTCATCTCGCCTCGCTTCGTCTCCTGGAGGTCGCCCCGAGACACCTGGGCGACTCGCAAACACGCCTGCACGCGCACATCACACAAATACGTGATCAGGGCGTTAATTGTCGATTTTAGCGGAGAGATGGACTACGAGCTTATAGTTATGAGACAATCCGATCTCCTCGTACATATCTATATAAACTACCGGCGAGCAAGGTTTAGTCAGTTGATCGTTTCAATCGCGAATGTAAATCTCCCGCTGTGCGAATGTCTGATAGTGGTGATTGGTCTCTCAAAGAATTATGACACTGTTTTACGGTCTTTCTTTAACAGGTGAGGATACTAGATACGCGCGCGCGTGTACTAAACTATACTAGACGATTTACCATTGTGTTGATAATTGATAGAAATTGACAAACGATATGGAAGATCGAAAATCGATTCTATGCACACATTGTTTTGTATACTACGCAGAATTAAATTATCTCTTTAATCGATCAAGGATGCGATGTTGCAATGTTTTATAACGGCGGTAATTTTGCAAGGTCTTATACCAGTTTCAAATGATTTTATCATTACTGAAATACAGAAGTCGGACTAACAGCGATAAGACAATAAATGTCGCTAAGAAAAACTTTATCGGTCTGCACGATGTAATTTAATTAAACGTCGTATACAACGTGCGTGCTTTTTTTTTATAAAAAATTGGGAAAATTAAAGAAATAAACATAAATTGTCAGAGTGATGAATATCTTTTTTAAGTATATTTCCTAAACATTTTGAAAAGGGAAAGGCATTTTTTTATTGTACGTCGACATATAAAAATAGACGCGAATTAGTTGACAGATGTCATACTGATAACTTTCACTATATATTGTATGATTTATGTGTGTAAATGTGTGTCGAATTTAAAGTATCGTGTTCTACTACTACACTTTCTCCAAATTGTATAGCTATATCTTAAATTCTTTCTCTCAAAAAAAAATAGCTCGACTAAACTTTCTTTCGTGCGAAATAAAAGATGAACAGTCAGAAAGTTTGCGAAAAGTGTAATTTGCTGTTTTATTAAGTTTATATCTTTAAAAGTAAAAAGATAGTCTTTTAATTTTTATGTCAAAAAATATTTATTTTTGAACAATAGATAAATTCTATGACTCTAACAATCATGATAAATTTTAAAAGTCCTAGGTGACAATTTAATTAAAATTAGCTCAATATATTAACGTTATTTTAATATTTCAATTTACAGTTTTTAATCACACTTGTATATAGGATAAGTTAACATATATAATTGATAAGCTTCTCGATTTATCCTTGTTGTAAAATTTATTATGCAATTCGTATTGCGATTGCTCGCAACACACTCTACTTGCATGATTCGGCGATTAATTAACAAGTATCTTATTCTGAATTGTTAATTGAGGAAGTAAACGTCCCTCATGAAATTGAGCGGGTGAACCAATGCTATTTATAATGATACAATCCCATGTATCATACGTTATGTTACGAGGCTACGATATCGCACAATTCAACGCAAAGTGATAAATTGTAATTAAGAAATTGCTGAGTCTAAGTATTTTATAATAAATATAGACAAGAATCTTGGAGAAAACTCATTATTTTTATTTAGTATAGTATATAGGGTAAAAAGTATGTACATACATTTATAAAAATTGTAAAAATGTAATCTTATAAAGAAATACTTACGTACTTAAAGTACTTACATAAAAAAAAATTGAAATGTTTGTCATTATTTTATAATACATCTTATACACTCTTAGAGCATAGAGATAGAAAATACTTTCTTTTATTAAAATAACATTTGATCCAGATGGTGAATCGTTGCTAAAAAATTTTTTGTATTATTTTTAAATTTGATCTAGTACACAGTTAAAAAAATTGTGTATTTGTGTTGGAAACGGTCCATTCACGTTTGTGTTAACAGTTTGTGTTAAATTTTTTGATATATTCGAGTATTAATTTAACATAATGCGATTATGTTATTTAAAGATTTTGTATGAAATTGATATTCAACGTTTCTTAGTGTCAAAATGACACAATTTATATGAGTAAATGGACAAGTAACATAAAAATAGTGTTTTAAAACGTTAATTCTAAGACTATTGAATAAAATAGATGTTAATATTACCATATCATAAATATTTATTTTCTGAAAAAAATGCTTCCCACGGTTTGTTTATTATAACTATATCAATGTTATCTTTTGTGTATTTATTTTCTGACGTAATATTTATGTAACCTTCTAACATGTTTATCTTGTGTTAAATTAACCCAAAAATTTGAGTGGACCGTTTACGACATGTGGTGTATGGTAAGTTCGACACATTTTTTTCCAAGTGTGTACTTAGAACTTATATTTTTTTAATAACTTTTTTATTTTGAAATACGTACATCTTTAATGGATAAAGTAGACGATGTTAACAGTTTTAAATGTTTAAAGAAGGTCGCAATTTTTTTATTCTTGATTTTATTAATAGCAGAATTAACATTGATTTAAGCGTTCAAGAAGATGAGTTAGAAATAGTAAATTAAAACATAGAAATGAGAAAAACAGATATCCAAAGTTTAAGCAAATCTATTCGTTGTGTTTACCCCTTTTTTGCATATCCTTTTAACGCATTTGATCTAAGTAGCGATTAAATTTTATGGCAACGTCTTCGTTATTTTAAAAAATACGTTGTGGCAATAAATCAAATGATTCATATTACTAGGCAGTTCTTTTATTCTTTCCTGCAATTTATTATTCATGTGACATTGACATAAAAAATACATTTCTTTTAATTAGTCGAATCACACATCAGGAGAGATGTGGACTTATCTTGCCTTTTTAGCTATTATCTACGTTATATACGCATTGAAGAATTACGTCAGAATCCTCAGATTTATCTTCACCCTCGATGGACCGAAGACAGTGCCCATTCTTGGCAATGTTAATGCCATTCTCGAAGGAAATTGTGAGTAATTCAATGTTATTAATTGAAATTGTATATTATGTTAATTAGTTGCAAATTATCAAAAACCGCAATCATTCAAATTTTACAAAAATATATAAAAAATAGATGAGATAATACAGGACTCTTAATTAATACAAAATACAAAATATATAAATATAGGGTATATAAGAGTTAAAGAATAATAAAATAAAACGGTCTTACAAAGATTTTAATAAAATAAAAATTATATATAATATGTCTATTTTAAAAATTAATAATCATATAATTAAATAATAATGAAACCTTATACCACTAATGCGAAAATTTCTCGTTTTAGTGAGAAAATACAAAAAAAAATAAAAATATATTATATATTAATGATATTGAAAACAACCAAGTCCAAGTTTTATATTATTTTACCACAAAAGTTATAACAGCCTGTAAATAAAATATTATTATTAAATAAAATATTACAATTAATAAAATATTATTTTTATATATTTAAAACGATATAAATGTGTACATATAAAAGGATTTTGATTTTCTAGTGATTCAAAGGATGACAAACGAGATACAGGATTACGGTCGTATTTTCCGGCTCTGGGTGACGTTTCTGCCATACATTATGATCGTCGAGCCGGAGGACATCCAAGTAGTACTTAACAACGTGAAGCACACACAGAAAATATTCTTTTACAAGCTGTTCGATAATTTTTTGGGCAAGGGTCTGATTACGCAAAACGTCGAGCAATGGAAAGTACATCGAAGGCTTTTACAACCAGCCTTTCATCGTCACGTGCTCGAGAAATTCGTCGGAATATTCAGCGAGTATGCCGATCGCCTAGTCGACAAGTTACTTGAGAAGAATGGGAAAGATATAAATATCACCGTATTTATCAATAATTCGGTTTACGACATATTGCACGGTACGTAATATAAATTAATCGCTTGTGCTTAAGATAATATAGATTTTAATGGTGACGAAGAGAAAACTTCATTATCCAAGAATATCATCCTCGTTTGATCTAACGCGATCAAAGCTATCGAAGACATGCTTAATTTAAGCAAATATAACATTAAAAAATAAAAAGATTCTTTTACGAAAATTTGTTTATTGTTGATACACACATTTCATAGAGATATGAAATTAAAATTAATTCTTTTCATTTTTTATTCTAATTTTCTTTTTTCTGATTTCGATAAAAACAATATTGGACTTATTAATTTACAAAAGCAGGTCAAAAGAGTCTTGCTAAAATTATTTTTAGTTTTATGAAATGTAAACATAAATAAAGATAATAATAAGTAACAATAATAATAATAATAATAAGTATGTGATAGCACAAATCGGGATTATATGCTTCTTTCTACATAATAATAAAGACGAATTCGTCATACAATGAAATAGAACATATTGATGGTATTCTACCAATTATAGCATTTGTTTGTAAAAATTAATGCTTCTTGCGAATGATCACGTATGCCAAAATATTTTACTTTTTCATAAACACGACACGTACATGCTAATTAGCATGAGAATCCATATTGAGACTTATCGAAACAGTAATACTATGTGCCTTTGTTGATTTTCAGTATTTTCGCACCGCTAATATGTCTTAAAACAGACACGTACTTCAAAGTCCCATCTTCAATTATTATACGTTTCAACATTTCAAAGGCGGTGGTACTTACACCAAATATTAGTGATCTGACATAATGCTTATTTTTCAGAGACGGTTCTAGGTACGCCGACAAATCAAAGAAGAAACGATGACGATCCATTCAGAAAGTGAGTGCAATCTCTCAACGTTTATTTAATTAGCAAATCATATTAAAATCCAAAATATTTAAAAAATGAAAATTATTCTTTAAAAGTTATCGTATTCTATATGTTTCAAAAATTATTCTGATAAATTATTAGGGGCCAAGTTATGATGGTATATAGACTTGCACGACCGTGGTTGCTAATCGACTGGATTTACCAATTGACAGCAGCTGGAAAATCAGAGGAACAACAGCGGAGAAACATATTCAATTTTTGTCTTAGAAAAATGAAGGAGAAACGTGAATTTTTGAAAAAAAATGATTCTCTTATCGCCGATGACAGCACGATTAGAAGAACATCTCTACTTGAGTATATGGTTGAGATTAATGAAAGGAATCCCGAATTTACTGAGCGGGATATCATCGAGGAATGTTGCACTTTTATGCTAGCCGGCCAAGATTCGGTCGGCACTGCCACCGCGATTACGCTTTTCCTTCTGGCGAATAATTCGAAATGGCAGGAGAGATGTGTCGCGGAATTGCATGAGATTTTTAGCGATGATGACAAAAGATCGCCAACTATGCAGGATCTTAAGAGGATGAAATGTTTAGACATGTGTATTAAGGAATCCTTGAGGTTGTATCCTAGCGTGCCACTTGTCGCTAGAACACTCGGAGAGGATGTAAAACTAGGTAAAATTCTTTTAGAGAGAAAAACTGTTATGATAAAAATCAAAACCGGTTAACCTTTATTTTAATTTTTAATTTTTAACTGTTATATATATGTATTATTGTTTTTGTATTTGTAATTTATTACCTTGGCTCGTTGCCCTTTTTATTAATACTTATTTTTATTTTAAGAGCCACTTATTTACTTTGTTTTTAATATACGCGGGCTAAATATAGCGATGAATAATCTGCTTGGAGATGACTCGAACTTAGTCGAAACGTCCGGTCAACCTTTATTTTAATTTTTAATTTTAAACTGTTTTATATGTATTGTTGTTTTTGTATTTGTAATTTACCTTGGCTCATTGCACTTTTTATTAATATTTATTTTTATTTTAAGAGTCACTTATTTACTCTGTTTTTAATATACGCGGATTGGATATAACGATGAATAATCTGTTTGAAGATGACTCGAACTGAGTCGAAACGTCCGGTTAACCTTTATTTTAATTTTTAATTTTTAACTATTTTATATGTATTATTATTGTATTTGTATTTGTAATTTACCTTGGTTCATTGCCCTTTTTATTAATATTTATAAAAATCAAACTTAATAATAAAAGGCTATTTATTGCTAAAATTTGAACAATGAATATAATAATAAACAATGAATAGACATTTTGACTTCTTTCAATTACTATAAATGTTGTTAATAAAAAATAATTATTAAATATTATTTTGGATATATATAAATATTAGATGGCACAATTAGAGATGTCAAATTTAAATTATTTAATTTACTTTTATTAATTTCAGTAAAATCATTATTAATTAGCTCGTAAATCTTATTAAGATGTTACCAGAACTTAGACGCAAGTCGCAATAGATAAAAAAATGTGTAAAATAAATAAAGTTATATATTTAACCTTTTTATTTAATTTATAATTATTTACAAATAAGGAAAAGTTAACGCAATCTTATTACATATAATTCATAAATTGTATAAAATTTTTTTTAATGTGGACAGTTTAATTTGTAGTTGTCAGAATTTTTTTCTACGATAATATCATTTTACGAGAGAGAGATCTGCAAATATATAATTTACTTTTACAGTTTATTTTAATTTATTTACAATTATATTTTAATTAAAATATGTAAAATATTCAATAGTGTATATTATATTCACATAATGAATATTATGTGAGAGAGAGAGAGAGAGAGAGAGAGAGAGAGAGAGAGAGAGAGAGAGAGAGAGAG
>NW_017275965.1:926037-940960 GCF_001594065.2 Cyphomyrmex costatus | reverse complement strand
AGAGAGAGAGAGAGAGAGAGAGAGAGAGAGAGAGAGAGAGAGAGAGAGAATATAATACATAATATATCTTTAACATTATTCGTGAACATTTAATAAATAGAACGTTAATAGAGATATGATAAAAATAATATACGACAATTATATACATTATATATAAAAATATTGCTTTAAATCATTCTTGAAAAACGTTAATATAATATTATTTCGTAATTATGCAGGAAAATATATAATACCAGCCGGTTGTGGCGTATTTATATCGCCATACTGCACGCATCGTTTATCTCATCATTTTCCTGATCCTCACGATTTCAAACCGGAACGTTTTAACTCTGAAAACTCTGAGGGAAGGCATCCATATGCCTATATACCATTTAGCGCAGGACCTCGTAATTGTATCGGTAAGAAAAGCAAATATAAATTAATTATAAAATACATATGTGTAAGAGAAATATTATATAAAAGATTAAAGATTCTGTTTTATAAAGAAAACTAATAAAGTTTATGTTTTAAAAGGTTTTTTTAATATATTGTTAGATATAGATTAATTTTTTTCAAAGAAAGATATATACTTATCATGCCTTTATATATATTTTTTTAGGATACAAATTTGCCATACTTGAAATAAAATCAATCATCAGTGCTATTTTGAGAAAATGCCGATTAGAGCCGACCCTTGGCAAGGAGAAAGTGATAGCCAAATTTCGAGTAACGGTCAGAGCACAGGGTGGACTTTGGGTCAAAGTAAGAGCGCGCGATGAACAATACGAATCGGGACAATTGGATTAATGATTCCATTTCCAACTTTGCAAACTATAAACTATTATAAAGTAATTAACGGTGGTATCTTGAAGATAATTTAATGGAAAAACGAAAAGCTATAACTATGTCATTTCAATAACATTAAAGAAAAATGACATTTAGTCAAAATATTTAGCGTTTTTAGAAAGCAATACTTTATCAGTGCAATTTAAATTATTTTTAAGATAAAACAATTTTTTCGTATATTATTTAAACAAAATAGCTGACACAAAATTTGAAAAATGCCCAAAATTTTTCAAGAAATTGTAGAAATATGTCATTGTTGTTATATTGTATACAAATTTTTTTTGTCAGTAGAACCAAAAAATGAAACAACTTACGCTTTGCGAACGCTATTATTTTATAATGGTCAGTAAAATCATCGATTTTCGAGTATTATACTTACAAGAATATTTATCGTTAAGTTAATCTTTTGTAAGTATCAAAACAGGGAAGAAAAAAATTGATAAGATAAGAGTTAATGCGAATATTAATGCGTCATGTTAACAAGGTATTTAATTTATTATTCGTAGTAAATTACATAAGTAAATCAAAAACATTTTTGTAATTTGGATTCTGTTTAATTCAGAGCATATTAGATATAATTAAATAGCTATTTTAAATAGTTTAAATAATAAGAAAAAAAGCATTGGTTAAGGCATAAAAATCTAATCTATAATAAAAAACATAAAAAATATGAAAACGCAGAAATTTTATATTAGCATCATTTTATATTAGATTTTGTTATCTACTTAACCCATGTTTTCTTTTTATTTAAAATCGCAATAAAATTTTGCGAAAATAATCATAATTATTTAAAATACTTTGTATAAAGGAATTGAAATTTTTGTCATAATTTTCTATATAAGTTAAAGTATTGCAACAATAAATATAATAGCAAGTACAGAAAATAAACTAAAAGGTATGTTGTTAAATAAATATATAATGTTATCCATATAATATATTGTTATGTATATAATTTTCGTACCTACAATATTTTTATATGAAAAGTATAAGTATCAATACATTTCTAATTCTAAACTTTTTGCAGGAATTGTATGTAAATAATGTATCTTAACGGCAGAACCACAGGATCTACATAACGCATAATGCATAAGAAAATAAGCCAATTAAAATTCTTCATCTTGTTCCTTTCTATGAAATGAAAGACTCTGATGGGGGGAGGGAGGGGTTCATTTTCTTATGCATTATGCAAAGATCTGCTCGAAGGTCTGGCTTTAAATCGCTGGTGTGATTACGGCTTAAGTTGATATTTTATTTTATTTTCGAGCGTGTTGATTGGCTACAGCGCGGATAGATCCGAGAATGTCTATCCAATCAACAGGCTTGAAAAGGTTTTGTCGACACATGTAATATCAGCCTTAAGGCACTATATATGCGCGCGCGCTTTGGCGCGACTTGCGTTGCTTTTACGATAAAAATTCAACGTAATGCTCTGAAAGACAACGCGATCCAGTGCGACTGACGTTTCACCGGGAGAAAAGCTTGGAAAGCGACTACAAATCGTGCGGATTTTTGCCGCTATTATTTACTATCTCGATCATCTCAATCATTTTTTTTCAATATTCGGTCGATTTCCCATTCGATATTATTCGCAATTCGAAAGCGTGTTTGCTGAATATTCGAACAAATATACGTAAGAGCATTGGATCGCCGGTCGCTCTCTCGCGAAGGAGGGATGTGGAGGTCGCATCCTCGTGCTCCGTACACGCGAACAGCGGTGATGGCTATCAGTTGGCCGTGAGCCGTCAAGTGAGCCGGAGTTTGTGGCTGGTGTAGCTTTGCATCACCGCGGGAAGCGATCGATTCGCTGTGGAGCTGCGCTCTCTCGCTCGTCGCTCTCCTCCGTTCGGAGCATTTCGTCTTCGTGTATGATGTAGACAGCGAGAGTAGGTGATCGATCTTCGGCCTCTCTCGTCGTGTCGAGAGACGCTAAAGTAATCTCGGGACGAGATAATTAAATTAAATTTGAAACGTAAAACGATTGGGAGATACAGGAAGACGGTGACAGTCGTTTGGCACCCACGTGATTAATCGGAGGTGCCGCGCAAAGGTGTCGATTCGATACTTAAAGGCTCGTGTGAGATTCCTGCATCAGTGACAGGAGCTCGCCGTATAGAAGTGTGACAGAGAGATTGGGAGGGGGGGGGAAGAAGAGGGAGAGGGAGAGAGGGCGGAAAGGAGGGCGGGGGAGGAGAGCGAGAGGGGGAGGAAACCGATCAATGTTCACGTGACAATCAACAACGCGAAGTGAAGTTGCCGCGAAAGGGTGCGCGAACAACGGCCATATTCAAGGCGAGCCCGTTGTCGTTCCCGGTAAACCGCAGGGTCGCGAAAATAAAACAGTCTTGCGATTATTCATCGGGATAGAAACGTTAAACGTGGTAAAAGAGAACAAGGTACGAAAAGGACGGGAACGAGGAAGTGCAATTAAAGTTCTCTATAAGACAACGGTGTGACAGCGATCCTTCCATCATCTTATCGAGATGGAGTTCAAGTTCAACGTAAATAAACTCTTGCCTAGGAAGATCAACAAGGTCACGCACAATCTGGTGCCGGAAGACTTCAAAGGTGATCGACGCGAATTAAAGTGAGTATATACTCTTCTTTCTGAGATTCTAAAATAGTTTAGCTCTCCCGAATTATCAATCATGCTACGCAATGTCCATTTATACATCGAAACTCTCGCGCCCGTTTTTGTGATTTCGCAAGTGCTTTCTGTATTTATTAAATTGTGACGTAAATATACAAAGTTATATTTTCATTTATGTATGTATATATTACTCCAATGTGTATAGTGCTCCAAAAATGACGTAATTAAAAAAGTTGTTTTTCCAGAAAATGAGAAAATGATTATCTCTCGAATAATCGTTTTCTCGTAGAACGGAGAATCATTGACTAATAAAACAAAAAATATTCTTAATAATCAAATGTCATATTTGTTATTTTAGTATATAATCTTTAAAAATCATCCTCTTTAAAATGAGTTTAACCACTTTCTTTAAAAATCATTTTTTTAATTGCGCTAATTTTGACGTCTTTAATGATTGATAAAATAATTTACTTGACTCATTCATGGTAATAACTCGTAAATTATGTTACGTTTGAGTTACGTCACTTTTAAAGTAAAAAGGGAGCGATTGTATGTATATGTGGTGTACACGTGCGTGCGCACGCTCATGCTCATATATGCACGTACGCGTGCATAATTACAAATCTTACTACGTAATCAATTCTAGATCTATTTATTTTGAACGAATATTCAATATGCATAGCAGCTTCAGGAAGCTTATTTTATCTCATACTCGATCTTCTTTCTTATCAAAAAGAATACAATATATTAAACAATTAATAAATATAATTAATAAAATGAAAAATATAATTAATAAATATGATTTTTTTAATAATTAATATAATTTAGACGTAATCACTTTAAACTACAATATATTCTATCGATTCGTTTTTCTATAATGTTTGATTATATCTTCTGATAAATGAGACACCAAGGAATAACGAGAAATATACCCATTATCTAATTGCTGAAGGAATGTTACTGACGTGTTCAAATCTGCTCTTGCATTAGCTGATTGAGTTAATGCAGAATACTTAGAAGCTGCAGAGAGTAGCGTAATTTTATGTATCCTGATAATTAAGATTTAGGTTACGATATGTTATGTAAGCCATTTTACACGATAAAATCCAGCAAGATAAGATTCGCCGCACTTCATTTAATTGTTCAATACTCGTTACAGTAGACGGTGGAATACTCTTTTCTCTCTCCTTGAGATAGCTTTCTGTCACAAGAAAGTTGGCGAATTGCGAAATAAATAAGTTTTTTTTCCAACAATAAAGTCGGACGGACGGGCTTGTATATACCGTAGATTCTCGGTTCAAGGAACTCGGTTCACTTGCAATAACTTCTATCGAATTCTTGGGCAGTGACTCGCGACGCTCGCGGAAGTCTATGACGAAATAGTAGAGAGAAGTGGTTTCTCACCGTGAAAGATTTGTCCTTCGTTATTTGTAATCTGTAGGTTACACAGAAAAGCTTATATAGATTATTTGTCCTCCGGTTACCTGTCCTCCTTGACAGGAGCAGTTGATGCAACGATGACTCGCGTTGCAAAATTATTGATAGTTATTCTGACACATTAATCCATCATATGGCGTAGATCATTCTAGCAATGTTGCAGTAATACCGCAACATACGTTCTAGCAATATTGCAGTAACATTGCAAACGTTGCAGCAACGTTGTTGCAAATTTCTGTGCTGGGAAACGCGAAAATTCATTTCTTCATATTTCCTTTCTATTTATAATGTTTGCACTGAAAATAATCTTGAGGTTGTATAATTTCGTCAATTACATAAGTTTAATACAAACGTAAATACGTGGTGCACTTTAATAAAAATATGTATATAAAATAAATACTTTTGTGAAAAAAAATATACTTTTCTTAAGTAATTAAAATTATACAATATAATATTTTTTTCGAGTGATTTAAGATACAAGAAGTAAGTGTCTACGATTATTCTACAAAATTTGTTAAAAGAAGAAATGTACCATAAAATTAAATAATCTATTATCAAAGTTAGGCAAGCGCCTTATGTAAGATACTTCCGTGAAGTTTCATGTCTTCAAGAGTAGATTTCGCAATGCAACTTTCCGCATTTGGTGATTACTCACGTTTTTTCGTCATACAATCCATCATACTTCACATCAATAGCATAATGACCGTAGGAGAAGATATATCTAATATCGATAGAATAAATTAACCTGATCTTTATCGCAAAAATGGATTGGCGCGCGTCCAAAACATGAATCAGGTCATCGCTGTAACTGAATAATGTGTTACACGAGGAATCTTTCTTAGAACGCCGAACGATGCAAATAGTTGCACCTATATAATTTTCTAACGTGTAATTTTGTGTAACCTAATAATATGAAATTGCATATCGTGCTATGATATTTACTGGTTATTACACAATGTATAAAAAGCTGTTTAGAAATCAATATCTTTCTATTTTTATAAATAATTTATATTATTATTTAAGTAATTTTTTTATCAGCTTTAAACATTATTTGTATTAACCGTTGAAAATTATTATCAATATGTATAAAAGTAAAGTTTTTCTACATTATTTAATATAAAAAAGATGAATCGACATAAAAATTTATCTGAATGCTTTCTTCCATAATGATTGTGTACTTTCTACTTTTTTCTATACTCTCTGTCTCTCTCTCTCTCTCTCTCTCTCTCTCTCTCTCTCTCTCTTCCCTTTTTCCTGCCACCTCTCTCTTTCTCTCTTATATCTAGTTAGTTTTCACTAGTTTCACTAGTTTTTAAAAACGTTTTGTCCTTGACACAAGAACATCGGATGAGAATTAATTCGCATAATTTTACGAGAATGATGCTTGTAGCATAAAATATGAAGACGAAAAGTGGAACGTGACTGTTTCGTACTATTTCAGCGCGTAATCGATATGCAAATCGCTGCGTATGCGTAGCGATTGTAATTGTAGTATTGAAAAATAGCGATTGATCGAGATGTTATTTTTAACTCGCGTCTATTTTAAGAGATGTCTGCAACAATTATTCGCGATATTTTACATTATAATTATTTTAATCTGAGATAAAATTCTCCTTCACATATACTCAATTCTTATGTTACCTTTTCTTTAATCATGTTTAGGATGTCTTTAGAGATTTTCTTATAATTATATTTAATTACATTTTCTTAATTAATCATGTTATAAGTATAAATAGATAAAAAATATAAAAAATTTACATACAAATTACGTAAAACGTCTTGTATATCAAAGCATTCCAGCTAAATCTACTAATTGTAAATTAAATTTGTATAGAAATGTATTCGATTTATTTGGTTGCAAATATAAACGTAGGTATCTGATAAATATCATCTTTTTTTCAGCGAATGCCAAAGATTGTTGAGCAGAATACTGGACGATATGGGCGAGGCATCAGCGAGGGCTCAAGGACTTAACAAGCCTATTACTAGCGCTCTTAAACTACGGGACACAGATCACATGATTTATTTACTAGTAGATAATGAGGGAAACAAGTAAGCTTTTCTTTCCATTTAAATAGATTTACTTAAAATATAATATTTGTTACATAATTAAATAACAAATATTTAGCCTTGAGATTTGTAACACCGCATTTAAAATTTCTATATCTCGATACATAATCTAATTGATTTTTTGAACTTTCTTCTTTAATAAGTTCCTAAAAACAAGTCTTTACAGTTTTAAAAATCAATTCTGGCGATTAGTATTCAAAATCATTAAAATAAAATGGTTTTTATTATCGATACGGTTCTTTGAATTATCGTTCGATAAATTAAAATATCTTATTTGCGGATTTTTTTTTAAAGAGACATGGAGGGATCCTAAAATGGACATTTTTTAGCCGAAAAATATATTGGCAAATAGACACTGCTCGTGGGCATTCAAATACCTGCAGACAATAGCTGATATGAGCGTGTTAGACCGGCTACAAATGAAGTGAAAATAGAATGAATATGACAATTGTCATGCTAATGTCGCTTGTTTACGTATGGATTCTCTTTTATTTTACGTGTTTATGAACAGAATGTTTATTTTGCAATTGTATGGAAGTTTTCTCAATTTAACGTTAATTTTATTTTACCTTAGACGGACTATTCATGCGTAGATCTAAAAGTATTAACATTATTAACAATCATTTATATTTACACTATTATCAGTTACTATTTAAATTCTTTGGAGTATCTCAATTTAAAGAGTAAATATTGAATCAGTCTTGAAGAAGAATGGCTTAATTTTCAATCTTTAAGAGTGAGATTTCACTCTTCAGAATGAGAGTCACTCTAAAAGTTTTAGAAAGAAATTCAAGACTTGAGATTATACTATTTACATTTACGCGCAACATTATTTTTGTAGTAAGTATGAAATGCAAAATTTTATTCGAATATATAAAAACAGAGTACGCTCCTGAGTTGTTGACATACAATATGCATACAACTTGCGAGCACTCGTAGGCGAACATGCCCAATTTTATCGACTCCTGCGGAATATGAGATACGCATCAAACCATATACAGATATTACGCATTACTTGGCGATCATTACAATACTGTAACGACGTAACATATATAGTATCTTTCAAAGTCGTCTCCTAGGTGATTCATTCGCATAATAAAATCTCTTGATGTTACAGTGGACTCGGCAGTGTGGTGGGATTACTGAAAACGGGATCGAAAAATTTGTTTCTGTTTGATGAAATGGGAGAGCATTATCAGCTGCAGGCAAGATGTATCTTGGATTTCTACGTGCACGAGTCGCGACAACGTATGGGTCTGGGCAATATTCTCTATCAGCACATGTTATCTGTAAGTTCTGCGCACGCTGATTCTCAAATCTTAAATTATACTTAATCTTGGATTACCTTTGATGAAGAAACGTCTACAGATAAATTTAAAATAACATATAATTGATAAACTAAACTCTAAATTCTAAATAATCTCTAAACTCTAATCGATTAAACACTCTAATAATTGTAACTAATAAAATTGTAGTTAATAAATAGAAATTAAAACTAAAATATACATTTTTAATTTTGTCCTTGAGATTATCTAGAGAAAAAATATATCTGATACAAGTCTGAATAATATTTCATTGAAGGAAATATTAATGAATAATTAAATACAGAAAAAGAGCAATTCAGAATTTAATTATATTGTAAGATATTTTTGTTTATACCTTATCATTACATTGTCATATTGTGATTAATTATTTTATTATGCAAAATATAATGAAATATTGTTATTATTATCGTTTCTAAGAGAAATGATGAGTTATTGCTAAGGGTAGCCGATTTAATTGTATATAGCATTCTTCTTCGATAATTGTATGTTAATGAAACTACGAGAAACGAACCGTTCTCACGTGAAGAGAGAGTTTCCGCTATACGATACTCGAACTTCCCCGCACGAAGACAAATCTTTGATGCGCTAGTAGAAGGCATAATTACTTCCTGCACAGGAGATACTTAAATTGTTAAGACTTCGTGCGAAACAGAAGTTTGATCGCGTTACAATTGCAGCTACACAGAGAAAAATGAGTAATATTTATGTAACCGATAATATTTATTTGATTAATATGATATAATTGAAATTAATAATAATAACGATAATGTATTATAAATTAATTATTCTTTAATGGTATTAATATCAATTGTATAAAAGTTTAGAATAATCGATTTTACTACGATTGTAAAAGATTGCAATATATTTAAATGAAAGTTGATAAAAAATAAATAAAACATTTTTTTATATATTACTAAATGTGAAATATTTTTTATTAATTTTTTTTATTAAGTTTTATATCAAAAATATAGATTTAAATATAAATTGCAACTTGGAGATTTATATTATTTAAGAAAAATGTGTGATAAACGTATTTACGAGAATTAATAAATATATGCAATACAAATAATATAAATAACTATATTATTTAAAAAAAATGCAGTGAGAAATAATTTTTAAAGTAAAGTATAGCACATACACAATATAAAGATGAGAAAGATAAAAATTCTGCAAATTGCTTTTCGTTCCGCTCGAGGACTCAAAACCCTGAAATCGTTGTGTCATGTGAGGACAAGTGCAGAGAACTGTAACGAAAGAAGACGGACATTCTTTATTTTTTGCTCAACAGAATCTTCTAGAACATCAGATTTCTTTGTATACAATATAAGATTCATATAATAAGTAAATATAAATTTAATATTTTATAATTGATATTCAGATCAACTTTTATTTCCGAATCGTTAAGAATTTATAAAAATAATTCATTGTTTTTCATACTTTATATAGAGTTTTTAAATTCAAATTGAGTATTTAAGTAGAACAAGTTTTTATACTGTACAAAGAACTTCAAAAAAATCATCAAGATTTTGTAAGAGCGTTTATTAAAACGTTAGTTATGTTTATATAAGTATATTTTATATATGTATATTTTAATACATATTTTATGATATCTAGACGACATTTCAAATTAAATTAATAATTGCGAGTTTCACACTACTTTTACTTGTAAACCAAAATAATTAGTTATTATAGTGAAAATTAAGACGAAACGCGCGCAATCACAATTAAAGCGAGCGTATGTGTATAGTTATAACCGTGCTTATGACACTTATAGAATTTCACTACAAATAACACTGATTACAACTGAACGGAATAAAACTTGAAACTCGACTGAATTCACGTCTATACTATACGTGTTTATATTTCTTCACTTACCTCTTATACTGTGACTCATTCGAAAGTACGACGTCATAATTATTTACGTATCCAACGTTATACGGCACCAACGTGTGAGATACATGCGACAGATAACAATCCTTTTAATTGTAGTAGAAACTGATTCTAGTTTCTCCGCCAAAGTATCTAATTATATAGATATATTGACAAAACTTCTCGTAATTATAAAGTGCGATGTTTTGTACGTAATAAAAATTAATACAATTTTATTGCATACATATTAAAGATGATATTTTTATTGCACAAATAGAAAAAGTCTAATCAGAAATGCGATGTTTTAATATCAACGTTGATACTGAAACTTCATGAAACGCTTGCTATAACGGTTGCCTGAGACTTTCGTATTTCTCGCGTGATTGCAATTTTATAATGCACGGGCTATTTCGTGGTCGTCGCGATTTTCTCGCGAGTTGAAAACCGAGATATCGTAAAACGTGAGCGATCTTAAATAAATGCGTGACGAAAGGTCATTATATTATATCGCATACGGAGGAAAGCGGGTGTTACGCTCGAAGGTAACTCGCAAGGTGACTGAACTCACCCAGCCCGTTTGTTTCGGTACGGTTCGTCGGTTTGTATTTATAGTGGTATACTGATGGGTATTTTTTCCTAATATCACACTCCTTTAGCGTGAAATAATTAATATTAGAAACTTGATTTCGCATCAAACACGATTAATCGCATCCGGCGTGGCAGCCTGACCTATGAAAGTTAATTACATTTATGCTACTGCATTCTTTCATGGTCGTGTATACATATATATGTAGTATCAACTAATCGAAACTTGAACGTTTGAAGGTCTAGCAAAATACTATCGCCATATACTAATAAATTAAGAGAAATATGCACTATTTAAAAAAATATCTTTATGTGACTGTAAACAAATCAATTTTTTTAAACATTGATTTTATCATTATTTGTCTCTTTAAACCATATATATAAAACAAAGAATGTTCGACATGAGCAATTAAAATTAAATCATATGTATAATCAGATTAAATTTAATTTGTCTTTCTTTTTACTTATAGTAGCAGATAATTAACATCTTTTATTCTTTTATATATAATTTATTTTAAATTATAAAATGCAATTTTTTATATTGAGACTATTTTATTCTCTTCTTATTCGCTCATTCATATTTTTATCTTATCTAATATCTTTTTATTTTTATTAATTCTACTTTTAATATAAAAGTATTTTGATTTGTAGGAGGAGACTATTAGGCCAGTGAAATTGGCAATTGATCGACCGTCAGAGAAGTTCTTAGCTTTCCTACGCAAATACTACGGACTCTCGAAGATTATCCCGCAGAACAATAAATTTGTCGTCTTTGAAGGATTCTTTGATGACGGTACGTAATTAATACTTTGGCATGCATTTTTCTTGAATGCACATAATGTGTGATAACACAATTGATGTTAGTGCAAACAAACTATTTTCTTAAATATTTTAAATATTTGCTGAGGATTATTTTAATAAATTGTTTCTTTCAAAGTAAATTTATTTATAGAAATAGTAAATTTTTTTACTATTTCTGCGGTCCGTTTTTTTACGGGAGAATTCAATTAAGTATATATATAGTTGCTTAAAGAATCTCTAGCGCATATACCTAAAATTTAAAAGCGTTGATTATACGTGAAAAATACAAATAGTTCAAGAAAACTTTTATTTTCGCGTTTGCAGAGAGTCGAGACGTAAGAAGCAATAGATACAGTTTACCTCCAAGGGTGAATTTGGACGATGCTATGTCGGGCAACAATGACAGTAACGGAAGAAACGGTGCTAGGTAGGTGCGTCAAGTCGAATTACGATTTATGAAGCGACAGATGCGAATCGTAATGGTTTACAGTTATATGGAAGAAAATGATATATTGCTTTTCAGTCTCAACGGAGTACCATATGTGGCATCCGTTTCGCGTAATTCATTCGGTAGATATGCTGCGGCGCGGCCGCCCTGCTCCATGGCAAATGTGAGTACGACATAGAGAAACTGAAAAAAACTTTAAAAATTGCTGTCACGTTTTAATTTATCAGTCTTATCGATATCATAATAATAGTTACAAATGTACAGTAAATATAATTAATTGTAATAAAAAGAAAAGAAAAGAAAGAAAGAAAGAGAAAAGGGAAAACAAAAATTGTGTGCACAACTGCAAGATATAAATAACGACTTAAACGATCGTTTATCTCTAAATACCGAATATAGAATAGAGGCATTATTTTTTAGTTATATAAAAAAATAATCTAAAATTTTTAATTGCAAAAAATATGTATAGTAGGATCTATATATCTATCTACGCAGAATGTATATATATTTCTATTGAATGAAATTAAGCTTACCGCAAAGCATATTTGCAATATTTACACAGACATTTTCTTTTTCATCAAAATCTAATGTTATTAACAACATACCATACTTGGAAACTAATGCAATTTCTCTTAACTTCGTAACATATAAAGCGTAGCATGACTAATCATTACATATTGACGCTTTCTTTTAGATAATCCATAACACAGCGATGCTTGGTCAATCAGCCGAGCATACTGGGTGAGTAAAATTCATAGAATGGTTATTGAAGTGATCAAATCTGAGCCTGTGCTTATTTTATAATTTTCTTTAATATTTAATTGAAGACTGTTATGCGTAATAATATTACACATGAAAGAGCAATTATGTGCAATATTTTTTGGTTGTGATATTTTGAGACTTTCTCTCATAGTTATGCATTAAAATTTTAATTTTTAAAAAACTTTAAAAAAAATGTTTAGTCATAAAAAATAATAAAATAATACTCAGAGATCACAACGCATTTTAAAGCAGAATTGTGAGAGAAAATTTATGAAAGTATACATTATTATTTTTTTACGCATTGTTGCACTGTACACAAACCTTTTCCTTTTTAAAAATCATCGCTGAAGCTTTAAAAATCTTACTAAGAGTATATATGCTCTCAATACATCTAAAATATTTTAAATAATTCAAGATGCTTCAAATAATTCATTGTAGCAATGTAACATATGTCAATAATTAATGATTTTTACTGAATTAATTAGGTCATAAATATAATATATACAAATTGCGAATTCTCCCCCTGATCTCAGCTATAGTCTATTAGAAAAAGAAAGCTATCGAATCTAGGGTTGCGTTCGATTTCGATACTTACGCTTTGTAAGCTTCGTTCTACTTTTCTTCTGTAAGTGATGACTGAAGATTGTTCCCTTATTCACGAGTATTAAAAATTTATAGTTTACGTTATGTATACTATAGATTTTTAGTAGTGATAACGGAACGCAGCTATAGATAGAATAAAGCGCGTGCGTGTCGAAACCGTACATAATCTATAGCAATAGATATTAATTTTTTGAGAATAGGCGCTTTCTAACAAAGTGTAACGTATGGAAAAGTTGGAAAATCTTACTTTCTAGGAATTTTTAGATCATTGAATCAGATTCTCATCTAAAATTAAAAAATTCAACATAATGGATTTTATACAGCAAATTAAAAAAAAAATCTAATTATATATTGCAAAACTCGGTTTTAAAGGACTTTTGAGATCAATAAATCTAAGTTTGGAGGTCGATAATGTATCTCGAAATGAGATGAAAATAAAAGTAAGCAAATTTACTATGTATTGACCAATAAATTAAATCTAATTAAAATAAATTATAAATATAATAAGACTATGCGCAATAATTATATTTAACGAGGCTATTAGAAATCAGCGTTGGAACGAATATTAAGATACACAGTATACCTATTAAGAAACAAATTTAAGTCAAAAATAAATAATATACATTTTTGATCAAGTTTGAGCCATCTTCAGTAAAACTTCATTTTATCGGATATAACGTTGAATTATTAGTCGCAAATCATAGTCCAGTATGTATTCTTTGTTAGCAACGTAGCAAGACACGAAATCTTCAAATTATGTCCAACAGTTACATGGCTGATGGTAGTAGATTGCCAATCTCAAAAGTTCGTAACTATAAACATGCATATTGTAGGTACAAAAAGAAATATAATAAAAAAAATAATGAAAAAAATAAAGAAAAAAAAATACTGATTAACAGTTGTTCCAAATTAAAATTGCAAACTAATTTTAGAGTCAGTAAAATAAAGCTTTACTAAAGATGACTCAAACTTTAGCAGAAACGTACATTGTTTCAATATTTTTGACTGAGATTTATATATTAATATACTGCGCAATATTCGTTCCATAGTCTTATTGTATAAATTAAAGTTCCATAGTTTTATTATATAAATTAAAGAGTCCCAAAAAATTTAACTTTTTATTGTTCATAAATTATAAATATTTATTATAAATAATATTCTAGTGATTTTATTTTTTTTATAATTTTCACTTCATTCCAAGATATAATAAAAATTTCCTTGCTTCAGAATTTAGAAATTTCAAATAATAGATCCAATGTGACGAATCAAATTAAAAAATATTTGATTATCATTAAGAAATGTTGTATATGAATATTACGCAGATCTCTGAATTAATTTTTGTACAAAATTAAACGAAATTTTATTGTCAAAGTACATCTTATTTATACTTTTATAGAGCCTTATTTTAAGAACTCGATTTAGAAAATCATTCCATTGAAATACGTAAAGATCTCATTGTACTGCACCTTTTAATAGACATACAAAAAGTTACCAATATTAGGTGCAGTTGAGTTTGATTATTATATGTGTTAATGAAAGAATAAGGAATCAATGTTATTTAATTTTTTTTTATTTTCAAGGTTCGTAATTGAAAAAATGAGAAAAAATACT
>NW_017275965.1:786987-925987 GCF_001594065.2 Cyphomyrmex costatus | reverse complement strand
TATATATATATATATACAAAATTAAACACGCAGCCAGTGTCACTACATCGGCAGAATAAAATTCAATGCACGAACTTTTTGTACACACCTCGTATGTACATATATTTCAGTAATATGATCTTTTATTCTCTATGAGAAAAATTAGTATAAAAATTATTTCGTTCTATCTCGATAAAACAGATAACATCCCGCCAAAAATGTTTGTTTATACGCACGCACGTATGCACGCACATTCCAGCTTAATTTATACAATTTATGAGCATAAGAATATGTACATTATATTTATTTATTTGACGTGCTATATGTATTAAATTGTAGTTTATAAGTTTGTATGTAATTAAATTAGTAACTATATGTATATGAATTAATAAAGTTTTATTTGCTAATTTACTGTACACACAGTCACATTTACGTTCCCGTTAATCAAAAGAGATGCAAAACCCAATCTGAATATCTTTCAACTTTTGTACATGCAAAAGATCGAAAATTTTTTAACTCTATTGAATATCTTTTTTATGATCTAGGACATCAGTGTTTCAAGATGCAATCTCTTAAATGTATTCAAGTATCTTAAGAAATAAAACTGGTAGTTGCTATTTTTTAATATTTATTTACATAAATATCAAAATAATTAATCAATTTACGTGTTCGTGAAAAAGTAAATTCTGTCGATACAAAAATAATCGTAATGATCGTCAACTATAAACTTTTTGTATTAATTATATTGCAAAACTTGATATTTAATTAAATAAGAATAAAAATTCTGTTTTATTGCGCCGTTCTCTGTTCAATTAATTCTATTTAATTACAATGTGAGCAATATTCTATAACATAATATTCTTACATGGCATTAAATTTTAATATTATAATTTATGTTTGCATAAGAAATTGTGTAGTTTTTTTAACGTTTTACAGTTCACACTAGCATGAAAAAAGCACGTTTTATATTAATTGTTAACTGCGCATACAATTGAATGTGTAAAATAGAGTTTATATATATATATATATATATATTATTGTACATAAAAGATTCTCGGTGAGAATACGCTGGTGACAAATTTGCGCGTATTTGAGATGATAAGACAGAAAAAAACATGTGATATGAATGTATATTACTGCCGATTGCATATTGCTTGCTTGCCTGTCACCTATCACGACTTGATAGGCAAGTTAATTTTTCAGCAATAGCAACAACGGCAATGTGTCGCCGCCTCCACCATTGAAATTGGAACGGCCGCGTTCCTTGAGTCTCTACTCTGAAGAAGAGCAGAAGCAACGTAGTCTTGAGATGAACACTGTTCCAACGCCTGTCGTGCCGGATAATCAAACCAAGTCGTTCGTCCCTGTCTTGTTAGAAGCTGAAAAAACGGAGAAAAATGTGAAACCGTCACCGTCGTGCAGTCAAGAAGTGGCCACTGGCACTAATCAACACGGCCATTTGGATCTTAAGTTCTACCATTCACCTTTATGGTGAAATGTTTTGGCTGATACACTATTATTTTCTTCGTTGTTTTTCTAAAAAATTTAGGAGCAATTCAATTATTCAGAATTAATGCTAAATTTAATTTTCCTTCCTTTTCTTTACATACGTAGATAGGATTATAAATTTAGAAGCAAAAAGTACATATAGTCACTAATTCATAATTAAAGCACTGAGATAAACAATTTTAAACTTTTTTTCTATTTCCTTTTTGTATATTAATACAGTAGAAGTGTTTCTCTAGTTCTTTTTATTACAAAATTGTAGAGGCATATCATAAATATGGAATCTGATGCAAAAGTAAGCAATATCGCAATATCCACATTAGAAAATCGTGTTAAGTATTTAATCTCTTACTTTATCGCTTCATTTTTTTAAGATAATAAATATAAAATAATATCACAGAATATAAATAAGTAATAAATATAAAATTTCCGTAAGAACCAAACAAGTCCAGAGATTAATTTTTTTTTAAATGTCCTTAAAATATTAATCAAAGTTTAACATTTACTATATATCTAAAGAAAAATTCATTTATACAATCATTTAATATTATTTATACAATACAATGAAAATAAAAAATTTTCTTCTGGACTAAATTTAATTTTCTGGACTTGTTTAGTTTTTGTGAATAATTCTCTTCAAATATATCATGTATACATGAAAAAAAGAATACGTACTATACATTCTTGAAAGCACAAGAATAAAGACGTACTTGCAGTTTGTACTTAAAAAGTCAATCTATAAAAATTTCTCCATGGATACATTTCGGCGAACCGCATTGTTGCAACCTTCTTTATATTTGTACCATATTCCATGTTTTGTTAAAATATTTTTCATCAAAGAATATTTTTCTTGTGATTTCGGGGATACACGGTTCATTATTGTATTCTGCTTCTGAACATGTTTACTTTCACTCGTAATAATATTTCCGAAAAAGTCTTTGTATACCTGAAAAATTGTTTATTATGAGATTGACAATAAAAAGAAAAACATATAAAACTTACTATTTCCTTAAAAGATGTCGCATTTTTTGAGGATTGTTTTGTATTATTCACAACATCAGAAGATACATTCTGAACATTTTCTACAATTTCCAGATTTACTGGTTTTGCCGTATTTTCTGAGTTAACTTCACCGAGTCCTGTTAAGATACTCGCACGCTTTAAACGTTCGACCTCTAACTCTTGCGCGATTATCTGTTGTACTGCGTATGCAAGACTACGATGCGTATTACAATTAAAAAAAACACCAATTTCCAAAATATTACTAAAAAAAAAGAAGGAATTATTTTAAAATATGCTATTGTAAACAGGATGTCAAACATGTGTTAACAAATAACTATTGTTATTATAACATACGGATCCAAATTATAGATGTATCCTCTTTGAGAATTTTTCTCTTGCACGAACGATAAACCAAATTCAAGCATCACGTTTATTATTCTGGCGAGATCAGATTTCTCTTTTGACGAATATAAATGGGAAGGAACTGTGCGCAATCTGGGCGTTAGAATGTCTGGCAAAAAACTAGCGATGTCTGTAGTTAGAGTAAAAACATCACGTCCGCACACTCTTCGTACTGCTGTCAAAATACCTGTGTTCTTCGCCAATTTTTGAGTTATCTAAAAGAATGACAAGAATAATATAATCAAACATTTAGAAAACTTGTCAAAGAATTAGCGTACAGTATATATTGTATCAAATGAATCCTACAGAGGAACTTCATTATATTAAAAAAATCATGTAACTTTCATGATCATAAAAGATTGAGTTTGAGACATTCTGTGTGTTATCTAAACTACTTACTTCGTTGGTAACAGTGGGATACGACAATTTCATTTTCTGTATTCGTGCAAGATACAAATGCCATGCAATAAATCCATAATTTGTGTAGGGCATAAGTGACCAAATCTGCTTGTGTGTAACAAGTGATATTACTAAATCATAAAACTGAAACCATTCCAAAGATGTAGGTACATTATTAAGTTTCCGGTCACAGATTTCAGGATAATTATGAAATATTCCTTGTGTCAACTTTTCCGTTTCACCTTCAAATAAATAAATATTAAAAAATATATATATATATGTATAATATGAAAATTCTTAATATAGGATTGCGTTAAAAGTACATAAAGAATTAATTATAAAATTACCATTTTGCACAGTCCTTAAAATATTCTTAATTCTTTCAGAAATATTAAGCACTCCCTCTTTGTTCATAGGAATCGTTAATATACTTCTCCATGAATCAAATAAAGTCTTACGAGTATCTTTTAGACCTAGAGATAAATTATCTTTCAAATTAGCGCTACCCATATATTGTAACGCCCCTATGCAAGCTCGAACATCACAACCGGATCTTTCTGCTATTTTTACAAGATCATTAAAGTCTACATTTAATTTTTCCTTTCTCGCTAGATCCATTAAACGTTCTGCTAATCTTAAAGGACTTACTTCTTGTATCGGAATTATTATAGCAACGGCTCTTAATGCTCTATAAATATAAAAATTAGATTACTTGTTTTTTTTTCACTCAAGCATTATGTTAATATTTTTATTATATTATTTAATGCCTTTAATTAAAATTACCTTAATGATGGAGCATATGGTTCATTACAAATACATATTATAGGACGTGTACAGCCATCGATCATTTTTTCTGATTCTTTCTTTTTCTTTTTCGTTATTAATTTGCCTTGAATAAATTTTAATAAAAGTTCGATGGATGCAGCCGGTGCACCATCAATCTCATCAAAAATTAAACAATTCGGTCGGGGATCAGCCCCCATCACAGCTTTCATTTCTGTTGATGCAAGGAGGATCCGTCTAAATAAAAATATATAATGTTTTTTTTAATTGTATTTCTAATGTTATGCGAGTATTGTATATTACCTAAATGTATCAGGAGTTCTTTCATCACTTGCATTGATTTCTACGACGTTATAACCGGCATGTCTGGCTACTATATGTGCTAAAGTGGTTTTTCCCAATCCAGGTGGACCACTGAGTAAGGCTATCCTTTTTATTGGATATCCTTTACTATCCACTTCCTCAATATCTTTGTCATCAATATTATTTCTTTTTCCAAAAGTAGGCAGCTTTTTTTTTGGTTTTGTAACATTTCGTTTAAATACTACTTTATCCCAAAGTTTTAACCAGTGTAATACTTGTCTATTAACAGTTTCATCTGATAATAATTCTATATACGATCGAGGTCGATATTTATCGACCCATAATTCATCGTTAACATTTGTTGTATCACATAATAATGACGGTTGCTTACACAATTCCTGTTTTCTTGCCATCTATAATATGATGTCATGTTAGTATTTTACAATAAAAATATAAATAATATAAAGAAAATCGAGAAATAGACAAACAATTTCCTTAGCCTGGATTTTTAATTGTTTATAGGGTACTAAAGTCAAATTAGCAATTGGATTTATAGACTGCTTAATATCATTCTGTTGATTTCTGACTCTAACATATAAACGTTGAGAATCATATGATCTTGTGACAGCCACAAAATTCCATGATGGAACTCGTAAAGAAATACAGTTTTTCTTGCTGCATTAAACATAAAAATAATGTGGATGCAATAGATTGTAAATATTATAATTTATATTATACAAATAATTTTAAATTGATAATTACTCACTTATTGTCACTTATCTTCATTGATATATTTCCATCTTCGTGTAATAATTGTCTAACATTCAATATTTTCTTAATGACTTCTTTAGGTTGATCCCATCGAAGCTTCTTTTCTCTTGGCTCTTCTACAATATTGATATCATAGGTATCAATTAAAAAGAAAGATTTTATGATAATTACTTCCAAAATCATCTATCTTATTAATTAGTTCTCAATTGATTACCTAGAATATCCATGTCTAACAAATTAGAGATGTCACTTAACAATTCTTCGCAACTGCGTTTCTTACTATTCCTAGGTGTACTGTCACAATGTTCCCCATAATCATGTTTTTTATTATTGCTAGTTATACTGTTGACTTCATCAGCATTAACAGATATAGGAATTTCAATACTTGATTGATGTTTATTATCATTAGTTGTCCAAGATATTCTACTACTACTAGGACTGGGATCAAATTGTGACAAGAAATGGTTTTTATTATTGCTAGTTATGTTGTTGACTTTATCAACATTATCAGGTACAGAAATTTCAACACTTGCTTGATGTTTATTATTAGCTGACCAAGACGTTCCAATATTACTAGGACCAGGCTCAGATTGTGACAATTGTCTTTTCTCAAGTAGTTCACCTTCGAGCAATTTAGCTAATTATTACTTGTTTGACAAGATGCAATAAATAGTAAAATACAAGGAAAATATTTAAATGAGATTTTAAATATTTAAATGAGACATCAATTTGTGTCTAAACTCATTTATCTTCATTTTAATCCTGGTTCAAAATATGCAAGAGTCATATGTTTACCTTCTAATTCTCTCAAAGCTTCATAGTCTGCTTGATGAACAAGATCGAACTCTTCGTCCAAATCTAAATCTGGGTATTCGTCTGCCATCCTGTTACTTAACGTGGATGTCAATCTTGCAATGTACAAATTCCAAATTTTCTAATACTAATTTTAAGGCCTCTTTCATTAACTTTTGGGGTTAAGTTAATCGATGATTACAAATTGTACACATTTTCACGACTGCTCAAACCGCCGTTTCAACGATAAGAAAATCACGTGGTCAAAATGGACGAATATCAAACTTCAATTCTGACCACGTGATGCTCTCTGTTGTCGACACGGTTATGGGCCGATTGTTCCATCTTTCGATAAAGTTTATACCTGTTAGGTAAATTTGACAATTCGCGCACGTGATTGGGTAATCTTGCTATTTACAAAAATATGGAAAGAAAAACGACAAATAAGAGTCAAAAAATGTAAACAATTTCTACACAATCATATCATAATCAAATATATTAAGCTCAAGAATTCCAATAAAGATTATATATAAAAAATCTTGCTATTTACCTAACGGGTAAATTATACCAAAAGATAGAACAATCGGTCCTTAACGGGCCATGAAAATATATTTTACATTTTAAAAAATTGTTGATAATTTCTTTTTCTTTTAAACTTGATGACACGATTTCGAATAAAGTTATTACAATAGGTCAAAATAAAATAAATACTGTAGAGTAAAATAATTTTATTGCACATATTAAACAATTTATAATTGTACAATAATTTCCTTATTATTAAATTCCGCAAATGTTACATACTATATCAAAAATAAAATATATAAAGCTGTAAATATGTATGCAATAAGTTGATGTTGTATAACTTATTGCTCACTTTTTTTTAATTTTAAAATTGCATATGTTATCAAATAGAAATTATTTTGTAAGGCCACAGGAAGATTTATTTAATTTAAAGCACACATGGATAAAAATAAGCAACATCCGTTCATGGAACAGATTTCAATATATACTTATTTCAATATATAATTATTTTCTATTATGTGTTGTAATTATGTAACTGCCATTGTTTCAGATTTCTTAGTCATTTTTCATAGACCTTGTATTTTTCGTATTTATTTCTAAATTAAATTATTATTTTGTCAATTGTTGTAAAGTAATCATATTATGTTGTCATTTTTTTTTATTTTTAATTTCTATTTTAATCTGTTTTATATTTTCCTCTATAATGATTTCTCGTTGGGGAAGACTTATAATTGAGAAGTGTACATTTCAATTTATTTTTTTTGCAACAATTTTAAAGTAAATGTTATTTTTAATAACTAGCTCATATTATTAATTATTTTTACTTATTTATGTTGATACTGTATCGAATTTGAAATAATTAATTAAATATCGAATTCATTTTATCAATCGGCAAATTTGAAATTCATTATTCGTGCACATTAAGATATTCAATTGAAATAATGCTTGCAATTGCTTTATGTACGAAAGCTAGCAATATATGAAAATTTAATACTTTATATATGTGATGTATTGTGGGTGTATTGTGTATATATATATATATATGTATGTATGTGTATATAGCTATTTTTTTAAAAGCCTAAAAGTTTAAACAAGTATGAGATTGTAAATTTGGAACATACTTTTTCAGCTGCCATCTATTTCTACGATATAAAAATATAAGCTACCAGCATATAAATCTCTTAATAATCTGTACTTTCATGATATGAATATCATATACAAGACAGATTTATCAAATCAAGATTTTTCAAATTTTTCGAGAAAGAAACGATTGATTTCACATTAAGATCTTAATTTGAAAAATCTTGATTTGATAAATCTGTCTTGTATATTCATATCATGAAAGTACAGATATATATATATATATATAATATGTAAAGACTAATTGTGATACAATTTTTTTTAATTTAATACTATTGCATAGATTATTGCAAACAATCTTTACATACCATAATCCAATTTTTTACAAAGAAAATTTATCAATATGTACGATATTATTAGTTATTTTGTAGAGTTGGACGCTTCAATGACTAAAGATATGAGCTGCACATATTGCTGCCTATCAATTTCATAGCTAATCTTAACATTTTGTTTCAAACATAAATGTAACATTTGCTCCAAAAATTGACATAAATTATGATTAATAATATAATAAATTTTTTTAAATCAATACTGTAGATAACCTACGGTACATATTTACGTTAGTAATGGAAATAAATATGGGAAGCACGAATCTATTGAAATATATATGGAAGTGTAAGTCTGTCTCTCTTTTCTTACAAGTTACACATAAATGTTTTAAAACATGCTTTTTGCTATTAAAAACGCAATATTTTCATTAGTTTCATGCAAAAACATGAAAAATATTTTTAAAAACCGTACAAAAGATAACAAATAACATATACATAAGTTGTATGCAATGAAATTACATATGTGAATATGTATGCATGTATGTATATATATATATATAAGGGTGTCCTATTTTAATGGAAATAGCAGTGCATCTCCTAAGCTTGATTAGTTGAGGAAATTTGTCGAACAAAAGTTCTACGATCCGAAAGACAACAAATAATGGTAAAATAAATTTTTAAGAAAATTAAGAATTGTTTCGTTAAAAAACTAGATTTTTAAATAATTTTAATGATTTTATATGTAGAATAACTAGAGAAAATTATATAAAAAGATCATTTCACTTTTAAAAAATGGTAATGATCCTTAATACAACTTTGAAAAATCCATTTTTCAATTGATTTTGTCATTATTTACCCCTTTTTCTTAACACAATTTTGGTCTGAAATATTATTTTTGAAAATACGTTTACAAAATAATCTTGACTGTACTGAATTAAAATGAAACACCCTACATTCATATATTAAAAAATTATACAGAACTATAAAATTACTTGAATAATCAAGAAGATGCATCCTTCATTATAAAAATTTAACTGAATCAATCTAATTGGAGCTACTTTTTTTTTCTTTTATATAGAGGTGTTCCCTAAAATGTATAAAATCAAATTCAAGTTTAGTACATAATTACATTGGTGGTATTGTAGACATTTCAACATTCAAATGCAACGTGTGGATGCAATCCATTTATCTTCTATGACGACCCAAATAAGCTTTACAGTTGGGACAGGTATGATGAACATCCATACACTCATCTATACAACAGGGAATCAAGCAGCAACCAAACCAACATCTAATATAGAAGAAAATAATGACATTATATATACTTATATAAACACAATGCAATCTGAATATTACTCATAATTACCCCAACAGTGCTATGATAACACCCGAAATATAAGCAATCATGCCAGGTTCAGTTTTTGTCACCGTATCTATTTCAGCATGGCAGTGTGGACAAATTGTATGAGTCGGCTGTGGTCCAACTGGGACAATAGTTGTGACTATAGTAGGCCCATTTGCATCTGCAAAACAACAGAAATAGAAAAAAGGTAATTAATAGCACATATATTTTTATCAATTATATTAATAAATTCAATATCTTTTTGACTTACAAGTTTGTGCTGGTGTAAATGGACTAGCTGGAGGAACACCTCCTACATTCTGAGAATAAGCAGGCGGTGCGTAAGGTGGTGGTTCGTAAGGCGGCGGTGGTCCGTTCTTATGCATGATTTCTTTCTATCTATTAATTAGATATTTGATAATGCAATGGATAATTTTGAAGAAGATAGGCTTAATTACAAAAATCAATTAGGCTTATTCAACGCATGTTTGTATAAAATGAAAGAAAAATACAATTATTAAGCTAATGTAATTACACAAATATTTAAAATATTTTACTAATTTAATTACTATATTAATAATTTAACATAGTATTCTATTAATTTAACACTATTATAATATTCCATTAATAATACAAGATCTTGTTAGGCAATATCAAAACAATGTATATAAATCTAAATCAGCACATGGACATTTGCATTTCAATTTGTATAATTAAGTAAAACGCAAAAAAATCATTATCAGACAAAGTAATCTAGTAACTAGTTGCCTATCGCTATATTTTAGACATGACGCGAGACGCTAAAAATAGATATTATCGCGAGGATACCAAAAAATTAGAAGAACGGTAAAATCTGCTGATAACTGTTTTCGAGTGAGACTGTTAGTTTAAAATTGTTTCCATCGTAAAACTTCGTTCAAAAGAAATATAAATGAAATGACAGGACATGGAATCTCAAGTAAAACAGCCTGCGACTCGCGTCGAAGGCCGTTATTCGAATACGAATGCCGATTGCAACATTTATTACGCATCCCGAATGATATTTCCGCCTTGTTAACGTCTGCATGTTACAGTGACGATAGCATGAATGTTGCAATAACGCATTCGCGATGTTGTAATTATTTATCTATCTCCTACATAAAGTGATAAATCCAACCTTTCGTTCGATTATCGGGTTCCCAACGATCGGTTTCCAGTGAAGACTGCTAGTACTGCTACGACTACTAGAGGCACACGTTTCATATGCAGAGCACTCACAAACGGCTCGAACTTTTTTTCTTTCTCTTACCTTGTGTGGATTTCCGACTTATCGGAGATTACGATAAATTCGCATTGCGTACGCCAGGGTGCGGCCTACTTGGCTCTAGAATCCTATAGTGCTTTTCACTCTATATTTTTTAGGCAGAACTGATGTGCACTTAGGGCCAATTTCACCAACGTCGGTTAAGCTAACCGACGATTGAAGTGTTAACCATGATTGGTTCATTCTGGTCAACGACAAATGCGATTGGATAATTCCATTGGAATTAACCGTTGGTTAGTCTAACCGACGTTGGTGAAATTGGCCCTTTTAAGTGCACATTAAGGCCGTTCAACACTCCAATCTGCATGTAATGCCTGGTTTATGCTTCAGGTCTTAATCCCAAGATCCTAAAATTCAACCAATAAAGCTGCCAGTTCTAACCGAAATTTGAACTCTATTGGCTGAATTTTAGGATTAAGACCTTAAGACCGAAGCATAAACCAGGCATGAAAGTGATATATCTTGAATAAAACGCCCATTGTATATTTCATCAAATAGCATAAAATGTATTGAGGATTTCACGATTCAACTCATTTCTGTATCTTTATTAAACATACACCTTTATTGCCTGATTTATATTTCGGTCCTAATCCTAAAATTCAGCCAATGAAATTAGATTTCGGTTAGGACTGGCAGTCTCATTGGTTAAATTTTAGAATTTTAGGGATAAACCCGAAGCTACCAAATAGACTATCGGAAAGTGGACCCATTTTAGGTTTCGAGTTCAGTTTCCGATTCTCAAACACTCGCAGCGCTCGTGAATTTAATCGTGTTGCGCATAAATGAGTGCGAGTTAAGAGAAATGATCATTCATTAATATCTCGGTTCGGATAGAGACCCTCTAATCAGAGTCGCGAAATAACGTTTCCAATTTTGATTGGTGCTGACATTTTTCAGCAAAAACCGGAAATAGTCATGGCGTCAAATTTAAGTCGACCTACATTCGCTGCCCATTTTGCTCTTTTTTCAGGATTACGAGGAAAGACTTTCATAATATAACCGTTTTTTACAGAATTATTGCAGTCTGGCGCAGAACAACCAGTCATTTTAGAAAATATAATTTTATGAAATACAGTGTTGATATAAAAAATATAATAATGTAATTTCTTTCTGATAACTGTATTTAGATTCACATGTATTAAGTGCTAATGTATTACAATCATAGTCTTTTCATTGCAACTGCGATGGTGCTCGTACGTGCAGTAGTATTATATTTTTCTTCATGCGTAATGTGCCCTACACAAAGAAAAATTCTATGCGTAACAGTGGGGGCATATTTGTTTATAGGTTGACACGGGCGCGCCTGTCCCCACAATAAACAACTTTCCCCCACTGTTACACAATGCACTATAATCGCTACTTCCGGTTTTTGTATGGCCGACCTAACCTTATTGACGTTATTTCACGACTCTATTAGAGGGTCTCTAGGTTCGGAGGGCAGAGCGGTACTTTTTATTGCCAGATTCGTTCGTTTCGCGCAAAAACGTGTCGAATAAGTGTATTTTTATCAAAATTTGAACTGAACGGGGTATTCTATACCTTTACCGAATTATAGAATGTTTAATATTAGAAATTGTTTGATAGCCTTAGTTGGGATTAACAGGAATTTGTTGACACGATCAATCCACGTGAATATCTTGTCGCTTGGACTTAAGTTTTCAGATGTAAATGCTCGATATTCAAACGCAGTTTACAAACGATTTTACTGTGATACTACGATCGACGAGAAAAATATAACGAGTGCGGACTTAAGAAGTCATAGACAAGAGTTGGATAAGAAGAAGCTAGATGAACTTTTGTCCGATTCCGAGAATTACAAGCGCTTTCAAATATTAGAATTGGAAGTAGACGTTTTGCGACACAATGCAGAAAGAGTGCCTAAGAATATTGAACCAAGAGACTGGTTGGTCCTGTTAAATGCAAGGGTTAAAGTAAAAAGAAAGTCAGCATTTTATTATTTTATTTATTTACTTTTTAGAAATTCTCTTTGAATTAACTTTGAAATATGTTTCTTTGTACAGAAAATACCTTGAATTCTTATGGCGCAATGAGAAAAAAGCGGAAAATGTCAAGGTGAAAAAAGAGTTGAAGAGGGCTGAAAGGCTTGCTAAAATTGAACAAGACTCTACCGAGGATACTGGTGAAATGAAATATGGTCTCTTGAACAATACACTGTTTTTGCGTATATACGAGACAACTATGAACCATTTCTACAATGGAAGATTAATTCAGAATATGATGTTTGAACCGAACATAGTGTTTGATTGTGGCTATGAGGACCACATGACTAAACGTGAGATACACAATTGCAGCAAGCAGTTATCTTTGGCATTTGCCCATAATCGCACTCATGTTAATCCTCTGTGTTTGTATTTTTGTAATTTCAACAAAAATGGATTACTCAAGCAGTATCTTCATCAAAACATGCCTAATTTGATGCAAGACGATTTTCCTGCCATTATAACGCCACAATCTTACTTAGATCTATTTCCAAAGAATCAATTAGTATATCTTACTCCACACTGTAGAACAAATTTAAGTAAATATGATCCAAATATGGTTTATATTATAGGTGCATTGGTAGATAAGGTAAGCTAGTATGCATTTTATGCATTCATTGCATATCCTTTATTAAATTGAATTTTTGTTTATAGGGAAATTCACAACCATTATCTCTGGCAAAAGCTAAAAAAGAAGGTATTCAGATGGCTAAATTTCCTATAGATCAATATCTTGAGTGGGGTGCTAGCTCGTCAAAGAGTCTTACACTCAACCAGTCAATTGACATAATGTTGGATTTGAGGCACACAGGAGATTGGAAAAAGGCATTAGAGAATGTGCCAGTTAGAAAATTAAAATCTTTTAGAGAACGTACATTACAAAGCAAAATGCAGAAGTCTATATTTTTGAATAGACTTCAGTCTCAGGAATCCATAACTCAAGATTTTACATTTCAAAACAGGAAACAGAATTAATTAATTTTGTTGTATATTATACTACAACAAATTATGTAAGAAATAATTACAAATTATTAAAAAAGAGTTTGTTATTTATTTCACTCTTTATATTTCTAAAAACTAATGGAATTAAATCTTTTTTAATACTATAAAATTATATAAAAAGATTATATATATATATATATATACACACACATAACAAACACGATGTTCGATCTGTTCTTTCATGCTTATTAAATTATGTTAAATTACGAAATAATTCTTACATGATTATTAATCTTTTTGTATATTTATTACTTTTTTTTATATTGCATGACATTTCCCTTTATTTCAAGAAATTAATAAAACTTAATGCTACAAAGAATATATAATAGATATATTTTATTATATAACACAATCTATATTTAATAAAATGGATACAATAAAAACATTTTTTAGACTCGTAATTGGTCGAATTCTAAAATAGGCATTTATTACGACACATGAAAAGTCATCATTGGTTGCGTTCAGCAGACTCGACTGTTGCGGAGCGGATCCATAAACGCTCGCTACTATTGGATGATCTAAAAGAATATACCAATAGCAGTGACTATTGTTTTTAGTTTGACAAAATTTTAGATGGCGCTATTGACGTCCATGAGTTTTCGAGGTACACAAGGTTTCGGAAATTCAATCTCCTAAAGTAATTTAATTTAATGCAACAATTATATATAAACTGATTATAAAAGAATATAAATATGGCGGGAGGGAAAAATAGTCAGACTGGATTTCAACCGGTAAACTAATACAGAAAATATTAAAATACGAAGAGTGGTATTGTTTCACACATTTGCAATCTAACCTGTTTTATAATATATATATACATATATTTTTTACAAGGATTCCGATGTTCATATAACTTATGAGGAACAACAGAAGATTAACAAATTTGCTAGACAAAATGCGAAGCTGGAAGATTATAAAGAAGAACTTAGAGTAAAGCAGGTAATCTGTTTAAAAGGATTAAAGATCGATTTTTTTTTAAGACACTGTTAACCTTATTTGGTCATGCAAGACTGCATGCATTATGGACATTAGTAATGCAAAATTAATAAAAATGCAATAGTAGCAATATGCAACCAAATTTTTATTATCATTTACTAATTATTTGCAATTGGCAGAACGAACTGAAAAATTTGGAAGATGCTTGTGACGAACTAGCTCTTATGGATGACGATGCAAAGATACCGTATTTTATTGGAGAAGTATTTATCTATCATCATCTTGAGAAAACACAGGTGATTAAATTATGTGATAAAGTATCTGTTTTTGTTCCTGCACTGTCTGAACTAGTGCACACTGTGCAATAAGTTAAAGTGAAACAAATATACGTTTGTTTCATTTTAACTTGTACTATGTGCACTAGTTCAGACAATGCAGGAACAAAAAGTAGACCTATAATTGTAATGATTTTTAATATTAGCTATATGAGAAGTATTAAATATTTTAATTTTTACTTTTTTTCAATGGTATTGGTATTGTTTTTTTTATTTTTATAGTTATTCAATCAGTATTGACAAGAATTTTTTTTTTAGAACTCTTTGGAAGAAGCCAAAAGTAAGAAAAAAGAAGATATTGCAAAATTAGAGGGCAAATGTGCAGATCTAAAGACAATCATGTCTCAATTAAAAACGCAATTATATGCAAAATTTGGTACTCGTATAAACTTAGAATCTGAAGAATTAGATTAATGTTTTTTGTCATTGATGCATTTATTATCATTGTATATTTAACATAAAAAATTTACATTGTTAGCATAATTAATAATTAATTATGAATAAATACATTTTTTAGTTTAATTATAATTAATAAATAATTTATATAATTTTATTTGTATAATACAATTTCCTTTGAGAGTTAATCTTTTTCTTACGTTAGGCCTTGCTCATATGGTGTGCAGGCTGATTATTTAATTGCTACTAGCATATATGAGACCTACAGTTTTTTTTAATGCTGGTTCCAAACAGTGGATTTTTCAAGGTGTTTCTAGGGATATTCTACAAGAATACTTTCAGGAGGTTACCAGCCTTTCTGAGAAGAGACATGAGCATAAATATTTTGAAAATATTAAATTATAATGAAACTCAATAATAAAAAAATAATAGAAAATAAATAATTTAATAATAATTTACTTTTGTTGATATTTTATATAGCAACTTACATCCTAGCTTAGACTCGTAGCCTATTTATTTAAATACTTCTTGCTAATATACAATACATAAAGTTTTTTAAAAAGAATCATTTGAATAATGTTCTTGATTGAGAATTCGAGATTGATAATATCATAATTACAAGGCTACAAGCTGTCTGGAACCTGACAGAGGATTTAACAAATTACAAGGACTTATAAATTTTTAAATGCTTTTTACAGTTATTTCCTTTAATAACACGTATTTGTATGTTGATAGCTTTCGTTTTTCGTCACAAGCGCGACTAGTTACTTTCAATAAATATTTTTCCAAGTAAGCTCTTGGATTTGTAAAAATTTACGAAGTAATTTTAGCCTTTTTGTAATAAATTTCTATATGATTTTATAATTACCCACTTAAATATACATGCTAAGTGACAAAATTGCGAATAAAATCTAGATCTTTTGTTAATAAGGACAACAAAGATAGAACTTTTGAATTCATTGTTGAAGTTACTTCTTTTGATATGTTCACTAAGTTATCGATAATTTGTATTAAAAGTAAATAATATAAGTAAAAGATAAATTTTATAAATACTGATTAGTAATATAGAAGACTGATGGTAGCATTGCCAAAGCTAATTAACTAAAATTATCAGTGGAACTGAGCCTAAATGTTAAGTAACACATACTAAATATTGCAGAGGATAGAAATGAAATTTGGATATTAGCCAATTTGAGATGTGCTTTCTGTGGTTGAACTAGTGTACACTTTTGGAACTTAAAGTGAGACAGGTATATGTTTGATGTTTGATGAAAACAAGAAAGAAAGTTCTAGTACAGTCTATTGCAGAAATAAAAAACCAGACTTTGTTCTCTCATTAGCATGGTATAAAAACGATTAGGATACATTTAGCAATTTTAAATTTTATTACACATTTTCTGAAAATAAATTTATAAACTATTTCTAATAATTAAATACATTGTTATGTGACTGTTTGTTACCATAATATGTTACAATAATTATTTGAGCCTTATTTTCATGATAGTGTTATACTGAATATATATTAAAAATAGTATATTTCAAAAGAGTTTAATTAAAAACATTTTTTAATATAAATTAAATAATTATACATAAGACACATTAATATTTACATGCATTATAATTAAGTATATTAATATAACTAAATTAAAATAAACGGATTTGAATTAAAAAATCGGTTTCAAAGTTAAAAAAATAGCAATAAATTCTCTCGTAGATTTAATCAATGTTCACACAAATATTTCTTTATAATTAAACTCTATTGAAATGTAGTCAAATATACAGTGATAAGTAAATACGACAACACTTGTATATTTATAATGCTCACTTACAGGAGAATTTCTTATTTATATTTTTCTTTTGGTCAGTCGTTTGTCACAATGAGTACTTAAATAATTCTTGCACAGCATAGTCTTTTTCTGTCATCCGGCTTGAGGTAAATTTAGTTTCACCGGCTTCAATGATCTCAGTACATGTTCTACCATGGCTTATTCAGTTACCGTCTAAGGTCAACTTTAAATATTGTGATCCATAAAATAATTACTACTGTGCTTACATAAAATACACATCTTGTTGCGGTTTTAATGCAACGAATATAAAAATAAAATTTCAGTGATAAGTACAAAAAATTGAATGTCACATAAATAATATTTTCTTTATTCTTTAGTACTCATAAAATTTGTTATATTATGTGTACATATATATTAAATATTAATTAATGTTATTGTATTATTATAAATTTAGATTTTCATATATAATTAAATACATAAACGTTATGCATTGTACTTACTGTGTTAAGAAGTAAATCTAGAATTATAAGAAAGGAAGAAGATTCTAATATTTTTAAGTATATATGCGCATATTATATTATATAATATACATATACATGTATATGTAAAATAATATTTGAAGAATTATCTACACGAAGGAATGGAGACGGCGAAGGAACTTGTATTAACTCTCAAGCAAAATAATAAGTCTCACGTAGGATATGGATTGCAAAAGGAATGCGAAGCTCTTGTTGGGCACATTTTACAAAATATGGTCAGATCCCAGATGCCTCCTCTGCATGCTGAAACAAAAAATAAGGAAGATTCTATTAGATACAGAGAAGAAGGTACGTATTTTATTTCCCATACATGCTGCAATACATTCTAACGAACAAATTTTCAGGTAATCAACACTTTGTGATGGGTGATGATCTTGAAGCTATTGAGTATTACACTCTGAGCTTGGCGTATGCCGACAGCGATGAACTCATGGCATACGCACATGCGAACCGATCCGCCGCTTTATACAGGAAACAATTGTACAAAGAATGTCTAATAGACATTGATGCAGCTTTGTCTCACGGATATCCAAAAGAAAAACAGAAAAACTTGAAAGACAGAGGGGATAAAGCGATAGCGGAGATAAAAAAGTTGCTGCAACTAGACTCGAAGGATATTGATGATCAGAGAATTACCAATGAACCGTATTTATACAACGGTATCGAGAAATCTGGTACAGTAGATATCGAGCACATAGGGAACAGGACAGTGAAGATAAACGATGAGGACATCCCGCAGAAACAAGGCATGGCAACTAACGAAAGTTATCTTCATTATGCCACGAAGATCCCTCCGCGGAAACCGAGATATTTGCAGGAAGAAAATTTCTCCAAGTTAATGAACGGCCCGAGCCAAGAAGTTCCCTCTGTCAGTGATGGCGTCATAATATCCTTCTCTGAAAGATATGGCAGACATTACATAGCTACACGGGAGTTTAAATCTGGTGATATAATCAGCATCGAAGATCCGTATGCACACGTTATCTATGAAGAACGGTGAGCTGTTAATTGAATTGTATTGTTTTAAATTTTCATTTGATTTGTTATCTCTATCTGTATTGTTCTCTATCTGCATTTTTTATTTGAAACAGATAAAGAAAGTAAGAATAAATTATTGTAAAAGATAATTATGGTATAGTAACATATACATAAAACATAAATTTATTTATTAATAAACTTTAAAAGTTCAGACAGTATTTGATGTGATGACCTCCTATAAATCTCTTCTCATCTTCTTTACTTTTACTTTCTTCTTAACATAAGTAAAAAACTGCCGAGAACCGATTCTTAGAATTCTTTCTTTAATTTCTTGAGATATAAATAATAGAATATGACTTTAATCGTTTAAAAAAATTATAATTCTGTGTAAAAGACTCTATGAGAAATTAAAGTTGCAAGAAAGGATTGATTTTGTTCAAACCATGGTTAAAATTTTAGAAATTAATTTAAGGATCACAAATATAAAAAGTATCACAAATATATGATAATACGATCAAAACGTAATTAATTATGTATAAGAAAAAACAAAATAAAAAAGATAATTCAAATATGTTCATTTATAAGGATAAGGAGTATAAATATAGGGGTAGTTTAGTGATTTCATAACTGCATTCTCCCTCTTGAAGAAAATTTGTATACTCGTTGTTTACAGGTATTATACACATTGCCACTATTGTTTAGCCAGAAGCTACAATCTAATACCGTGCTCAGGATGCCCGATAGCTCAATATTGCTCTGAGAATTGCAGGAAGCTGGCATGGGAAGCGTGTCATGAGACAGAATGTCCAATTCTAAAGTTGTTGACGAACTTGCTCAATGTTGACAAAGATAAAATAAGAATGATTTCGAAGATCATTCGATTGCTGATTGTAGTGACCGAGAATGGAACCAAAATTAAAGAACTGCAGCAAGATATGAAAACCGCGGAATCTAATTCAGGTCTATCATATTTAGTCTTAATAAATAAAATGGTTTTTTTTATATGGAAAAAAGTATTTCCTAAAAAGAAATAAATATTTGGTTCTATTAACAAAATGGTTTTTTTTTTTAAAGGAAAAAGATATTTGGTTCGATTAACAAAATGGTTTTTTAAATCGAAAAAATATTTCTTAAAAAGAAATAAATATTTGGTTCTATTAATGATTTAAAATATTAGTATATTGGATCCTTCATAATCACACAATTCTTTGATCCTTTCTATTGCAGACAATAGAACAGCAGGATTTACAGATACTGGGATATTAGACAGTTTTAGTGCCCGATCCGCACTGAGCCTGGCGACCAATATGACTACGAGACCGCTGATCGGAATCAGCGCCTTCGCCTGTATTTCGGCCCTTGCGGTGATTCTATTGGCTACGCAAACAAAATTTTTTTCAAAGAAATATGAGATTGATGATTTGAAGGACATCAGCGAATTTTCCGAGCTGAAATTTTGCGCCAGTATAATGTTTCGTGCTTGTGTGATAATGTCTTCTAACTGTTTTTCAGTGAGTTTCTCTATTTAGATGTATTCTTTATGTTTTTGAGAATATGCTGCTAATGAAATTATTATATATATTAATTTCTCCCTCTTTCTCAAGATATAGTTATATATTATCCTATAGATACAACAAGAACCAGGAATTGTGTCGGGTTCGGGATTATATGTAGCTCACAGTCTATATAATCATTCTTGCGCACCAAATACTTTTCGACATTTCGAGGGATTGACAATGATCACGCGTGCCTTAACACCTATACATCCCGGAGATCAAATATTCACAAGCTATGGCGGTGTTTACGCGCACATGCCACGATCCGAAAGGAAGCAAAAGATACTGCAAGATTATTTTCTCGATTGTGATTGTCCGGCGTGCGAAAATGATTGGTCGACGTATAATGAGATCCTGCGAGATCATGTTGGATCTATCTCAAAGAATAAGCAACTTGTGGAAAAGTTGACGCCTTTCAGGGAGAGATTACTCGCAAATATGTACGATATCGAGGCGGTGAAGGCCGTTCTTGATATATTATACAAGGAAGTTGATAAACATCCATGTGAAGAAATACTTCACGCGGAGCAGTATTTAAAGAGCTATTATTTGGGTAAATTTAAATAAATATTACAATTGTAATGCTTTATGCTTCAGCGTAGTCTTCGTACATCTAGCTTTGCTTACTAATTTTTGCTTTGATAATTCCTTGCTTATTAGTCCCTTGGGTGATATCTGCAGCTTGACGTAATTATGCACTTAATACACTACTGTTTACTCATTATTGTAAATAAAACTACCTTCAGCAACAATTATCGATATAATTTTTTCTAAACGGCTATTTTCTGCTTTGCTTATTGCTTTCAATACGCTGCGCTACAATAATTACACAGCAGTAAATACAAAACATATTCTTTTGAATTTCAGATCCATGAACTGTCAAGAAATATTAATGGTAAGATGACAATATATTGTTTGTGTAAAGAAATATTCTTTTCTTTAAAACATTATCTAAATGTTAACTTATAATTAATGAAACAATTTGCATCATGATCTTATGTTGCGTGAAATTTGCACGAAAATAAACTCAAAATAAATTTTTCTCGATAAACGTATAAAACTTTAACAGTTATTGTGAATATTAGGTTTTTAGACAAAACAAAGAGTTTGAATAGAGCATTGCATTGAATGGAGCATAAGCATTGTTCGTCCAACAATGCTTATAACACTGCATCTTCAAATTTTCAGTGGTTTTCCCTTAGCCTTTGTCTTTCACATAAAAATCACCAGTTTTGAATCGATTGAACCAACGTTTACAAGTGTCTTGAGATGGTGCACGGTCGTCGTAAGCTTCTACAAATATTCGATAAGTTTGAGCAGCAGTTTTCTTCAAAATGAAATAATGAATCAAAACCTTCCGCAAATGGTCTTTTTTTGATACGAAATTCGACATTTTCAAAGAAAAATTTTCAGAAAAAGACTATGATATTTACACTCACAATTTTCCACATGTATGGTTTTGTAAATTAGAAATAGTCAAACAAAATACTATATATGTCAAATCACCACGCGTAAGAACATGTGTGTGGTGCCACTTGTTAGGAAAATCCGCATTTTATAGATATACACCTGGTAACGATATCATAAGTCATTGATTATCAAGCGCATAGAAGGAATTATTATATCAAGGAAAAGGCAGAAGACAATCTAAGGAAAATAAACAATAACATGATTTGAAATAGAAAATACATTAATACTTACTTATATATTTCATCGTAATAGGCATTCAATAAATGACATGTTACAATCGGTATTTAACAGTGTCGAATAGGAAAAAGTTTTGGGGCAGTGTTTCAATTTCATTTTCTCTGTGCGTACACTATACATTACTTTATCAAAGTAAAAAATAATTTACAATGCGCTTATCTCAGCAAGCTCGGCGTCGAGTCGATAAAATGAAGTATCATTAATAGTACTCTTTACACACTTAGCGATTAAAAATTAAAATTTATTTCAACACCGTAGATATACTTTTCTTACTTTTTAAGCATGGGACACACACATGTGCGAAATGTGAGAATACATTATTCTTTAATTATACCAAATTATACCAAGAGTCCTGTATTTTCATTTTTAATTATGCTTTAAAGATTAAAAATAAACTCAATACAGATTTATCGATAAAATTCCAAAAGTTTTAGAAGACATTAAAAACTTACCTACAAAGATTAAAACTTATCGCACTAAAAGGATATTATCGTCAGTATATTATATTTAGAATTAAGATTATTCATTAATTAAAATTTTGATCGTTTGTATTATTTATGTATAAGGAAACAAATTAATACGATCAAAATGATAAAAAATGATCATGTAAAAATGTGACAAGAAGGGCACATTTCCATCAGTCTGTTGCACTTCGGATTCATTTTTATTCAATACCATAAGAGATTATCGACGCATGTGTGTGATTAACAAAAACTGCAGTTTGTGGAATATAAATTATTCCCATGACAATTCTACTTGAGATCAAAATTATAAAATATAATCGGTATTCTTGCAAAAAGACAAGCTACGAAATTAATCAATTTGCTGCGAAAAAGCTATAATATTATAAGTGTATATGTGTAGTATGTTTTTAAAAATTGATAAAGAAACGCATTTTGCAATAATAGTCAATCATTAAAGACTATTCATGCGACTATTACGTCTAGAAAAAGACTGCGGATAAATGCAACAATAAAATAACTATGTCAATATTATGTACTACGTTAAGCGTTCCCGAATATTCGAGGAATCCCTCGAACGTACGGTGACACACTCTTCGATAACGCGAAGAGAGAGGAAACTTAACGATTAAGCAACATTGATAAAAAATATACTTTTCAACGCGTTCTCCCTACATCATGACCATCGATAGATTTTACTCTTCGATTAAAGCCATGTTTAATCTCCTCGCTTGTTCGTCAAATATATAACTCTACTTAAGTAGCTACATTTTTTTGATGTTCGAAGCATCTCTATCGCACTATATCTTTTGCGAAAAACTATAACAAGACGCTTAAAACGTTTCAAATACTGTGGATACTGCGGAAGTGTCGCATGTCTTCAATAATTAAAAAAATATAAAATAACAGTAGATTTAAGGCTGCCACAATTCATGGTTTGTGATGTGTTTCATCATTCTCCCTATCTCTCAGTAAACTATAATCCTTTTTAAAATTCTACGATTATACTGATTATATAATATGCACCAGGTTTCATTATTAAATTAATGAACAGGTTGAAATCGGCCGTACAAAATGGTAGATTAATCCTCGTGATAAAAATTGTTTAAATTTATTCTAAAAATTTATATTTTGATACGATATTCTTTCATAAAATGGTCTCGTTTTGTGATTAATAAAAATTTTTTATTTTAAAAAAAGCACAATGAGGATTTGCATTTCTCATATCATAAATAAAGTATTTTCTAGGCCTATTTTCGTTAAAAATCATTGATTCCCATCAATTCCAAGTTATTCATTTGGAACACTTTCAAGTGGAATACAATGATGTAAATGTCAATGAAAATGCGTAAAATTCGTATTAAAAATTGATCACTCGTCATTCGCGCGGCGCAAGTGATTATCGCTGAAATGTTGCATAAAAATCTAAATTTCTTAAAAAAATCTACGATATATAAATCCTATCTATATCGCCGCTGTGTACACGTTCATTTAGTAAGAGTAACTAATTATTGATGCTCTGTAAATGGAGCGCGAAATCGATGCATGGTCAGCATGGAAAAACGATATGGAACAGGCCTACGAACCGACTTCTTCTGGCCTAGCCAACGGCGCCTTGGACCTTTCTGTAGTAGTAGTCACTGTAGTCGTGGTGACCTCCAAATTGGCCAAATCCGCGGCATTAATCTGGAATATTTAAACAATCATTTATCGCTCAATAAATGTTTCTTGATAGAAAATAATAAAATCTTCCTAGTTAGTAATTACAAACTTTACATTTCTGTTAATGTTGTCAGTTGTTTGTTAATGAATATCGTATGAAGGGAGGAGCGAGGAATTAATTAACAAAAATAAATGAATAAAAAGCTGATGCATTTAGTAGCGAAAGATCAATTGACTAATGGCGAACGACAAGGTACTAAAGCATCAACATGAGATTAATAATATCGTGGTAACAGCCGACACACCAATTAATTATAATTTTATATTTAGTGCCGTTTGCTGACCTCGACGTTCGGGGGCAGAGTGATGGTAGCGTGTGTCGTTGTTGTCTCAATACCGCTGCGTATCTCTCGCTCTACTGTAGTGCCTGCGCAATAAAACAAGTGCCACAAACAAAAAATAATGATAAAAAAAATCTAATGAATGCAAATAACATAAAGGCAGAAGAAATAAAATGAAAATTATCGGAAGACGAAAACAAAATGTAGATAATTCTACGTAATGATCCAAATAACACATGTTGGTTTTATGTGCGTTTTCAAAATAGTTATGAACATTGGACATACATTAAGAAACATACATATATAAAAACATATGAACCAACACGTACTACTGGATGTGTGAATTGTAATTCGCGAATCTATCAATTAGTGATCCTGAAAAATTAATAAAATACGTTGACCTAAAAAAATATCTCTCACACATTAAATCATTCGTATGTATAAGAAGCTATTATATAAAAATACTCAAAGATAAATCTTTTTATGAAATGTCAATCTGGCAGTCCAATGATCAGATAAATCTAAATAGAATAATAGTCACTTCAGAGACCTAGATTGATTGCGATTTCACTCACTGTTTACGTGTTGCGTTTCGTTCGCTTGACTCGTCTCGACTTCGCCATTAGCGGTCGTGCTATTCGTGGTTTGTGTAACCACAGTGGTCGTTTTTACCACCAGGGACTGATTTTGAGTGGATATCTCGGAAGTTCGTGAAGTCACCTCCATCTTAAGTCCTGCCAAACGATTGTGGAGATCTTCGGAAGATGTTGCGTTTCTGAAAAGTGGACTGTTACTGCCAAAGATGGCAAGTACATCGAAATGCTAGTATTAATTAAATACAGCGGCGAAACAAATTGTCAAGCCATGTAGTATGTTTAACAGTATGTTTTATAAATTAAACATCTATGTACATAAAGTGATATTAATTAAAAATTACAATTCACTAAACTCGCAATTAAAATAAAATTTATTGTACGTAAGCAAATAACAAATTAGAAAAATATCTGATAATGTCAACTGAACTTACAGCAAATGATCTTTAACACTGTCGATCGTAATATCTCCGATAGAACTTAAATCCTGACGGTCGTCTTCTCCGTTTACATCTATACTACTTGTAGCTGGTCGCAGCGACGGTTCCTTCGGAGATTCTTCCTCTCCAGCTAAAAGACATGCGTTCACATCGACACTAAACGGCACTATTACAAATAACAACATTCCCTACTAAGTCGTTAATCGACATAAATGGTAGTAATGGTCTGACATAAATAGTAATTGTGATTAGGATCAAAACACGTGGGTAAGCACACATGTATATGCGGGTTATACAAGGTATGCCAAGCGGTTACACATATAAACAATCGCGTTTACGCAGAAGCCGTTGGTATATTCTATTACGATGTGTAAAAAAAATATATATGTCTCTTTAGATCAGTGGTCGAATTTCGTTACTATTTTCGATCTGATTTTGTCGAATATAAGCAATTAAGATTTTTCAATGCTTTGCTTCAGAAGCATCCAAAAATTGAACCAAAAGTTGTAACTAAATTTGACCACTGCTTTAAATTATTCGCATCAAGATATATGGATTTTTAATACTCACTGGCACCTACTACGCCATTTTCCGTGATAATTCTGTTTGCTGCCGTCGGTGGTTGACTTTCCTGTGTTTCTCCATCAGTTTCAGGCGCACCTTCGACAACACCTTGTTCTTGAGTAACTTCGTTAGTATTTACCGCAAACGATCTGGCATGCGGTGGTAAAATAAGCGCGCAATGCGCCTTTGTCATCTTTGCAGTTGACAGAGAAATTCGTTGGAGTTCCGAACTCGAGTGAAGATACAGCGCTTCTCCGGCTTTTGTAAATATCAAGGAAGAAATACCACTAAGAGAGACAAAAGATAAAAGTTAATTTTCAAATATATGACGTTTAAAAAACGAGATTAAAAAAAACAGAACTGACTTAATGTCCTCTCTTTTGATTGCAGCAGCATTCAACTGTCTTCTCAGTTCCGGTATACTCAGCACCAGACAATCACCAAGATTCGTTAGGCAAAGCAAGCAAGTTTCCTCATGAGTTCCTGCTGGTTCGACGTAACACGAGAACTTGGCAAATCCCGTTTTTCGTACCCTGGACCCTTCGTGAGCGGTCAATTTGTACTTGCAATACGGCTTCAAGGACGGAAGATTGAAAATCTTGAACTGTTCCTCGCTAGCAATTACGACTCTGTGCGTGGAAGTCATGTCAGGTCCGGCCGTCACGCCCTTTTCGGCTTCGTAGGGTTCCGGTAACGGCACGCTGGATCCATCGAGAATCGTGATCGCAATTACAGGTGCACGATGCTTCAATTGTATTTCTTTTCCCAGTGTACAGTTGACGTCTTCTTCCGTTCTCCTTACACCGGCTGGTATAGCTAACGTGAAGACGTAAACCGTGCCGTTGTTGGTGCCCGCCCAAAGTGTGGGTGTTGTATTTTGTACTATAAATATTTTAAGTTACTTTTATGGTTTGTCGCTTACAAAATTATTTACAAAAAAATACTAACGGCTAATAATGTAACTTCTGGCAAAGTACAAGCACCGAACCATAGAGCCTAGAGCGTCGTCAACTGGTCTCGCTTCCACTTGTCTCTCCACCGGTTTTAATTCGGTTGGAGATAGATCGCCACTCGGTGAAGAAGCAACACTGGAATTACAATTTAATAGTTACATTTTGTTTTTCTTTTGTATTTTAATCTAATATTTTGATTTAAACTCTCACTTGTCTTTCTTTTTCTCCGGTGCAGTATTTCGTGTAGGACTATTAGCATTTGCTCGACGTTGTGAACGTCCCTTTCTCAATCTCCTGAAAGATTCCCTAAGAGATTTTTTGAAAGATTTCCGTCGAGAAATGGGAGTGTCACCTGCACCGGAAAGATCTGTAAACATTAAAACAATCGTATTTATTCGAGATATTGATATAAAAAACAAAGTAATTTTGAACAGAAGTGTATGTTTTAGATATTTATGTAAATATTCTTCTTTCATTCTCTAGAAAGAAAAGAAAAAAGATTTTATTCTCAATTTTAATTTGAAATAAAATTATTTCCTATTAATACCTAAAATTGAATCGCTGAAAAAGTTATTTTATTGTAGATTTACATACCATTTGGATTAAGTGTGCATTTGACACTAACGGCTTTCGATCTGGTGTAATCAAAGACCGCGAGTCCGTGCGCTGTACCAGCGGCGAGTAATCCCCATTCGCTATGTAACGCTAACGCCGTAACGGCGGCCGGTGGATACAACTGTAGAAGACTTTGTGGTTGAAATCCAACCGCGAATGATATACTCGTCGTTCTCGGCGGCAGATGATCGTGACCCTTCCACACAAATCCGTCGCGATCGTTGACAATATTCATTATTACAGCTTTTATCTCCTTGTTGGTCGGTTCCGAGGAGATGGTAGCAGTAATAATGTGTCCAGCTGTACCAGCGACCACCAACGTTGAGGATAACGGACAGAGAAGAACCTTTTTCACGGCGAGTCGTGGATCATCAGAATACGGATCGAAGATTCCCACCTTCTTGAATGGCGGCCACTCATCCTCGTCATCTTCTGGTGGCTGTTCAAGAACGTCTAAATGCTCGCCGGTGAACAGGATCGACGAGTTGTACTTATATAGAGGGGTCAGAGCAACGTCGGACGCGTTCCAGAACCTGACAGTACCGTCCTCATGTCCAGTAAGTAGTAGCTCCTTGTTTCTAGGCTTGTCAGGATTCGCAGGCTTTTGGCAGAGAATAATACCGCCATCGATGGGCCACGATTTGTCTGAATAAAGATGCTCGGTCTGCGCTTTACCGGCTGCTACGATTGCTTCCCAAAGTTCTTCGGGTACATTAGGCACATGTTGAGAACAAGTCACCTACACAATATGAAAGAGTTCGTACCATGTGTGTTTATTATAATTTTGTTACTTTTATTTAAATATACTCACCGAGCTCGCATGGAGAGATACTAGATAGGGCAATGCCATCATCTTCCATTCGGGATTGGTCAAATCTATAGCTACTAATTCTTCCTCAGCCAATATTATAAGCGCTTCTGGACCGATAGGGTTCTCATTGTTCTCTTCCTCTTCCTTAGGGAAAACGGTGAAAAAGTCAATAATTTTAGACGTAAAGTCAAAAACTAAATGTTTTTCCTTGGTCATGACAGTGATTGTATGTCTGTCTCCATAACTGGAACGTTGCATACCACCGGAGAATAATACGAGCTCGCCGTGTCTATGAAAAAACTCAATTGAATTCATGAAGAAACGAGAAAAGGAGATATGTCTGATCTTGAAGTTACTTACTCCGCGGTAGGATACACGAGGATTTTGGTGACAGCTTTGCACGGAAATGGCCCGTAAAGTGTAGTGGGCTCCGGCACGGCATCGTTACCAGGGCTCCAAAACGCATAGGAACCATCGTTGTGTGATGAGACAAAGCGATTCTCGGATATCCAGTGGACCGATTCCAGCTGTTGCGTGGAGACGAATGTCTGCGCACGCGAAAACAAACCCATCAGCTGCGCGTACACGTTCCACCAAAGACCACCAAAGACACAAACGACAATCAGAACGAGCAATACAATCTCACAATTCGTTCTTAATCCTGCTGTTCCATTCGATCCCATTTTAATCAATTATCATTTCTTAAATAGTCACAAAAGTTATATTAAATTAAGACTAATTATATTTATAATTTATTTGTTAAGAACTGTATAGAACTTTTCAGAATAAACAGATACTTCTATTACAATTTTATATTAATGAGACTTTCTATATAAGAAAATATATAAAAAAAGTTTCTAGTTTTAGTTCAATAATCTTCACATCTAACATTTTTTTAATTCTATGAATACATCAGTTCTTCATTCACTTTAAATATATATTTTTAAAATAAGATAAAAACATATCTTTTTATCTAATAATTACCACATATTAAAACATGTAATAACAATTAATTTAAACTCAATTGTGAATATATATCAGAAATAAATGGGCTAGCAGGATTAAATACTGACCCACACTGTGTGTTGTTTTGCGACATATAAGTAAAATATGTAAGCATTACAGCATGTGACTATTGCATTTGCCAAAGTGTATTTGTGTATACGTAAAGATATAATGAATATAAAGACCTACCTGCTGAGCTCCTGGAGTAGCTTTGTTCCACAATACCATCAAACCTCGATTATAACCGATCAAGATGTTATCCGGGTGCCCTGGCTGTTCGGCTATGGCTTCGACCGCTCCTGGATTTTTCTTATAGTCCTCTGGAACGCTATGCAATACAAAAATAACTTAATAAACTTGTACTTACAAAGCAACTCTTTTTTTTTCTGGTTTTAAATAATTTTTAATTTAGAATTTAAAGTTATTATATTCTTTTAAATATAATGCTTTTTTTCTAAGATATTTTGATTTTTTAGAAATAATTAGAATGATCAAATTTTATGATTTATTCTATAAAATTGGAATACAACAAAATCTTCTCTCTCAAGATTGATGATAGATGAAGTATCCTTCTATAATGTTGTTGACATTTATATCAAAATGTAGATTAAAATTTAATTAGATGACGATAGATAATATAATCTAATTATTTACTTTTGCATTACGACATCTTGATAGATGATATTCTCCGGAGTAACAAAAGTTTTCAAGTTCAGCAAATAGATATTGCCTCCTTCCGTTCCTAACAAGAGATGTTCCCCACTAGATTCGAGACACATTGCGGAGATCTTTTTCAATTTTCCTTCCAACGACAACGTCTTCGTTTCCACCACGGAACTTCTGTTAATCTCCCATAAATGTAATGAATTGTCGTCACACAAAGACACCACACGACCCTGCAAAGTACGATGCAAAAAGCTGATCGTAGAATGTTAATCGGAATAAAGTATTATATTTCATAGAACAAAGCATTCTTAGAAATATTTTTCATTCCATTCCTAAGAACATTTTTTAAAAACATGTTCCAAGCTCTCTACTATTTTTTTTCATACGTACTTTAATATTTTATTAGACAGAAAATTTTAACAACAGTTTTTATCTTAGAAAGCCAACGTGTGTTCCCGATATGGCGGAAGTAATAAAACGCCTCGCAATAAGATCAACAACGGCTGCTGGCCTCTCCTACCTCTATTATTACACGGAGAAAATACTCGCATAATTTCATGATTTCTCACGACTCCTCAACTCTCGTACCTTTTCTATTTTGCAATTGTCGCGCGCAATATACAAAGCGTAAATTCACATCAAATACAAAATCGAAGGAATTTATCTGCACTTCGTTTTTAGGTTTGTATATAATTACCGAAAAATCCTTTAAAAAGAAATCTGTAGACATTTTGTAATAAATTGTTCATTATTGGATAAATAGTAAATTTACTTTTTTTTTACCAAGCGTTTAAAGATTAAATACCAAAATTTTTATTAAAAATCTGCAAAAAATAAAGACTTTGATTTATAAAAATATAATAATTATATTCCGATATTAAAATATCACTTCTTAATTTTTTACAATAAATATTTGCCTATTCAAAATTTAGTCAAATGCGCTAATCAAATATTACATTGTATATTTTATTTATCTTACGATGTTGCAATTTAATCTTTTTTTTCTAAAATTAATAAATTCTCGCAAACTTGAGATTATTAATTTCTTTTCTAAGCATCTCTTCTATTTAATAATAGCAAAATTCTTTGTGCATAAAAACAGTTAATTTATTATGAAAAAGTCTGAAATAAATAGAAAATCGAATTTAAACTTAAATAAAAAATATATTTTAGATCTGTATCATAGACTTTAGCTGCTATCTTATCGGTTTTGAGATTTACTCGGAAACACTTATCGAGATAACGAACGTTCATGATGCTTATGCCGTTGTGTAATCGTAAAACCAAAAATTATTATTAATACACAACTTTAAATAATATTATAAAAAATTATATGTATATTGCAAGAGTAAGCAATCAATTCGAGAAATTGTATATAAAATTATATATATAGTTCCATAAAATATTATATGTGATTACTTCAATATAGTCAATCATTATTTATTTTCAGTTATCATAACAAGCCTCTTAAATGTTTTTAAAAAAATGCTCGATTAGAAGAACGTATTAAGATAATTTCCTTAACGCCATTCGCTAAACATTGGCAAAACGCGTGTCTGTTGGTCAACGGATAATGGACCATTCGGAAGTGCAAAGAAAGTCTTTCCCACATTTCATATCGTGGCTTTAATTGCACTTCACATTAATTGCGACGCACCGTGATGTCGTTGCACTCGTATTATTTATCAGTACACGCGTGCGTGAGCACATTGTACGGTGTCGCACGGGATTATGCAACCCGTTGGCAATCGTATAAGCGGAACACGGTGTCGCATTACTATCGGTGCGATGCGTGCGATTTTAACAGAACTACCGCGAGTTAGCACCTTTCTATGCGGAACAATTAATTTAAGAATATAAATATATGAGATACACGATATATGATACATAAATATAATCGTATAAATAATAAGAAAATGCAATGAAAACTAATCAGTAAAATTTTCAATGAGATTCTCATATCTTACGCAAATTCGAAAATTCAAATTTTTTAGATCAGCGCCAATAAACTGTTTAATCCTTGATGCAATAAAAAAGCATTAGTTCGCGAAATTATGCGTTAAGAAATTAATTTTGAAAATTAGTTATCTTATTTAACGTAAATATACAGAAGATAATTAATGTATCAAATCTTACCTCATTGGGCAGCGCAACGATTTTCGTGACGGCATTCTCCCCGCTTTCGACGGAATGTTGTCCATAGAACTCTACGCCTGGCCTTCCGAAACTGATGCTCGAGTCAAGGAATTCCACAAAAAAAGGGGTTATATAATATTGTATAAATATGTGGCATGCTGACAGGAACAACACACCTCACGCGCCCGAGAGAATAGACCCTCAAATCTCGGATTTGCAAATGACCGATTTAACAACATGCTGACAGTGAGAATCATCATTCGAAGAAACAGCTGCTTAACATATAAGCGCACGCTTTGCAAATTCTATAGTAAATTCCGCGATGAACGACGCAAAATTATTATGCTGCATTGAGCTATAACAAACAGTTGCATAATCATAAATTACTTTGAATAATTCTGAAAGAGATTAACCTAGATTTTATTTTTTAGTATTGACTTAAAAATTAATTTTCATAGAAGATTCGATAATAATTCGAGTTCTCTCTAATGGAAATTAATGAATATTGAAACCCTTCGACGAATCTTTATTAACAAAATAACAGATTTGAGTAACATCGTCCATTTATTTTTGAGATAAAAAATTAAAAATATATAAAATTGGAATAGAGACGATAAATCTGTACGATTCAATAAAATTGGTACCAAATAATTTTTTTATTCTAATCTTTGAACATATTTATTACTAAGGATTTTTTATTTGTCCAATTTACAAATTGAGCGCGGCATATACTCTATTTGCCATAAGATGTCAACCTACTTTTTATTTTCGATCAATAGTTTCTGCGACCGCAATGTAATTTACAAGGTAATTTACAAACACCTTTCCTAACTAAAATAATTTCAATCTATTTTTTAAAGATGCATTCAAGCGCATTATAACAACACGTATAGTATACCGGTTTGTAAAAAGCCGTTGAGTCTAAAAACGGAAACTAGATAAAGTATCGTCGTTCGAGCTGCTTCAAATTACAGGAAGAGTTCAAGAGGTTTGTGATTAAGTTCAAATATAGTTGATGAACGTAGCGTTTGGAAACCGTGTACACTCGGCCGATGGTTTCACTGATGCGAAGACTAGGTGTGCCGCACAGATAATCGTGTATACGTATATCTATTGCGAAATAATAACGATTATCTGGTGATTACGTAGTCCTTGAAAGCATCTGTCGACGGTGTGCGCGCGGTTACGGTATTAAACTGGCATAAAATTGCAGACTCGCTGACGTGTTGATTATTTCACTACGATCTAACATCCCGTTTAATAACATCTACGAAGTTAAAAGCGCGTAATTTTCTGCGAATCGACAGGATAATTCTCGGATCAGATACAGTTTTTTTTTTACGTAGCTTTTTTTATTCTGTTACACTAAATTGTAATCAACTTTCGATTATGATAATATACAGTTCAAATATCATATATATTTTTAGAAAATTCGTTTTCTAAAGTATAAATTTATAGCGTGTACATTTATAACATATATTGTCGACAAAAAGACTGTCGTAAAAAGTAAAGCTCTTAAATTATTCATAAATATAGTTTTCTCTTAAAACAAAGTTTTCTGATTTAAAAATTGTGATAGACAAAAATAAACAACAGATCTAAATTTAGCGAGACTATTCACGTCAAATTACGATTTAAATTGACTATCTTTACGTAAGAACCAGAAAAAAAACAATTTAAATTTATTATTTGATACAAATGATCTGGATAAACGATAAAAATATTCATGTTTGCTCCATTTATACTTTCATCTGTTATTTTGAAATTTTTAAATTAGCGATAATCTCAAACTGTTATAATGTGAATGCAATTTCTAACTAAAACAGGATTGATGAGATAATTTCTGCGTAAATTAAGCAAGCGTTGACAAGGTCGAGAATTAAGATCAACAAAGTATTGCAGAATCAAATTCGCGCTGAATATTATAAATTGCTGAAAAACTTCAATCTTTCATTGTTGAACAATTAGTGACCTTCTTAACGTAAAATGATTACAAAATATCATATCTCTCTCGAATAAACACGTAATAAAACTAGTCAGCAGTCTTTCAAAGTTAAACGTTTCGATCGAACGCTGCATGTGCATTTTTCGTGAACAATCGATATCTCTTAACTAAATTCTGCATTATGCACAAACGCGATTGTGCTCTTTTAATCGATAAGTTTAATGCGACAGTTATTTAACCCGATTCTCTAAAAAGTTGATAAAATTAGAATTGAGAAAGCTTAGATCGATTTTCCCCAAGATGTTAAAGAAAGAAAAGGGAGATCGCTGTATTGAATTCTTCGATTAGAAATAAATGTATTCACATAATGCAAGATTATTACACGCGAATACCATCGTGAATCCTAAGGTGTGATTTAATATTTCTTCAATAATGCCTTGCTCTAAGCACAGTGCGAGTTTATAAAACATATCGCAAGTGATTTACGAAGTCTTTGTTAAGCAATCGCTCGCGGCACCACGAAACAGATTTTTCTATTATGGCAATAAAAATGTCATAACGAATATTTACAACCGACCTGATATTTATGACAGTAATAGCTTTCCATTTTATAAAGAATATTTATTTTCTGTTTAGTGTGAGTTGTATTAATAATTAAAGATTCAAAGTGTTCTTTTAAATAAAATCAAACGATAATAAAGTATCCAGCGTTTTATAAAAAATCTTTTTAATGATAATGTAACAATTAATTCTTATAACAAATAATTTATACTATTCAAACTAATCGTATTTTTTCTCGCAAGAAATGTAGCCTCTCAGAGGATTTAATAGATCGATACGCACGTCATTGAGTCCTGGCGGTTGCGCCTCGGGACCAGATTATAAATACCAAACGGGAAGAAAGCGAGGAGGCGAGGAGGTAAGAAAAGCAAAAGGATACACCTTGATGGCGCCGGATGCCGTGCCGATGATCATCAGCCGCAAACTCGGATCCCAGGCGAGAGCGGTTGGCTTGTTCGGGAAACCATGCTGCACCGTCTGCAACGAATAAGAGCGGATCTGCTATTAGTAACGCTGATTTCGATCAATTTCCTAACATCGTAAACAGAATTATGTTTCTAGCTGTCTTCATTGCTTATTGCGTTCATTATTTAAAATTAAACCATTTTCAAGTCAGCACAATTTCACACACATTATATGAAAAATTTTCGTCAGATTCATCTAAAGTAATTTTGTGATAAACACAATGTAACGTTTCTAAATACAGTAATATATATCGTTGCAAGAATATTATAATAAAATACAATTAATTCTACAGCTAACGAAAACATAAAAGACGATTGTTGGTTATAGTAGAGAAAATTGTATATATTATTCCACCATTAATATTTAGTAAATTATTTTATATTTCGATTTATTTTATATTATATACAGATATTCAAGTCATAATACATTAATAACATCTTGTAATTGTTATATATTCGCAAAGTTCACTAGCCTACAAATTAACTACATACTTTTTTACGATCCTGACAGTTTTGCATATCAAACATGAATATCACGATAAAACAGGATGAATCATTATAAAGTGCAGTAATTCGAAGAAAAAGTAGCTGTTCCGCGCGTTAATCGCATTAATTTTAAATCCCATTCCTATATTTGATGTAATTTTCTAATTAATGTACATTATTGCACGTACATTATATAGCTTTTTACGTTATCACTTTGGAATTTTTAATTTCTTCCAAAATTTCAAGAACAGAATAGCATTTGCCTGCTTTGAATTACATCCATCTCAATTTTCGATCGTTCAGCATCTTTCAGGCATAATTAGGAGCAGCACTGAAGTCTTGACACGACTATTAATGGTTAACTTGGGTGAAAGTTGCAACGAGTTAGTTGACGCGAGCCTCGCGATGAGTCAGATTTTGACAGTGCCCGTTAATCGAACGTGGCTTATCGTGCCCGGTCATACCTACACGCGCGTATACGTCAGCATGTATGAGGAGATATACGTTCTGATTGCGGTAAATGTGCCTTCGAAAAGCGGCCAACGGTTAGTAAAGACTCGCTCGAGTGATGAAATATTGTTGTCGGTAAACTTCGCGTGGACCACGCTTATATATATTTCCGTTTCTTCCCACGGCCAATTATAAAATACTCGCTAGAATCGCGAGATACGCAAGCAACACGTCCTAGAAACCCAAAATCTTCATTCTCTCTTAAATCTAAAGGTGTAAGGATATACAAAATGATTCTTGAAATAAAATTGAGATTCGGAAGAGCAATTTTTCCTTATTCGAGACGATTCTTGATCTTTCAACGCGTAATGATTTTACTTGAATAATTAATTAGTATAACGAACGAATAATGATGTAGAGATTCTCCTTGGATGAAAAAAAATTGTGTTTCAAGCTATATATTAAGCACTAATAGCTACATAAATGAAGATAAGACTTTCCGTGAATTGGTTGTGCAAAGTGCAATTAATAAATTATGTCAGTCATTTAAATGTAAATTGATTTTCTCAAGATCTGCATCCAGAATCAATAAGATATTTATATATATTATTATATCTCTACAAGTATGTAGAAAGATTATAATAAATTTACAATTTTTTTTACGGGGGGGGGGAATCACAATCCAAAATATTTCATTTAAAAAAAGTATTAAAAAATAATACAATATAAAATTAAACTTAAAATTGAGATACAAACATATTGATATTTGTCTTTTATTTGATTTGGAATTGTAATAAAAATTTTCATCATAATTTCTGTAATGTAGTACCTATACTTATCACAAAAAAAATACAGTAAATATAACAAATCAAGATTTTAATGAAAATTTAATAGAATGTATAACTCTGCAAAAGCAATGTTATTCACGTCTTCGAGGTAACATAGTTTTATTCAAACTGAGATTGCGATAAAAATGTCGTAATTGCAAATGTTCTTAGACTAAAATCTGCAATTCATTCAGTAAATAAACGATCGATCAGGAAAAAAGATTTCTTGAAATCAATAAATTCTCGATAATCTTGGTAAGAATTCCTTTGAGGATTTCGTTCCCGATCCACCAATATGTCAACCATTGCGATTAGAAAAACCGGACCTCCAGAACTATTTCCATGAGAAAAGGTGTCACTACCTGCCTGCAAGTTGTACTAAACACGATCTTTACGAAAGATACATTCTAACGAGAGTTAAAGCGACACTGCGCTGGTGTTCCGTGCAACAAAGAAACGCGTGTCCCTCTTAGCTTCTTCTTTTCAGTTAAATTCGCAATGAAACTCGCGAGCATCAAACGAAGCAATTAGTAAGGAAAATTCGATTTTGAGAAAAATGCATTGAATTTCTTTTGCCTCATAATAGACTTTGCAGCAATTACGATTAAAGGGTTCATCGCCAAGTAATCTAATATTTTAATATTCATTTAATATTGTTAAGTAGCTTAATAGTAATCTAACTATTCTTTCCTAAGATCTAAGCGAAAAAGCTCATATGTAATTTTTATACAACTTTACAGTATTAGGTATCCATCTCTTGGGTAAAGAATAAAAAATCGACCTTTTGCATTTCGATGTAAGTAAAAAATTTTGCCGGTCGTGAAATATTGACAAGTTGTTTACGACATGGAACGAGGTTGAGTTCACGATCCGCGCGAGATACGCACATTGATGAACGTTTCTTCCCTTCTTCGATGGAAGGAGGTATAAGACCTCTTCTTTTCATCTATATACCTTCTACGCCGGTTCTCCCTTCTTTCTGTCTGTCTCCTCAAATAGCACGAATGAACACCGATGAATGGACGCTATTCGCATGTCGCTATTTTCGAACTGTTCGAATCATTTACATACTGGGAAAAAAAAATCGCCCAGACAAATATCAAGGTGATCGAACCGTATTTGCTTCGCGACGGCACTGAAAGTCAAATATCTATTGTTGAAAACGTGTTGTTTATATCAAATTCTAACAACGAGGAATTCTAATCCTTTCCATATTTCAACTAAAAAGTATATATATTATTTACTTAACTTAAATCAGAAGAAAAATTACGCGTTTGAGATTGTTTTTTCCGATAAAGTTATCATGACATATATAATAATATCGATTCAACGATGCAATTATGAGTACGCACCTAAAGTAAATACGAAAAAAGGGAAGGTCTCCGATGTCTTATCATATTTTATTTGCACGTAATGCCGATATGATTACTCGCTATCTGAGGAGTTTTTCGTTCGTCATCAAGCTATTAAAGAATTAAGAGTTAGGTAAGATATACCGTACCCTAAGAATCGTGGTCCATTAATTTATTAAATATTGACTAGTACGTGACATATTAACAATATCGGGCTGTATTTTTCGTAATTATAATAATAAAATAAAAAAACTATGTATTAGTAGATATTTAACATAAATATACAAAATTAATTTTGAAATATTAAGAACGGTTTTAAAAAACGAATTACGCAGAAATAACAAAAAACAAGTCAAAGTTTCTGTATTAAAAAGATATTGCAAAATCTTAAAAAAAGATTAATAACCAACAAAAGATACTTTTTATCACAAGAGTTAATAAAAACTCAAAAAAAATTAATAAATAGTTCATTTTTACAGAATAGCGTATAATGAATATTCAAGAATATCAAATTTTGATTGAATTAAAGAATGTAAAATTAAAAAAATTACATTCTTTAATATAAAAAAATAATGACAATTCCAGTAACACTCTTCATAGTTCTATAATTCTTTATAAAAATAAAACAGTTCGGCGTTTTTATACTAAACAAAAAAAAAAAAACAAAACTGAAAATGTAACGTGCCAATTTTGGTTTTTTGATATAAAAAATATACTCTTTTTTTTTTTATAAGAAACTGTAGAACTCTGAAAAATGTTATTAGTCACTAGTTTTTTTTTATATTAAGAGAACGTAGTAATTTCATAGATACAATTTTTTTCCATGCATTTCGTGGAATTTCTTCAAGAATTCATAGCGTGGGGAATTAAATCGCTATAGGGTTTCACGATAATGCATACGACGTTACAGTGTCATCACGTCGAGCAAACGAATATGCGTTAAGAATACTCTTAGTGGAAAGCATCAACAATTCTCTAAAGCATCAACAATAATTCTCTTTTACTCATATATATTAGAAATCACTGCTTATCACTGCTTATCAAACACGTAGTTTCGGCGAACACCAATTTAGAACCAAAATTACATTCTCCACAAATTTTATTTATAAATGATCTCAATCATTTCTTCGAAATTGCAATTTTTAAATAAATTTCCACTAATCCGTGTTTCGTTTATATATTATATAATCATATAAGATTGTACATTGTATAACGATCAGGGACATAAACGCATTATTTTTGTTTTTTTATAAAACGATTGCGTCTACCTACAGTTAAATCTCAATATAACTTCCTTTTTACGTAATAATTAAAATAGTGCTTCGGAATTTTTAATGCAATAACGATAACATGTTTTTGCAACACAGGTGTAATATTGACTTGTTGATTTCCGCGTAATTCATTCGAAAAAGCCATTCTCCCAGTCACTTGCGCGACTGATAAGAGGTTTTGACGTTTCCTGCAGATTGCACAGACCCAACGGCAGGAAATTATCTGCTGCGAGGGTCTTCGCTTGCATGCATCTTGTAGATGTTCGTCTTTTCAAACAATTGTTCGATCGTACGTATAATAGAGCATAGTGAAAAATGCTGTGCTGCATTCAACAAAGATCGCGACTTCGTAACACTTGAATAGTTATTGTCAGCCGAATGTCGTCTGTTTCATCATCAACTAATAACTTGTTGAGTAATGGTCATTCCTTCGCCGCTTCTGTATCTTATCCACAAAGTATACATGCTAGCAATAAAAGTAAAGGATCAAATTCCTCGGATACCGGCTTAACTTTTTACTAATCCTCTTGTTGAAAAATTCTATCGTTTCTTATTAACTTTTGCGATGTTATAACGATTTTCGTGGAACTCAATTCAGAGATTGATGATATTACAGTTTTCAAGACTTTGGAGTTTTTACTTTATTCTAATTTAAAATTGAAGAAACTACAGCATCTAAAAGATATTTAATTTTTATTTTATAAACAAATTGTAATTAGTTTTTTTCGTAATAACATAAGAGAATACTACGTCTTATAAGTTATAGCGGAATAAAGTGAGCAGAATCGATTTTAACTAACATTTTTATTTGTTGCTCATTTGTTGCTGTCAAAATATGCAAGTTACGAATGTGTTGCTTGCAAAATAAGTAGCATATTTTGAGAGCAATAAATTCAGACATTTTAGTAACATAATTTTAAGCGAGCAACAAATCTTCTCGTACTTTACTCTCGTCCCGCTATAGTACGCTGAGGTTTTTTGTTGTTATTTATACCTACTTTGCAAGCAACAAATTCGTAATCTGCATATTTCGACAGCAACAAATTCCTACGTTATTTTTACGTCGATCGACTTTATTCTATATATATTTTGTTCAGCTAACTTAATATTTCTTTAGCTGAACATTATTTTAAAAAAAGTAATAATTACAAAAGTTCCAATATTAACAATATAGAAAGGAAAAAATTAGCCTATGTGAGCCGTCACAAGTTTTATGTGTATAAAAACTATATTATTCAATCAATAAAAAAAAATTAATAGAGTAACAAATTTTTTTCTTTGGCAACTTAGCAATAAATGAGCAACAAATAAAAATGTCAGTTAAAATCGATTCTGCTCACCTTGTTCCGCTGCCTTATAAAACGTAATAATACTCATAATATTTTTATTAAAAAATATATTTAAAGTTATTTTTAGGATCGGTTCTTCTACTTGCACAATTGTGTATCACTCTTATTGTTAGGTATAAAATATATTACTCGTTTTAATAAATATAATATGTAAGCAGACTATTCTAACACTCCTTAAAATAAGAATTTTCTTTACAGTTTTTAACACAAGTTTTTGTCAATGGAAATTGAATTCAGTTAATCAAGTATTACATCTTTATCTCTAAAGATAAAAAAATGTTTACACCTCTAAAATTAAAAATATATTTATAGGAAAAAAAGATAACGATAAACACACGGTTATTTGTAATTAAGATAAAATACGCTCGTTATCAAAATAAGTGAGCTATCGTCCAAAATGTCCATTATCAAAATTGCTCAAATATTGTGAATACGTATAAAATCTATAAATATTAAATTTTTCACGTATACGTGCGGCTGTACAAGAAGAAGAATTTTCATATCCGTACTACTTCGGCAGCAAGGTTAAAAGACAAATAAGCTACAAAGTTTAAAACAATTGTAACGCTATGACACTCCTTCCTTGACGCCTTTCAAGTCGCATTCTTGCCATGGAAATGGCATTTCACAAGTACGCAAACACGTTCTGATGCATCAGATAATGTGCTGTCGACTCTGAAGCGCAGTCCCTCACTGAATGTGCAACTATTTACGATCGATGCACAAAATACCAGCGGTCGAATGAAATCGTGCGATGTGTTCATGAATAAATAACGCGAATTAACGAACCAGTGCAACTGGGTGAGTGCAATCACTTTCGCGCATGATTCAATGTTTACGACATTAACGAAGTGACGATGATTGATTCGCAAATACGTTCCTGCGTGCTACATCTCATAAAACATAAAATTTTGAACGCTTATCTCGATGAGATGGTCGATGGTGAAATAACACGAGATACATTTTTCGACACTTACGAGAAAGTATTGAAATATGTATGCATAGTTAAGCCTGAGATACAACTAAAAAGCACAAACAACACCATAGAAGCAGGGAATACAGATATCATTTCCTGCCCTTTTCAATTATGTCTTAGGCTTTAAACTTAAATTAATTATAATGTAAAAATTGTGTCCTTCTAACTACGGATAATCTAAACTAATGGTTTCAGAGTGGTAACTTTAAAAGTTATTCCCTACAAAACTATCAGTTTGGTAATTAATCACAGATAGAAAAATACAATTTATATTATCATCGGGTTAAGTCTAATAATAAATTAATCGATAAATAAAAAACTTAACTTAAGCCGCTTTTATACATATAACATTACCGCAAAGTGGAATTGCTCTGTGTAAGAAATACAGCGTCCTCATAAACAAATTTTTTCATCGCAGAGAACAAAAAAATTGTTCACCCAAAATGCTGCATTTCTTGCATCAGAGCGCAATATATTTGCAAGAAGATTTTACAGTATAAAACAAAAACAATAAGCAATTTAAAAAAAATGCATGCCGTTTATTCTACGTATTTAGCGCTAATTAATTTCTCGCTAATGCCAGACTTCGACCAGCAATTTGGCAACGATTCTTTTTGACGATTCTTAAGCACGTAATAAGAGACGTAATAATACAGACGCGAAATAATCTCATTATGCGGTACAACAAATCGATATCAGCTATATACAAATCGTATTATCAGTACAGAATATTTCAGAATTGATGAAAACTCTACTTTCAACTCCGCGAAATCCAGAGTCAATTTCTGTTAGTGGAAATGTCGGACGATTGAAAATAAACAACTTTACGAAGCCTAGGAAAATGTAAGCAACAGAACGTTACGTATATTCACATTTGAAATAAATCTTTGAAGTTAGATAACTAAATTTAAATTTTATGTTAAAATATCGAATAACTCGTAATATAATATAGATCGCTTTTCTTCGAGAAAAAATTGAACCAAAATATCATGAAACTGTGATTTTTTTCAACGCACTCTACACTGAAAAAAAAAGTACTAAATGTTCAACCTTATAAACTTTAAACGCTTGTAGATAAATAACCGTTTCTCGATTTGAACTCTCATAAAATATTTTTCTACTTCAATTTTCATCAGAAACGTGCCTCTTTAATTTGTACACACAATTGTCATGTAAAACATTTCTCTCGTGTATCTATAAATCAGTCGCAGAAAGTGGCAGTATGAGCGCATCTTTTCGAGCTGCTCGTAGTGTGAAAATTGTACTAGTCGCAATGAGTAAATAAACTACGCTGCTGCAGTGTGTATACGGACAACGAGCAGGGAAAAGAGAATATACAGGCAGACGATAAAAAGATATCATTGGTACAGACAGTAACTTGATATAGCCGGCAAAACGAAACGCTCAAAACCTGTCTGCACAACGAAGAGATTCACCGCTGTTTCCACCGGTCAGAAACTGCATTTTTCGCGACATGAACGTTTTAATTCACATCTGTTGAAGTAATCTTACTCTCTCTTCTCCTATGCTGTTTTTAAAATCGTGTTTCTAAATCCGCGTAGGGAAAGTAAACGCTTATATAAGACGCGCAGGATGAGAATCGGGAAGTTGCTGCAACTAAATAACTATTTTTGTAACAAGTAGACAAATGAATGAAATAAATATACTCGAAGAAGGAATGGTTATTTTCATTCACATATAATGCTAAAAAAAATATAATGTACTTTCATTCGTACAAAACGTGTACTTTCATTCGTACAAATAAATCTTATGAAAGAGGATTAATCTGAGAATCATCTGATTACACGGCTCAATGTTTTTAAAATGAACGACCATCCGAACTTGTAATCTAAATGCCTTTGGAAAACTATGTATACATTTTTTAACGCTAACAATAATGGTATTCTAATAATGATATCGAAGACCTTCGAAAACCTCCAGGTAAATTTCTTTCAGGGACAGGGAAATGGTTGCCTGGAGACAGTCCCTTCTGAATGTCATATGTTACTGACTGAGTCATACAAGCAACCAAATTTTCAGCCTTTTTGTCTTCTTATATTGATAAAATATTCTTCTTGCCTACAGATAGAAATACTATGTATTAATAAAAATAAATTTCTTCTACAGTACAATGTTTCATTTTATTTTATTCATTCATCATAAAAATAATGGCTATTTAATTTCAATAACTCTCCAATTATCATTCTGTATGTTTTGCTTTATAAAATGACTTAACTTTCATGAAATGTTATTATCACCAGTGCAGGGTGATTGCACCAGTTCATCTTTTTTCCTTTTCTCTTCTCCTGAAGAGAAAAGGAAAACAAATAAACTCAGGTGCACTCAGTGCGCACTAGTGCATCCAATCAAATTCGCCATTAACTTTCATGAAATGTTATTGCCATTAAGTTTAACTTCCAAGTAAAATTTAATGTAATAATATCTAACTGTAAGGAAATGTATATGTAGTACTGTAAAGTTAGAATGAAATACATGTGTGTAAAAACTGTAAATTAATTATAGCTTGCAGTCACTTAGTTTTTTTACAAACATCGTAACTTAACTTTTTGTTGTAAACAATCACTTGGAGTGTTTTTTTTACATGAAAGTCGTTATTAATTGCATATTGTACATTACTGATGTCTTACAAATTATTGTGAACTATTAATTAATCGAGATCATTATATCCATAAATTTACTCAATATTTTTTAAAAGAAAGAAATAAAAATATCCGGATTCTCTCGATTAATAAAGAACTAAGCTTCATTTTTTCCCTGGGATGTAAAAATCACTTCGCACGAGTATAACTATTTTCGAATTATCGAATTAGAAAGAAGTATTTAAGAATTATTTGTATTTCGACTAACAGATGTTTTTGATTTACCATTCCATGGAGGAACAGGATTCTCACACATGTTGCGCCGTAAGGCTCTCAGGTTTGAAACACGTCAACAAAAGTATCGAAAGGTCAGAAAGTTTCGTTAGTTGGGAATTGAAAATGGGTTTTCTCAGACGTGCATTTCAGACAGGCGCACGTGTTTTCGGAGCTGTCCGATAGGATTTCCGAGCACAATGTGCTTTTCTATAAGGAGGCACGAAAATCCCGCTAAGTGATTCATTCGAAGTCTCTCTCTTTCTCTCTCAGACGAGCAAGTCGAATCATTTTGATCAGATTGGTCTGGCAACATCGCCCCCGACGTCGTTTCTGCGCCCATTCGCGACGTGTTTCGCACACCGGGTGTAGGCGAAGGAACCTTCTCGCCGGGTACGAGTGTCTGTCTCGCGCTCTCCTTCACTCGCTCGCTTTCGCTCACCTTTCGAAAAGCGAAGAGGTCCTTCTGCAGCTTCTGCCGCTCGGCCGTGGGCTGTTGGCCCTTCCCCCTGATGAACTTGAGCATCTCGATCCGCCCAGCTCAGCGTTGTATGCTCTTCTGTCTCTCTCTCTCTCTCTCTCTCTCTCTCTAGCACCACGCGAGAATACCGTCTGTCGCACGTCACACGCAAGTACCGACACGCACGTTAACCGGCGGCCGCGCGTAATTAACGCATTCTTGAATGAACGTCGCGCTGGATCACGTCCGCGCGCGGATGCGGTTACGATGCTATACGGCGACGGTCGCGTTATTTACCAGTCCGATCCGACGCTATGTTCGCGGTGAACGCGCGCACCGCGCGTTCCGATATAACACCGCCCGCGCACGTCAGTGTCCCTCGTCTCTCTCTCTCGGTATTATCCACCCGCGCGCGTCCGGCAGTTTTCCACCCCGCGCCACCGCCGCTCAACTCGCTCCTTCTTTCTCCCTCGCAAGCGCGCTTGCGACACGACGGTCCTCGTCACGCTCGAGAGATCGCGATGTGTCAGCCGAGACTCGCGTGGATATCACTGCTCGCGAACACACGCCGGGGTACACCTTCCTTTGGGAAACGGCACGGTCGGGATCGCGGTCCAGGTACGGCGACGGGACGGCGCCCAGGTTACGCGGCGCGCCGGAGCGAAAACGTGCCGATACGCGCGACGGAACGCAGAACCATCGAAACGCAGCACGGAAGAAGGCAAACGAAGGCGTGCGCGCGCGAGATCACTCCACGTCGCTCGCTATCGCGTCTCTCTCTCTCTTTCTCTCTCGCCAGCCGTCGTGCGGCGTCGACTTTTCCCACCGGAGTTCTCCTCGGCCACGCTCGGCCGCCGTCGGTCGCCCTCGGCGCTTCGGCCTGGCGCGCGGCGGACGCGCCCGAACGAACAATGACCTCGATCCGGCCGGCGGCCATCACCATTATTACCAACGGAGGAAATCGTTGAAACCGCTCGTCTCGACCTTCTCAGCGTCGGTAGGACCTCGCTTTAACGATAGCGTCTCATTGCGGGATACCTGTTTAACGACGATATCGATTTCATGTATACGAGCGACGGAAATCTGATGTGTACCCATCACTTCGGTAGGTAGACGCCGCGCTCTTTTTCATTTCGTCACGCTTGCAAATTTTTTGCCGCCGCGAGAGCGAGTGCCGTCACTCGCGCATGTATGTTGCGACAGACTGCATCACTTTCGCTGCACTGATATAATCGCAAAATACGTCGAATGTTGCGCGCAAATGACTGTCGCGCGATTTTTATGTATTCGAATTTATATTACGTGCCTCGTTGATTTTTGAAAACTTCAAATCAACAACTTCGTCGCTGTTATATTTTCATTTTTTTTTTAAATGTTCCGCCATATTTTCATTATTTTTCCTCGATGACGAAATAACGAAAACTTTCAAAATGATATTTGCCACGATAATGTCGACTGGGCCGCGGAGTTTCAGAATGAAATATATATGCTCCAATAGCAGCTTCAAATTTTAAATGAGCAAGAGTATGTACGTGTTAAACGAAGCGAGCCAATCGGTTGCTTCGACATTCGTATTGGATGTCGCGTGCGGGTTTCGATGTGAACGCACGTGGAACGCATGTCCCTATTAAAGCTACTCATTCTGAACATGTAACAGGACGTCACGCATTTGAGTCTCCGCGATTTCCTGCGTGACATTTACGGTGTCTAAATGGACCCTTAAATATTACCGAAGAGAAGGCAGTCTCGGTGATAAATTTTATTTATTTTTTAATAATTGTGTTGCACTGAAAAAAATGAAATTATAGATATTAACAGAATTATTTTTTAATTAAAAGTAATTTTATTAATTCAGCAAGACTATTAATGAAACAAATACGTCATGCTTTTGTGTTTTGATAAAATTTTATAATTTTTGTCAATAAAATAAATATAAATAATAATAAAGAGAGAAAGGGTATACGAGCAAACAAATTCGTTGAAACATTTAATTTTATTCTAATTTATTGCGAAGAATATTACGTTAATTTTGGCGTTTCGTTCCGGCTTCCACTACTGGACTCATCACAGTAAGCCATTGTATTGGAAGCCTACTTTAGACGCCTGTGTAAGTTATTAAATCGAGATTCTATACTATAAAGAGATATACGCGTATCTCAGCACTTGCGAGAATTTTGCGAATGTCGATAGACCTCTGATGGCGGGTCGACGTAGTAATATTCTTCGCAATATTTACCCAAAGTAAGAACAATGTCCTATTAATAATTAACTAATATACGGAATCCCTCCAAATTTGCGCGCCGAACATTCGTTCCGCGTCGGTCTTGAAACGCATGAGTCCAGTAGTGGAAGCCGGGACGAAACGCCAAAATTAACGTAATATTCTTCGCAATATATTAGAATAAAATTAAATGTTTTAACGAATTTGTTTGCTCGTATACCCTTTCTCTTTTTATTATTAGTTTGAAAAACTTAACGAGCCTTCTCACTACATGTTTTAAATATAAATAAGTTATTATAATTGTTATTATTAATCAATTAATAATTATTAATTTATTATACTATTAATGTAATAATATAATATAATAATAGATATCATAATATATTTTATTATTATTATTATTTATTCATTATTATAAATATCATATTAATAGATATTATATTTTATACTTTTTGTTCTTATATTGTTTTCAGTGTACTACCGTACACTTTAGAAATATGTTTAAAACTTTTAGCAAAACCGAGAAAAAAATTTCTAGTGCAGTCTAGGCTGCACGTTTCATTTGTCGCTGTTGAAATTATTTCATCTTTGTTTATCAAATATTAAATAAAAATAAATGATGTTTGCGAGTATCAGATGAAACACACATCTCTGGTATAACAAACAAAAAATCTTATTGTATTTGAAATACGTGTCGTGTCGCACAGAGAGGCCTTGAGAAGTTGCGGGAAGATTTGTGATAACGTGCGAAATTATCAAACAAAAATATATTGCATTTTTTCACGTACATATCTTGTTATGTTTTTAATTTATATACAAAGTATATAATTTAAAAAATTTATAATTTATATAAAAATATATAGAATTTGTTATCTATAATCATACATATATATATATATATAATATTGTACCGCCTGCAGCCATAAAATAAATTAATTACATATAATACAAAATTATACATATATAATATCATATACATATATTACGTTTTTCATAAAAATGGAATGTCTATGTTTTTCATTTCGAAAAACATTTCGACGTAAAAATTCGAAAAAACTGTGTGAAGCTTAATCCTTGCACAAAGATTTTTTTTCTAAATATTACAATGTCTAGAATTTCTTGTTTCTTCTGATAGATAAATTTAGCGTTATGTTTAGACCTTTTTCTTGATATATGATTTATATGTATCTTCGTTTTGGCAAATAGAAGAAGTACAGTTGTTAATTATTTCTTCGGCAGATATGCAACTTTTCTTAATTTTGTTTGACAGTTAAATGTAAATACGAAGCGGTAAATATCCTAAGTATTTTATTGATATTCTCTGTAGTCTTCAAATCGATATTGTGTCGATTGTCGCCAGATTTATGCCAAAAGGGCGGAAACGGGGTCGGTATTATATGCAAAATGGACACGTCTAGAAAATAGAAAATACACTGTATAGGAACGTCTATAAATTGATTTGCTCACAAATAATTAACAAATATTTACTTTTTTTCAAAAAGGGAGTATGATCGTCTTCGATATGCGGATCGTACGAGTACGGTTGAAAATACCTCTGTTCCGGTCTGCCATATGAATACGATTCAAATTTCCTCATTCGAGCTAATTTTTGTTCGATACTGACAAGCAAGGAGTACCATTTCTCGGTATTTTTGAAATAATTGTAAAATATTGGATCAGGTGCGCCTAGCAAATCGAGAAGGACCAATATGTCCTGTAAAAAAAACAAATATTGAATAATTACATGATAGTAATAAAAATTTTTGATATTTATGCGTCTAATGATATTTCTGTATTGAAACAATGTGATATAGTTGTACCATTCTATCCAATTCACGGAACTCAATTCCTTCATCGTAATTCTTTTTATTATACCATTCCTTAGCTAAATGTTTAGCACCATAAATAGAATCGTTCGGACCCCATTCCTGAAATGCTTCTTCCCCATCGAAGAAAATGAACATTAAGCTAACATCCTTATGCTAAAAAATATAATATAAATGTAGATTTTTCCAAAGCTGTTAATCTCGTAACGTTCCATGTGATTCTCTTACTTGTTTAGTTAAATATTTACTCATGACAGTTGCCAAATTAATTAGTTGAGCACATGGCACAGCACTGTCTGTGGCTCCAATAAAATCCCCCTCTCTCGTATACTTGGAATCGAAATGGCAAGCCAATACCAGATATCTTCTTGCATTAGGATTTAATTTTGCTATTATATTTTCGAACTTCAATTTGCCGAATATAGGCGTGTGAGCTTGGAATGCATTTGATTCGACTGTCCAACCTAGACCTTTCATCGACCTCTTGATATACTGAAAAAAAAACGCATGTGTTTTTACTGATGCTGTTGAAATAGATGGTACTCTGACATTGAAACATTATTTACGTAAACATTTGTCGTCATGCGTTTTCAAAATAAAATTTTTTACATGATATTTATTAATAAGCTGAATCATATAAATGATATTTATTTCTTAATTCAATTTTCACTTACAATTATTCAACATATAAGTTTATAACCGAAATGCAATATTAATTTTTTAATGTAATAAGTAGCAAAATATTTAGCTATCAAATCTATCACGTTTTTATAATTCAAAATTTTACGTATTATTTCACAGGCGAAATATGGAGAAAATCCGAAGGAGTTAACATTTTTTTTAACATTTTCGCTCATGCTGCTTCTTGTTGTTAACTTCTTACCTGCTTCACTCTCGCGTGTTCGGTGGTTCCTACAATTCTCACTACACATATGTTATCCAAAACTTCGTTCATGTGGGTGATGTTTGTGAGGTCGGACAACGTGGCAATCTGTTCGTTTGTTAGCGACTTGGGTATGTGATAATACTGAAAATTAAGTAATAATAATAATTTAATGACGTTTGTCAAACGTAGTGTCAGCCGATTGTAGAACGTGACAATTGATGACAGTGGAGATTAAAGAAAGAAAGAGAGAGGGAGAGAGACGGAATGAAAAAGAACGATAAGTGAACGATGAAACATGATGAGATCTTCCTTCACGAAGAAGATGAAAGTGCAACGAAGAAAGACGGTGTTCATTTACGCATTACATACTTTCTCCTGTGTCAAGGGTATTTTTTCCCTTGAACCATCTCGCTCGGCTGCATGCGGTGACGTGATGACAACCAGGAAGAAGATGCATAGCGCTAACATATCCGTTCTCCGTAACAGCCACGCGTCGACTGAGAATAACTAAGAGCGCAACGCTATGTAAAGAAGGATCATAGCTTTTTTTCTCCGGTTAAGCTCTCCGTATTTTCCATTCTTTCTCCCTCTCTCACATCGACGCTTTGCCGTATGCCTGTCTCACTTTGACAAGGGATAATATTGTGAAGATGTCCTCGCGGATGCGCAGTCTGTTGGCGATAAAGTGTTGGTCTCACTCGTCGAGAGTACTCGAGAGAAACGGTACAGCGGTTAACATCGCGCTGCGTTCGACGGTCGAAGTAGAAGCTAGTTTATGCTGCACTGCCGACGGCGTCGAAAATTTTGTCGAACAATTTTCTAACATTGAGATCCTGGATGTAAAGAGTTGTGCTTTAAACTTGAAGCATATCTATTGCATGAGAGTGACAGGGTACCTTAGGCCTAATTGCTGATTGTAATTATATGATATTGATCTCACTTATAATCAAACACAAAGATAATTGTGTTTAGCTAACAAGTTAGGTAATGTTAAAGTTAAATTCGAAAAGTTTAGTTTTATCACTTCCTCAATCACTTTTGAATATTTAATATTCATATTTTTTCATAATTATAAATTTTAATTTTTTTACACATAGACTTTCAACTTTCGAATCAAATTTTTAATTGAGTTTTCACCCTTATATGCAATAAAGAAGAGGGAGAGCTTATGAATTAAATTATACGATCTATAAATAAAATGCATTATGATTGCATACGGAAATTTCCAGCAACTATTGTTGTAATTCAATCAATAAAGTTGAAACCGACTGTTGGTCAAGTAACGATCGCTACTGTAGCAATGTAGAAGCTTATAGTCTTCAGTATAGCTCGATATAGTTTTAACGATATTCATAAATCAACGTTAACGATTTTTTGAGGTGATTTTGGGTTTAACGATCTGGTATGTTTTAAAAATTAAATACTGCTTTATATTTTGCGATACTATTTCTTGATATAAGCCTTAACTATTATTATTATCTTTCATTATATTATTATTATGTTACAGCAAATTTATTAAAATTAATTACAGAATATGTACACAAATTTTGATCCTCTTGTAAAATATGCAATTTATAACTGGATTATAATGTATAATTATTTGGATGTGTATGGTAAATAAAAAGCCCGATCTACAATTGCGTAAACGTAGTTGTAAGTGGTTGTAGTTATAAGAATTGACCAATGACAGTCGAATATTCTCCTCGTATTCGCCTGTGATTAGTCAATTCTTACAACTACAACTACGTTCACGCAATTGTAGATCGGGCTTCACAATAATACGAGAATTAAAATTGAGATAAAGGACAATGGAGGATACTAGATATGAATGCCAATTTGGTATAAACTCTGTTATTTATTCTACTATTTAAGATCTTATAAATTTTCGCTAGTTTTACTTTTTATTTTAATCTTATACTTACGTTTTTTTTTATTTCTAAATCTTATTTAGCTTTATCACGCAATTATTAATACATAACTATATATTTAATTTAGTTATACTAAAAATTTCGTATCTTTATAATATATGTATAATTAATGATCTAATTTATATTCTCTTTTACAAAATATTGCTGTTTGCTCACTTATAAGGAGCTAATAAAAAATAAACTACGACGAGAGAGATAAATTAAAAGAGAAAGTAGAGATTGTGTGTGTGTGTGTGTGTGTGTGTGTTTGTGTATGTGTGAAGCAATCTATTTTTGTATGGAATGAAACCTATAAAGAAAGAAAGAAAAAGATAGGAAAAAAGAGAGCAATTTAGTTTATTTACTACAAAATATATATATAGATATAAAATGATAGAAATATTTTTCTTTACTTTCTAAACATCTTACATAGAAATATCGATGTAATGAACCTTACAAAAATCAACATTATCAAAGAGCTATGTTTTAGACAAACTTTGCGAATTATTATCGCGTAATGATCCTAGTAGCACCATATATTACATAAACGTTTACATTTTACGTTACACGTCCGAGAAAGTAGCTTTGACATTTTCAAGCCGAATTTTTAATTTATTTAATCAAATCTTGTATCGTGTACGCACTTCAACGGCTGGAACGATAGATTTTTATTGAAAGTACGATTAATATGAAGTGACACAAGGAAATAAAAAATATTATGATTTTCCTTCAAATCACTTATATATTCTAATTGCGTATCTCGATACTACTTCCAACTTAAATCTGTCGTTCCGTTAGACTCGAAAGTGTTAAAACCAAATTCACGATGCATACAAATATTCTCGCAAAATCGCAATATTTGCTTTTAGAGTCAGGATATTTATTTAATATTTGGTACTACTAAGGAGATGTGAGAGCGTTGATGAACGTTCGAGATGTTCGTGTCGTTTTCCGCTTCGCTCGCGCGACTCGACAGTCCTCTTCTCGAAAGAGAAACTTGAGTTTCGATCGCGTTAAATAAATAATAGTAAACGCGCAGCGCCCGTCAACGCAAGCTAAGCTTCTCCGATCTAAATTCAATCAACGTATAGTCGATCGAATCAATTACACGACTCGTGACTGTTTTTACCGAGTTTCATCGAGGCGAGTAGCGTCCATTAAATCCGGTGATCGCCCGACTGCATTTTCTGTCAGGCGTTCTCTTTTTGCTATAGGGACCGTTTACCGTGATGAATGAATCATCCCGTATAACGCTCGTTAATGGGAATACGAGAAAGCTCGGTGAAACCGATCATCGGAGTCCGAAACGATGTATGATGGGAACGCGTATCTCTCCCTTGCGATAAGTACGCGAGGGAAAGATGCATGAGGGGTGATCGATATCTTACTTATCGAACTGGAAAAATACAAAGTAATTTCGCTTCTAAAGTGTAAGTACGCGTATTTTGAGCAACCGTCTCGCGCAAGTCGAGTTTCCCGAACGACGCGAATGTCCAAAAGATGCGGTAAAACATTCCAAAAAGAATTTCTCATTTTCGGATTCTTTTTGGACTTCTCTCGAATATCTTTCGGATTTTCGTATTGCCTGGAGTTTTTGCTTCTGGTCGGATAGAGTCAAACGATCGGACTATCGCGGGAAGAAAAGAGCTACAGTTTATGGGGAATATCGTTTTATATTTTGCGTAATATCCGAAGTCACGAATTTTTGATTGAGATTAAATTTATATTCTAAATCGACGCGATCGCTTCGGTAGATTTTTTGCATCACGGAGCGCGATCACGGATCGACTTTGACGAGTCTCTCGGATTTCGTGTTGAATACTTTTGGTCCTCGTTCTGCTAAGTGATGCGAAATTTCGTTGTTAGCGACAAGCACTGGTGTGCTCGGGATATTTTCTTTCCATCGATGCCGACCGGCCGAGTTTCTTCAGTAATTGTAGGGCCCGTATTGGGAACCGTGATAATACGGTCCTGGATACGCCGCCGGTGCCGGATATCCGGCATACGCGTACTGCTGCTTCTGCGGGTACACTGGAAAATTAAAAAGGTGATTAGATTTAACCTGACTTTTCTGGTAATGAAAAAAGTACGATAAAAAGGCAGCTAATTCTTAAAATTATCATATGATCTAAACTCTGTTACGGTTAGTTTTATGAAAGTCTAAAGATGAAATATGCATATGAGAAACAAATGTTTACTACTTTTAAATAACACTAAATAAAGCGATGATTTAAATTGATTCTCTTCGTAAACTAAAGTTTGGCAAAGTGTATGATATGTATGTCATATATATGTAGATATAATTATTATATAATATGTATTTAACATTGAATGTAGAATCTAATTTGCTTGTTTCTTCGTTCATGCCAGAGGAAAAATTATTTTTTTGAGAAAATAATTTTTTGATTTTATATTTTCTCTTTTACATTTATTTTAATGTTATCTTCACCGCATCTTCGAGTAATTAATCTTGCATGAAATGCATTTACTGCTCTATAAATTTCTGAGCGACTGATTTGAAGACTTTAGCGTTACAAAATGAAACACATTCGTTTCTTTGTTTTACATGAATTCCGACATCAATCAGTCAACGTATGGGACTGAATGCGCAAACACGGAAATTCTTTTACAACAAGAGGTCGATGGGTGTACGGAACGGAAAATTAGGCAAGTGTGTCGCTTTCGAGCGTCTACTTCTAGATATCACTGTTTTTCCGTTCTTTTACTCAAAGGAAGGAACAATTATCTCACATGAACGTTTATTTCCGCGTGAGCTGTTTTCTAAAATTATATTTGTAACATCGGACGATGAAGACTACATTACAGAGATTGCATCCAAATAAGATCGTATTTTGCATAGAGTGATAGGAAAAAGTTGTTGAAAAAATTTTATTGTTTATTTTTTAAATAAAGTTTATGAATATAAGTACATAAAAATTTTTTAATTTCTCATACACTCTTGATAATGAAATCACAATAATTTTGTTATTACGAAGAGTATGTTTGTGTAATTTTATAAAACAAAAATTCTTATAATATCAACGAATTGATCTTTTGGATTGTAGTTAATTAAGAAATACTCTTATTAGGAGAAATTTTTACCGTACAAATTATCTAATGAAAGATAAAATATACTAGTGAAAATGCATATCACATGACTTAGTGTTGCGTTTTCTTTTTAAAAATTTCGAAATGCATTTTTACGACGGTGTGCAAGTGTATTCTATAATCTAGTCGATCATCCGGAGGAGAACTAGAAAGTTTCCTTCAGGATTAGAGCGTGACAGTGCTCCGATCCGTAGCGGAAACAGAGCGTGAGGCTAACAAGTAAAAGTCTCGCGAGAATGAATATTGGCCATTCACGCGATATCGGTGCAATTTGATAATCGACCTGTCTAAATCCGATCAGAACGGAATTGATCTCACACACACATTTGCTTTCAAATTATTATATCAATAATTAATACTTATTACTAATGAAATATAATTGTGCGCGATTATAAATGGCATTTATTGTTTTCCAAAGGTACTTCTTTGTTTTTAATCTAGTTTAAAAAAAAAAAAATCGTGAAAATAATATTAACTGAGTAGAAGCAAATTTAAATACTCGGTCGATCAGTAATTTTCTGCACGGCTTCACTGCTCTGATCAATTTAGCTGAGAAAATTGTGTATAAAAAACTAAATTAAAAATCTCCCCATGCAATTTGCTGCGATTTTGAGTTAATATTCATCGAACCAGTTTCGCGTAGTCTTGTTTTTCGCATTTGCAAATTCGCAACGAAAATGTTATCATAACATCACCGGAGACTCTCTCATCGGTAAAATTACATTACATTACTCGAACGGTATGTAAAGAGAAAAAGAGAGAGGAATCGAGATCTTTTTATATACATGCGTTATTGGGATCAAGTTTTTCAGTTTAATTGTGTTATGATTAAACAAGCAAATTATATTAATCTCGTATTTCTGTATTGTCATTCAATTAGTTCACAAAATTCTCTTCAACTTTGGATATAACCGTTTACTAAAATATGTATATTCTCAATAATCGGATAAGCTAAATCCTGAAATAATGGTTACTACAAATTCATAGATAACAGTACTTATAAAATAATATGCTTGATCGTGCTAACGATAATTATTATGCGTTAATACGGAAGCGTTTGAGGTAAACCGTAAGACACATTATTAAATATTTACAAAAAATAAGTAAGACTAGGGAAACCGTTTAATGACATCGTTTGCTTCCGTGTTGACGCTTCTCATTCAAGTGAATCCAGTTAGTATAATGACGAGGTGATCGTTACCCTCGTATCAAGGAACGTGTTCCTTGTAAGCCCGATGATCGTAAACTAAAGTTAGTAAAACACCCGGTGCACGCGGAATCCGAAGCGTGGTATCCCAAGCGATTTCTTCTTAAGAAGGTTAACCTCTATTACAGCCTCAATTACAATTATAAAAATACGTGAGATACAATCTCAATGCTTTATTCATGTATTTTAAATAATGTGATATTAGTTTGAAGTTAAAATTATCGATTTAAGTAATCTTATAGTCTCTCCACATTTATAGATAAATACATTATAATTTATTGATAATAAATATATATGTATTTGTTATATCTTATTAATGTAATATCTGACCTATAAGAGAGATTAAATCTAAAGTTCTCAATCACTTTTATTCAAAATTTCTTAAGTAAAAAATTGTTAATTATTTTTAAAAACTCTCAACACTCTATTTAAAATTAATTTCTCTAAGAGTATCGCCGGGAAAATAGCACGCCAGTCGGATATTACCACGTGCGCGTATAAGTCGGCAAAAGCAATAGGTGTTAAATATGTACCAGGCATGAGGTACTGCATGTTCATCGCCTCCTCGCGCATTCTCTCGCCCCTCAAGCAAATCGCCGCGGCGCTAAACAAGATCGCGCTGACCAACGACCAACCGACGCCGACCCAAGCGACCACGTACGACCAGTCGTACGAGATTAGCGAGTTGTCTTTCAGGACCTAGACAGTTTTGCCCCCATGTGCCGTGCCGTGCCGTGCCGCGTCGGGCGTACATAACAAACAAAAAGAAAAAATACGGGACGAGTTAGTTTGGCCGTTTCATGGTTATCGTGTCACCTGGCATGATGTACTGAACGTTCTGGGCCTGCTCGCGAGCACGCTCCCTTCTCAGGCAGGATGCTGCGATCAGGAATAGCGTCATTGTGCCCAGACACGTAGCTACCCCCAGCCAGGCGAGGTAAAACGACCAGTCGTACCATTGCGCCGTATTGTCCCTTAAAACCTGTGGGCAAAATTTGATCAAGTTCTGCTGCACATGGTTACACCCGCCACCTTGGTCACGTGGAAATTCTCGGTGCGATCAGAATGCCTGGAAGAATCTCTCTCTGATGCAAGATAAGCGAAATTCATCCCTGTATCTCCATTATATTTTTATTATAATTACTATGATCTACAAGATCAACTAACAATCCAGTTCTGTATTATGTAAGAAAGTGTGCTCGACAGTGAGTGATTTCATTTAAAAAATTATAATATTTTTGAAAAAAAATTTCGCTTATTTTGTTTACTGATCAGTTGCAGTTGACATTAAGATATTCGTATGTGAATAAATAATTCAGATGACTTACAATGAATTACAAGCTGAAGCGATTTAAGTTAATAATATTAACATCACGAATAAATTCCTGGTCTTTTGATTGATTTAACAGTCAACGACAACTTTTAATATTTTGTAAAACATTTCGGTTATATTTTAGTATTAGAGTTTCGAGAAAAATATAATTGAGTACTTACGTTGCTCCATTGCTGATAATATTCCTCTCCGACGATTTTTTCTTTTTCATAATACTCGACGCCATGCCAAAGGCCCATACCACCAGCACTTAGAAGACCTGCACGATATAATAAACATATATATTTCAGTAATATTATATGTATAAAAAATTTTGTGAATTTTTACAAAAACGCTCGTAAATTTACGATTCGATCCTTTCGAACGGTCGCTGTCTATAAATTTTATTTCACGAATTTTTATTCGAAATACCATCTTTTCATATTTCCAAATGTTTACTTTTCTCATAAACAATCTTGTGCAATACTCAAAATTATCCGTTCACGAAAATTTAATTCCGGAAACAAAGCAAAAGAGAATGTCAGGTAAATTTTGAATGAAAAAACATCTCAAGATGTATACTGACAGGCGAATAACATCAAAATTGCTGTAGCCGTGATGTTCCCTGCTGATCTTCTCCAGCAGCCCACTACTCCTGTCCAGAATGCCGAAAATATCGCAAGAAAGGCGACCATGAATAGAGCTATCACGGATCTCCCCATATCTGTGATAATGATAACAAAATTAATAAAGTTATCACTTGTATATGCATTGCGGTAAAAAAAAAAGTACGTTTTTCATTTCTATATTAATGAAAAATTTGTTATGAATATAATAATTTTAGAGATCTATACATACGTAGTGTATAAATTCATATGAAAATTATATTAGAAGCTTCCAAAATCTAGCTTGACCGTCAATGGCTTATTCTCATCGGTATTTATTATGAATATTTTTTATGAAGCTACATGTTTTTTCCTTCAAATGTATTGTTCATATGTTGCTAAGTCATTAGTATACTTTCCATTCCCGCATAGTAATAACTGCGTTTAGCAGCCAATCGTGATCGAATTTTAAAGCGTTTGTAATATTATTTGTATCTGTAATGCTTGTTTCTATATCAATGTAAAGAACTTCAATCTCGATTTAATTTACTCTTCATCTTTTTCTAATCTTTAGAACTTGAAAACAATGAAGAGTAAATTGAATTAAGATTAAAGTTAATCTGCATTGGCAGAGACAGTGATAAGAAATAATAATCGTACTGTCTCACGTACGATTAATTTTTGCAATATTCCCTTTTAGTTTATGTATTATAGTGATATATATAATTTAATATAAATGTATGAAATATTTATACATATATAAATTAAATACACTACATAGGAATTTAATATTTTAAGTTTTTATATCCAGAATTCCAGATAAGCCTAAAATTTTTTTCAAATTATAATATATGTCAACTTGATTGTATATCAAATAAGAAATTTGATGGCGCTATACTTACGTAATCGTGTCATGGCATCGTCAGAGAAGCCTCTAGTTTGATTTTCTTCATCGGGAATGAAATAATCAATATTCATGCAATGTGTCTCCACGGGACTCAGATAAGTTTCGACTGTAATTAAAAAAAACAATCATGATAGAATATAAAAATATTATATATGTATATATATATAAACACACATCACAAACTATAAAATGGATTGTAAAGTTATGAATATTTTTTATTTACTTAAAATTTTATTTTATTCTTCTATAACAGCAAGAAAACTTGTGCTCTTCATTTTTCTTTAGGAAAATTTATTATAATATCTCTTTAATAATATTTTCTCCTCGAAACATTATGAGTTCAGGAATTGTCTTTACCAATTATGAGAAGTAAGAAATGCTTTACTGACGATGAGTGGCGTGCATAGTCTACACTTAATTGGCTAATCATCGCCGACGTTCTCATTTCATCAACCGCACAGACACGTGAGTCAACGTTCATCTAATGGGTGATTACGACATCCAGACTCAAGGTGCATTCTAAGCGAGATAAATGCGGAATCCTAGTGAACCGCAAAATGACATTTTACACCTGAGAAGTGTCACATTAAAGAGGCATTTCGTTGAGTGCGAAATGTGATTTATTGTGATTCGTTATTAAATCATATTAAAAAAAAAGGAATTAAAATGAGGGAATTTGACGTAGGATATTTTTCTAGCCAACCTCAGAAGTTACAGTCTTTTTATTTCACCAACTTCTTTCGCAAATCTAATGAGCGACCAATGCTGATCATCGTATCCGTTTATTCTCCGGTTGCAAGCAGAGAAGGCGCGAGGGATTCTTGAAGGTGCATTTATTAGATATCCTCGGGGGATCATGTTCCATGGGGAATTTACTACTGGGATTTATCAGCGTTTCGTGATCCCACAGTTCTGACAGCGTCAACGAGCGTGCGCCTCGAGAAGCATGCGACCCAGAATGCAGCGGGCGCGAAGTGTGCGGTATGCTTTTACCCGTATACCCTGCAGGAGGGGACTTGCGCTTGGTCTTTCGGCTCTTTTACAACGGTACTCCTTCAATGAATCCTAATCCACGAAACGCCACCTTAGCACATAGGAAAAAGTTGTAAAGCAGCCGCGCTTTCGTGATTCCGTTTCCTGGTGAACGTCCCGCCTGACAAACCGCGACAATCGCAATTACTGCGTTCAGCAGAAAAAGCTTTATGGTTGTGAAATTCTTTAATATGATTGATTTTAGAATGTACAGTTGTGTGCAAAGCTACTTTTTCTACTGAATGTAGTTATTGACAACCGAAAACAGTGTCTCAAAAAGTCCCCGTAAGCTTTCCATTAATCAGATTATTAAATCGTTTTGATGAGATTCAAGGAGGAATATTTTAGCTCACTAAAATATTTGTTCTCAAACAAATCCGAACGAAATTTTGCTCGATATGATTCGAAATAAAAGTTTTGCACTAATTTCGAACTAAATATTTCTTTTTTTTGTGTATTTTATTTTTCAATTATAGATTCAGTTTTTCTTTCATAATTAATTATTGTTTTTCGTTTCGTTCTTTAGTTGTGATTGAGTGAAAGTCTTCCGTTGAAAAGAACTGGAAGTAAAAAACGGAACTAATTTCAGTTTTTTTTTTTTAATTATCATGATTTCGCTCAAATTTTTCAAACAATCAACTAGTAACGTTCCGTTATTTATTTTCGCGAAAAATGTTGTGTTTTTAAAAAGAACTCAGAATTATTAATATCTTTTTTAATATCCTCGTTAATAAAATATATATTTAAATTCTATAATAAGAATATTACACTTTTCTCACATTCAAGTTTTATACATACATTACATAGCGTGAATTATTCTATCAATTTGACACGCAAAATTCCGTTATCGCTGGACCGGAAGTAAGTTTTTCCGGAGCTAAAAGCTTCACGGTCGACCTCCTCGGGGAAACATACCGTTCGAAATATTTAAGATTCATGCGACGAACATTTCCTCGACCCTCTTTGAATCTAGTTTCGCCTAAACGAAATAAGGCGCCATGCCAAGATCGTTGACTCGCGCCTAACTGTACACGCGCTACACTCCTCGCCATTCCGGAAGAGGAGTCGTCGATTGCGACGGTGGCGATGCCGAGCGACCGCGGTCGGCGAGCCCTCGTACTTTTCATCGTGCATCGCGCATCGTCGCGTGATACGAGCGATACCGGCAGGTAGATACAAGCCATCAGACCGGTCGTTGACTGGTTTCTTCGGATTTTTCACGTGTGCATTCGCGATCGCACATGCTGACCTCGATTTTCGGCGCTGGCCGGCGCGACGACGCAGTGTATAAGAGCGAGATACAAAGTCATTCATAAAATTCCCACGTAATGAAATATCCCGTAGTGGAAATCGAGCAGGTCTCCGAGAATAAAAAGGATATCTTAAAGCTTGGATGTGAAACATATAGGGAATTACGGGGGGAGAGAGAGAGAGAGAGAGGGAGGGAGGGATAAAATATATTTCTAAAATATAAAACATGTTGAAAGGTATATATATTTAATACGGAAAAAATATGATTTTTGAAGTCAATTTTTTTAATTCCTTATTTAATACTATATTAGCAACTGTACATTTGTTTTGGTTTCTTCTCGATGCAGAGGTCACAAAATTACAATCACGCGACCCTAATAAATCGAAGCTACCGGAAGCGGGGTCGCCGGAAGAAGACGGCATATGCTGAAACCGATAAGGTGTCGTTCCCGGCAAATACATCGGTCGGCGAACGGTACCGCGATACATGAGTGATGCATCGATCATTTTGATTGTTTTCCAACCAAGCGACGAGAACGAACAACCCGGAGAGACCTTTTATGCGTCTGGCAATTTCTTCGCTCTCCGGGTAGACCGTTGCGGACCGATAGAATCGATTCTCACCGATCCAGCCTCGATACACTCGCCTTTCCTCGCCGTTTCTTCTGATCTCACGATACCTGCCGAACAGATACATTTACCGGCGCGGCGAGAGCGTATTTTCGTCCGTGAACCCGAGTGAGAAAGCATTGTCTCCGCCGCCTTCAGCATCCGCTTTGTCGGATCGCTCGCATTTTATCCGAATCAAATCGTCCAGTTTGACCTTAAAACCCTGGTGTCGTTTAATGTGACTATTAATCCGAGATCTGAGATCAGTTCAGGCTCTCTCGAGGACAGACGTCGGTGTTATGTGGGGTAATGAGGGAGATTACATTCATGTTTTGTCCAACTAATGGAGACGAGGCGACTTGTCACTTTACCAGGATACCGCTACGTCGTTATGTATAAGAAAGCAACTGATCGTTGCAGTCTTGACATCCTGACCGTCGGGATTTTGGGACAGCAATTTCACCTGTTATCTGCAATTTTTAGCGGAGAAGTTTTGCGCACGTAAAGCTTTGGAAGGAAGCCTTATCTCTTGCGAAGTAACGTTACAGTAGCTGTCCCAATAAAATAATTAAATACGTGTTAGAAATATATTTTAATGGCCGTTGATTGATATTTATATAGGATGGTCGACGAAATGATATACTATTTGTTTTACGGCATAGTACATTTATTTTTAACAAAATTCACACTTAACAGAATTTCCACGAAATGCAGAAAATGTGTTCACTGCCAGTGCTAAAAACTTACATTACAGTGCATGTAATGTAAATTATAGATTTTCAATACTAGCTGTGAATGTTAGAACATAGTTAGAATTTGCTCTCACACAGTTTAAAAACCGATACACAATTATATCGTTTCAATGAGATAATTAAATAGTGTATAACATTTTATGTGCCACTCTGTATTTTCATTATACATATACTCGTACAAGTCTTATTCAACGCACGTTGGAGCATCTAGTCTCAATGACTACTTTATTATTCATTTTTAATCAATCCCATCTTGAGAAATCTCGACCGTAACACGTGACATCGACACACTTTCCTCGTGTTCACCTCGGAATTTTACTGAACACTAAGCACTGCTTTCCCTCCCTTCCCGATAGTTCGCTATTGTACTGTGAACGACAATGGATTTTATATGAGCTCCCTAATGTATGTCCGCATCTACGCGGCTAGTCATAGGTACGTTTTCACTTCGTAGCGCGCGGTGCATTTTCCCTTCCCGTTCAAAGAATGCGCAATCTGAAACTTCCGGGAGAACTGGAATCACCTGTACCGCGTACCGGACTTGTACGAAAAGTATACTTGCGCGCGCGCGCGCGCGCGAACATCTTTCTCTTTTTTTTTTTAACCCCTCGGTCGCCATCTTGAAACTCGAAACGTGACTCCACTCACTCGTTTTCAAAAATCTAATCCGGAACCTCGATTTCGCGGCTTCATCAAACGGATATTCAACGTAATACAAGAGATTTCAAAAGCTGATCCTGGAATGCGCATGGTTCTAAGAATAGACATTATCTAAGACGACTTGCACAATTTCTGGAAGAGCAAAGTGTGCTGTTTTGCATTCATTATTGTATATTTCTTTTTATTAGAGTGTGATCTAAAATTAGGTCTTATTGCGTTACATCTTCCACATTACAGTCCTTGCATAACGTGACACGTAGACACAGAAGACCATTTACATATTTACGATATGATATTTTTGTCGTTTAGTGAAACCGATCTGCGATTACAGCACAATTCGATCGTATGCAACGCACGTTCTCGCGACGCTGACGCTCGCATAGTAATTTCAGATTATTACGTCGTGGAATGAACATTGCATGACCATTGAAATACGTAAAAGTCGATTTGTATGTAAAAAAAATTTTCGTCGTGCATAATGACAACATTGTTCTGATCCATTTTTAGCACACAGAATTTAATATAATTTTGAATCTGAAATGTTATTCACTAAATTCTTATATTTATTCACTAAAATTATATATAAACTTTTAGATTAAAATTAATTCTTCTCTAAAGTAGATTTATTTTAATTTCGGTTCAATTGTCTCTTCTTTGCTTAGAGACAAAATTTAGAAGATAAAAAAACGATTAAATTTAACCATTATCGAGGAAACTGACTCTTTTGTTAGATCAATCAAGTTGATTGGACAGCCTTAATATCTTAATTTATATTTTATGACCTAGATTTGTATCGAAATTCATTTAAGCTGCACGTATTTCCTGAATGAAACGATGAATATCAGAATCATTATACGAGATTATGATTATAATCGGGTTAATTGCCTTGATTACGGATTTAATTACATTCTCTGTAATTTCAAATTATGTATCATCGCGTTGATTACGTATGACTGCGCTTATTGTATCATTGCAGTTACGTATCTCATTCTTAATTGGTTCAATTATCTACAAAGACAAACATTGCCGAGTTTCTTCATTTATTATTCTAAAAATACGTGATATCTTGCTGAACATTATTGTACGACATATAGGTACCATGCGTCATTACTGTAGAAAGTTTCTAATTGGAAAGGCGTTCCAAGCCATAGAGCGTTATACACGATGCGAAGTTACGCACGGGGAGTAAGATTTGATCACATCCTTGTGCGTAACATGCGTACATTTATTCCGGGTTTAAATACTTTAAATGATGGGTTTAAGATGCTAATTTATTTGCATTTTTTCCTTTGTAATCGACGCTACTCCATCATGTTCTTTTTCTGATAACTTTAGAATGTTTAAATTTTTATAGAAATTTTAAGAATTATTCTTTATATTCTAGGAAAAGAGATTTGTTCAAATGTTACAAAAATTAATTTGCATTTATATCTGGCAAAGTCTTTCGAGGAAACTTTATCCTCTCTGCTCAGCCGAAGCTCGGACGCAGTTTGTGTTTCCAAGGCATTAACACGCGAGCGATCGGTCGATCGATTGGCACGTCGGCTGTTTCGCAACAACTGTGATCGCAACGGTCCACTTACGATGTGCGCTCTGAAAGAAAAAAGACCACCAGAGTCCTCGAACCCGGCAAGTCTTATCGTTCATTAAGTAATTTAAGACGAGGATTCTCGCGGTCGATACCAATGTAAAAACTTTGCGCAAGTTGATTCAAAGGTAGAATTCTGTATTTCCGTTATTACTTAAGCACTATTTCGTTCGAAAACCGCGATGGTCGTTTACATGTCACTTTTTATTCGTTGTAAAACAAATTAAAACAGCTAGCGGATGTACTCGATGCGTTGCTCTTAATCGACTTTACTTCACATGTATTTCTATTCATCATAGTTCATTCGATGATTTTGCATACAATTTATAAAATAATTTATAAAATAATTTAATCCCCTTTGATTTTTACAATCAAGGTAAATCAATTTTTTAATTGTTTCGCCACAAAATCTAATACTGGCCAATTATTACTGAAATATAATAATTAATTACTTATTTGGAGTGTGTGTGCTAAAAACACTGAACAACAATGCTTTTAATATTTAAAATAGATAATATAAGTTTTTTAGTATATTAAACTATATATAATCAGTATTAGATTTTTATAAGAATTTAACTTGAAAGCAATTTAATATTCGTATTTTTTCTGAGGTAATTGCTTCTCAATAAACAAGGAAGAAAGCGTTGGTATTTTATGATCCATTGCGTTGATATTTTTCATACGAAAACATAACGCTCGGTTATGCGCGATGATGAATCCTAGGATGAGAAAGCGCGGCGAGATACACCGTGGCGGAGCAAACGGGTGAAAATGTACCTTTCTCCAAAGATTGTGCGCGTCTATGTGACTGATTATAAACTGTTAACCTATTACGTGGGATCGGATAACCTACGACATTACGAGACCATAACATAGAAAGTTTCCTAAAGGCCGTGTGAGGGGTGTCGTTGAATGAGGAACTCGGGAGGATTTGCCGATCCTACACGATTATTACAAATACTGATCAAAGGCGGATAAGACCGCCAGTCCAATTCTTTGCAATTTTCATTATTTAACGTAATTATATATGTACCTGTCCGCTGACAATGTACTATAATAATGTAAATAATTATACGTTGTAAGCAATCTTAAAATTTTTTCTCAACCACCAATTGGAGTGGCAAAATGAACAAAGTGATGTCGATCTTAATAGCGAATTGAATGCTTGATAAAAAAAATGTTCATTAAATAAAAAATAATATTTGTCGAAATAATTACTAAAATGCAAATTGTCTCTAAGTCTATTCAGGATGACACGTCAAGTTTCTCACAACTTTTATTAAATCATGCATGTTTAATTATTATACTAAAAGCTCTGTTTAGGAATTCTTACCCGTTGGTGGTCTCTCTTTAGGATAACATATCCTAAATAGACCCTGAGTCCTCGTGAAATAATAGTATTTCATGTTCATTTGTTCCACCAAATGGCTTTGCTCGGCATGCTTGCTCGCGTATTGCTGTAACAGAAAGAAAAAATTCCTCAAGTGTTGAGTTTTAATATTCAACGAAAGTTATACAAAGCGCATTATTAACGATGATGAAGTGAAAGGGCAAGAACAAAGTCGCGACGAATAATTCGCCTTGACGGAGAGAGCTACCGGACATGTGTTTGCGAATGCAGATGAAGTGTATACGCGCTCTTCCTTTCGCGAAAATGTTATTATCGTTAGAAAGTAAGAATACCACGTTCTTGTGATAGAACATCTGTCAGAATATCTCCCTCTCTTTAGTGAAAGAGATGGCGAGCAGCTTTGTGCCTTCTCAGGATTTATTTTAAATTCTAGTTTACGCTTAACTATTTTAAGACTTTTTTAATTATAAAAATTCATCATCGTAACACACACAAATTAGCGATACAAAAATCTATGTAATAAATCGCAGCGTGATTGATACCCATGCGAGTTTCGCAATTACACTAAGAAATTGCCGACGGATGAAATTACGAGTGGAGAAAACGACGCCCGATTTATTTCACGTTACTTCGAGACATCGATATTCCTCGAAGAGACCGCCCATGAAGGCCATAAGAATCCATATAGAGAGCGTTTACTCGTGCATGTCGACGAGCAAGTTGTTCCGTGCTTTCTTACGTTCGACTTCGCACAAACCGTCTTCGAAATTTGATGCAATTTCAGATCGTGTAGTAGGCGTGTGTCGATTTCGCCCCCATCGGCGGCGGTTCCTCGTGGTTGATAGTCTCACCAACCCGGGACTCCGTCCTCGGTGAGCAGCATCGATGCCGGCTTGAATTGTTACGATCTATTTTCTAGAAAGTTCGTCTTCGATTTCCCGATTCAACGTCTGGTAGAAAGTATAATGATACATCGCGCTATATACGCGGGAAATCTTAACGCATGAATCGCGACCGTCACGTCGGCGACGGAAAGAAACATTTCCGCGCGTCGAAAACGCGTGCCCGTTCCTTTTGTGTACACGAGTCACTTCCCACGAGGCATTTTGCTCGATCCGTTGTCCGCCGATTGCTGATAAAGCGTACCGCGCTGTTTCGCGAAAGCGTTTTTCTTTCAATGCTCAACTCGTCTTCAAAAACAATATCAACAACTCTACGCGATCTCACTCTACGTGTACAGGGCTGTTTTAACTTGATAAAAAAAATGCATTAAATTTTAACAAATATTTGTTTGAATAGTACTAATTTATCAATTACTACGATAAATAAATATTTAAGAAATAAAAACAATAATTTAATCAAAGTAATCCCTTTAAATCCTGCATACATTGTAATGTACATTAAATTTAGACATTTATCTGTTAAAATTATTTAGTTCTATCGACATCATCTGAAATCATTATGTATAATAAGGTACATTTTGGAAAAATAACCAAAATTTTGAAACAAACTAATTGAAAAAAATTTAATTTGTCAGTATGAATTATTTATATTAAATGTATTAAAGTGTTCTTAACTTGAACAGTTTTTTTTAAACATAATTCCATTAAATCAGATTTAAAAAAGTTAAAAGTTCTTAAATAACTCTATATGTTTAAATTTACTTATAAATATCTAGTTAGTATTATTGAAACAGATATTTATTAAAAATTAGCACATTTTTTCAGCGTAGTTACATCGTTTGTTTAACTTATTTCGGCACATCGGCCAGTTCATAATCAGGTTTTAATTCTCTAATTTTATATAATATTTAAAGATTGTTGAGGTGTTTTCGCTGAAAGAAAATCAACCTCAAATCAATTAGATCATTAAACGTTACATTTATTAGTATAATTTTTATAATAAAACGCTTATTTTTTTCATTAAAAATTTATTTTACACTTTGTATTTACTTTGTAAATATAGTAATGAGAAAAAATTTGAAAAGAATATTTACACGTGGAAAATGTCAAAACTTTATCGTTCTCGAAGCGTAGTTTATGTGGACACATGCCTTTGTACAGAAAGCAGAAACACGTTCGCGTTGCGTCTGTCAACAGCAACGTCATGATTGGTGTTGTTTCTAAAATTCCACTGCCCACGTTTTTCCTCGATTACCAACAGATAATCGTACGAGCGTGACGTACATCGCTGATGCAAGCGTCGATTCAACCTTGGTGAACACCCATGCGTTCTGAGCAATTCTCTCGAAGGAACACGTTAAGATAAATGGTGATGTTTGCTAAAACGGTGTCATTGTTCTACGTAGACCAAGTAACTTTGTAATTCACAACAAATCGAGTATCAAAAGTTCTACTGCATTATTATTGAAGCTACTAAGAATCATCGTGAGTGACAAACATCTTCAGGTATAAAATCAATTCAATCAAGTTTTATCGCTAGTCGCAATCTTAGCAGCATTTTATTTTAACGACATTTTAAAAGAGAAGTTAATTTTTTTCCTGTAAAATGTACAGGGATACTTAATTTAAGAGTCTGTGTTTTTCGCGCGAAAGTTTCTGCGAGCAGTAGGTTCGAAGATACAATACGTGAATCCTCTTTCGTGACGGTACATATCACTTACGCAGAATTAGCGTCACTCGAGGTTAGCGAGAAAAGGAAGAAAGGAGGACTTCAATGAATCCCAGTCTCGTCTAGGCCACGCCATTCTGCTTTCACGTTGGTATTTCACCATTGCTCGTCTCGAATAGCGCGGGAATATCGTTGAGCCCGGTTGATTTCTTTGACATAGAAAGGAAAACCCCTCTTGGGACTCACTGCAATGATGGTAATTGTATTATCAAATGTAGAGTTCCAACTCCCATGTGTTCGAGAAATATTTCCCGTAGCACTTTGTCGGCGATTTCGCGAAATCATATTCTCTACATTCTTATCATATTTCTACCATAACTGATCCACGATGTGCAGCGTTGACTTAGACATATCTTCAATTCGTCGTGACATTTTAACGCAACTTTGTAGCCGGTTGTATATTCGTATGGCGTTTTCATTAGCGGAGGAAAGCGTGATAATTATTGCAAGCAGTTAGAGGTGATTATGCAAAATACTTGCGCATGCTCGCGGAAATGGACAGAGGATAGCTTTCACTAAACCTGTCGTTCCCGTCCTCGTTCTCCCAGTATCGGGACAAATTGTTATCGACGCCGCTTAAATGTATATCGGTTGGTGCAAATTGTCGGGGCGGTTATCGGTTCGGTTGCGGATTCGCATTAAAAAGGGCGGCCCGTTCACCTCGTACGCGAGATTTTTAGCTAACGAGCCATGTTATGTTGCGTGTGGCAACTTTCATTTGAATTTTTCCTCACCGTCGACTAGCTAGCTTATTGGCCGATCGTGTCGCGATCGTTTTTCCGACTCTGTGCGACTTATGATTACACAATCTCTCGCTAAATTTGAATAATTCGCCGTTGTGCATTGATTATTTGAAGAGATCGGTTATGAACAACACAGACTTGCGCAGGCATCGCTCTCATTTGAATAACAATCGATGTAATTTACCTCATTTCCGGATACATCTAAGGATTTCTTGCATTAATTTGTCACGTCGGACAGCGAAACGATGCTATCAAATTATTCAATTGGCAAATGCAATACTCGCCAATATCCTCGCAACATCGAGTAATCCGTAATCGAGAGAGCTTAAACTCTTCTCTCGTTCATAAATTATTTTTCTAATGGTTGCGCAATAGAAATTCTTACGTATTTCAATGCTTATATACCGGGCATGCAGTCGGTATAAATCATTCTCTCCACTTATGTGTATAGTTTCAAAGTTTACTATATAAATTCGCCATTTTTTTGTCATTCACTCTGACAAGTAATGATGCGGCAAATTCCTTTTACAAACTGATAGTAAGAATTTTACATTATTTTTTAATTATGAAACAATGAGCAAAATCACAAAAACGTTAAATTATAATACATGTAATTTTATTTCGACATTTTCAATCAATGGTCTCACTTTTGGCCAAGTATTATTACCCAACACACAAATGCTATTTAATGCGACTTTTGCACAACATTATCTGTACTGAATACGATCAGTGTGACACATTGATTACTGTATTGGCTGACACGTTTTTGCTTTCTACATCTATCTTCTTATATAAACTCAAGCAGCGTGTGTCGCTACTTGATCGCGATAAAAGTCGAACGCTCTTCTCGAATGTCAGATCTAGGTAGCACAGATTAAATAAATTATATCGCGTATTGCAAATCGTTGTGTCTGGAAGTGAAATTCGTAGAGTCGCGAACGTTATGTCGTTTTCGTACGACGAAAGACGCGTCGTCGAGTTCACAGGGTCATCTTCGACGATGCATTCGGGACAGGACAGGAAGGATATACTCGTGCAATACTCGAGTTTCTCCGAATCGTTCCGCGCACGAAGTCGCGTTACGCCATTCAACGTCTTTAAAAAGCGCCGCAGATTGCGAGTCGCGGCCTTGAAGAGTCATCCACATGCCACGATCCCCTTTAACTTCATCGATTACGATCGCGTCTCAATTCCTCGTTAAGAAACAAGTGACTTTGCGAAATAACTGGCGTGACGTGATTTCATATTTTTTGTTTTAAAACTAATATTTTTTATAATCACGCCGCATTTACGTCAGTCTGCGTCTAAATAGCCGAACTATTGAAAAGTATTCACTCGCTTCCTATGAGCGGACCACATTCTCAAATATTATCCTGTTTCTCCGCTTAGGTATATCTTGATGCCGGACAAGAATATCGAAGTGAATTCAGGTGCGCGCATTCCTTTCTTCGCGCGCCCAGCTCGCCACGTCACCGTGGTTCTCGAATGAAAGTACAGTGACTATACCATATACTTGATGAATATAATGCCGCGTAACGCGCTACCGTACGTACGTGCGGGAGGCAGCAGGATGAGTGCTAAACGGACGTCTTAATGCCGGCGAACAAACAGGAATACGCGAACGATGTAATCAGCCCATGCCAACGCAACCGAGCCATCCTCGCGGGCAGGATAACGCATCGCGTAAACACGCGCGAGAGTTCATTACGAGTAATTCATTATTAAAGCGGGAGCGGCAAGGTGAAAATTACTGCGCAGTCGTAGGGGTATAGCATCGGATTTATACGAAGCTGAGAAAAATACACATAGTATCTCGTGTGTGTGAAATTAAATTTTGTAATTAATTTTTTTCTTGAACGTATAATAATGCAACAGAATCAATTCGCAGAACTGACTTTTTTTTTTTTTAAATTTTATAACCTATAGGAAATAATATTCTAATTAAAAATCTCGAAAGTTATAGTCCTATATCAATCAACATCCTTCCTCTAAATATCAAGTCTTTCTGTTCCTATACTTTCAAATATCAAGATGAAATGTCAAAGTATCAGGAAGTAATCATTCACTTTCTTCATAATATTATATATATAATATATATCTGAATAAGAATTTATAACCACGGTCCACTTGATACTGCAAGTACTTCGAAGTATATTTTTCAATTGGTTTTAATTAGTAAAATTCTCTCCTTCGATTGGGTCAATCAAATGCCTCGAAGTTTCAGCGTTAAACCGCATTCTATCTTTCGTTGCGCAGTTCAACGCGCAGTACAGGATGTGCGAAACCGTTAAGGCGATTATAACTCATCTATTTCATCAAGATCGTCCTTCAGAAAATCGTATGCGTTCCCTTAGCTTAGATCGCCGAGGCTAATTGACAGAGTTTCGTTAATGCTGGGAATTTACGCGCGTGATTTTCCCGTTAATCGACGGCTACTTCGCGTGTTGTCGAGGTCGCATCGCGTATACGCAGGGACTGTGGAATTATCACCTCGCGTGCGTGTGCCACTCGGTAGCGGAGGCATTCGAACATGCGTTCGCTTGCGCCTACTCTCAGAGGATGCGCTGGCGCGGGCGACATAACTGTACGCGGCGGTTCTCCTGACACCTTCTCGTCACTCGAGCGAGGAGGCGAGGTAGCGAACCAGCCGGTCGTCCAGGTATATACGGGAATCGCGCGGTTTCCTGACGCGCGAAACAGAATAACAGAGCGTCACGCTGCGTCGCGTTGCATATTGCGTTTACATTGCGTTGCGCTGCCTCGCGAGAATCTCTCGTGTACCGCGCATCCATCTCCGTCGAGAAGTGGATTAGTGGGCGATCTATCGGCCAATCTCTAATCGTACGGAACGATTGATCCACGCGGAAGCAATGCGTAAATTTTAAATGAAGAAATTCGACTGGGATAGATAGGAAGTAGAATCGGATAATAGAATTGCTGATAGCAAAGAGAAGCTGAGCAGGATCCTTAAATCTCAAAAGTCTATATGAGATTTCGGTAGAATGTCGTAAAAGTTCATATAAAACGAAAAAAATACGGCGTATAACTTTCGAATCTGAGATGCAATATCGTTTGAGATAAAAAATGGAGTGAGTCACTTTTTATGAAAATGAGATATGAGCGGATCTTGAATCGCGCGCGACTGTTTATTTTCGCGGATTTGCTCTCTCGGAGGAGCTCGCGTGAATCGCGCGATTCTCGCGCAAAAGGACATATACGCGTGTGATCGGTGCACCAAACAAAACTCGTTGAGTCAACGCGCTGAGAATGGGCGCGGCTCGGAATGTCGATCGTTCCGAAGGCACGGGACGAGATGTTGGGAGATCGAGACAGGAACGAAAGAAGAGAGGAGAGGAGAGGAGAGGCGAGTCGTCTTCGCAGCTGGGTCGAGAGAAAGAGAAAAGCGCAGACAGGAACGGAATACTCGCGAAATGAGATTCCGCTAACGAGATAATCTAATTTAATCGGCGACGAGCGCTTCAGCTGCGCTTAGAACGACCTTGGTACTAACGTCGAAGACAAGAGACGCATAAGTGATGAGTTTCCTCGCAAGGAATAAAAATTATTATGCCGAGTCCTTTTCTGCGAGTTGAAAATCATTAATCGCGATGCAAAAGTCTGACGAATTTGTTGTACAATAATAATCGTACACTGAATGGATGTAGCGGCACCTACATGCTGGATGACGCGTGAAACATCCGCGTGCGCCTGTTATTTAATAATTCCTATTCTTATGCACGTCCGTGGATATGATTTTTACGTTGCGCAGGAAGTTACATCAACATTGGAATATTTCGCGTGCTGCGTTTTGCGTCGAGCCGTGGCGTAATCGCGTAACTCGCGACGCCAACGGATCGATTTATCACGCGAGATATCCTATTAAAATAAAGTTTCTCAAGGTAGAACTAAAAATTGTTGACGCTGTCAAAACATTTAAAACCCTCAAATTTATCGGTTCAAAAAACTTATTACTTGAAAAGAAAACTACTTAAACGTGCGAAAAAGAGGTGTGATCACTTTACTTGAATAGATATAAATTTAATTACATAAATTATAACTGCAATTATTTTAACAGCTTTTTTAATTATAAGTAATGTCACGATCAATTGCATTAAGTATTTAAAGTTTGATCGACTCGATATTTTTGTTACAAAAAGGACAATGGGTCAATTTTGCTTAGATAACGTAAATCTTTTAATGGTTTACTTTAATAATTTAATATTCAAGGTCTGCCATGTTCAAGTTAAGTGAAGTTTCTTGTTGAAAGAATTAATTAAAGCCTTTTGAGTATCTCTCGCTAATATTCTTTTTAGCTAGAATTTTTTAATTACCGCTGACATCCACGGTTCCACGGCGAGGAACTCGTGAGAACAACGTTCGACTTTCAACGACCCTAGAGGGTAAACTTGACCTTCGACCCGTACATTCACCTGTAAGAAGGACGGCGGAAGTCATGGGGAATTCTATACTTCCTATTTTCCCCTTCTTGAGGAAGAAGCACATTTCTCTCGGAATCTTTAATAGAGATTACGCAACCTTTCCGTTAATTAATACTACTTTCCGCTGGCTTCGCTAATTAATAGTTATTTGTAGTGGCTCTGTTTCCAATTATTCGATTGCAGTATATTTCAATTAACAAAATCGTTTTACGGAATAGTTTTTTATACATTCCTTCTTTTACGTTATGAATTACTAATTACGTTTCGAAAAAGCGAAGAAGTTACAGACAGAAGTCGCGTGTTTTTATCTCGTTGTCGAAATTCCTGTATGTGCGAGAATTCGATAATATCGCTGCATATCTTCGCAACTCTTTGTTTCTATAAATTATCCTGAGATAATAACTTGCTTTTTTCTTCCATTGAGTGCGTACATCTATTTGCTTTCTAACATTAACTTGTTTAATTATACTTTTCCCATTAGGCAATCGTGAACATTTTCGTGGAATAATCTTTTTCTTCTGATTCTTAGAAGCACAGTTGTCAAAATGAACGGAGCTATGTAAACCTTTTAATACGAAATATTGAATTAATTTAACTAACAGCTCAATCCTTAAATGACTTTCAAGAATTGTATATTTTGATATATTTATTTTAAATATAGTTCATCGTTTAAATGGATTATGGTTACTCAAAAGTACGGTTTAATAGTAACGATAATATATAATTATAGAAATTACTATAATTGACTCGTTATAGATCAGTAAATATCTGTTGTGTGGTCAGAAATGGGATTATAACGACGTCGGAAATTGTACCCATTATGGCGACACAATTACGTGTCACATTATGCAAACGCAAAAACTACCAAATTGTCGTTATCATTGAAAATAAAGGATAGAACTGGCGAAAGCTTAAGGACCACAGCTGTCCCGCAGCATTTTTTTTTTTGTAGTGTATCCACATCCTTAAAGATGCAGAAGAAGTAGAAGAAATTAGATTCACGTTTACGGGTGGCTGATGACAGCATCGGCCGCCAGAAATAACGAGATTCGGATGCGATCTAACTTCGGGCAGGAAGATGTCCATTTTCATAAATGATCGAAGCGCTCGTTCCGTACTGGGGGGCTGTCCGCGTGTGCGGTAGTTTCATTAGAATTTGCATAAGGATTCTGTACCGAGAGGAAAGCACAGAATGGAGAGGAGAGCATCCGCTGCCAAATTGAATTAGCTTCAACAACGAGCGACGTTTATAACGCAGCGCAACGTCGCGAAAATGCATCATCAAATCCCACGCTTTCGCAAACCACTTTAATTTTTTTTTCAATGCCTCAGATTGCATACATTAATGTAACGCGAGTCCTTGCAAACGAACAATTTCCATTGTGATGCGTTCTCATAAGAGATTCTTCAAAGCGCGCGTACGTACAGAACGCTTCGTGGTAAAGTCACGTGTTTTATCTGCTCGTTGTCGAAATCTCCTCTCGGCCCGAGAATTCAATAGGATGTCACATCTTCACAATTTTTTCTGTGAATTATCTTGAGATAACATTTTTTTTCTTTCTTCTCTTAAATATCTATATCTACTTTTAAATGCAGGGAAAGACATATATAATTGAAAAGAATGAATTTTATTTAAAATCCTAATGTGAAATGGTACGGGTTGATTTGTATTGCTTTAAAAAAATTGGTTACGGTAACGTTTCAAATCGCTCGATGCGTTCCTTTGGAATGCAGAACTACGTGACCGTACAAATAAAAGCAAGCAGCGAGTGCTTCTTGAGAAAAACAAAGAGAAGTAAAAGAATTTGTTTGAAATAAAAGAGTATCAGTAGAAATGTATTTTATATATAATGATACAGAAAAAGTGCTACCAGCTTAATAAATTCGTTTAACATTGTCGTTAAATTAAACGAATTTATTAAGCTCGTAGCTTTTCTGTATCATTATTTAATTTTATTGAGCCTTGTCACTTATATTTATTTTATTTTATATGTATTCATAAGTTAGTAATAAAATGCATATTAAGTTGATTGCCTTTTTATCGAAGTATATGTTGTTACGACGAGCTCGCATCCTTTTTTACTCAGATATTCATTTTCGAACATATCTAAAGAGTAACAGTTCATTAAATGTTGCATTTATTTTAAGGTCCTTTATAGTTAAAAATCAGTGCTTAATTAATTTTGCATTTAATTAACTTTAATTTTAATTTAACTTTTTTTATTTTATTATTCCAACTCCAAAAATTAGAAAGCAAACCGAATCTCTCAAAAGTAAAATAACGCAACAACATAAATCGCTTCTTTTCCTTTTCCTTCCATTTTTAGAAAAGAGTATTTGGAAAAGAGAAAGGGACGTCAATGAAATCAAACGATATATATTATGGTATTTGATTTCATCGATGTTTTTCTCTCCTCTCTCTCTCTCTTCTAAATATTTTTTTAATGGAAGGAAAAAGGAAGCAAAGTGATCCATGTTACTGCGTTTTTTCACTTTTGCGAGAGGTTTATTTTAAGAAATACTCTTCTTTCGTATCTTTTTCATTTTGAAGAGCGATCTGAGCAGGTAGGATCGACGGATGTTCCTGTCAACATCAAAACCAGATACAAACCTGGATCTGAGCGCGCTTGACCTCGGTGTAGAGCCAGTTGTCCGTGGAGAAGGCGATCGCCAGCAGGGCTGTGGCGATTATACCGGTTATGGTGGCAAGAGACAGCGTCACTGCGGAGCACGGCATCTTGGTATTTTATCTCCGATATCTCTTCTCGTCTTCTCTTTTCTCTCTTCTTCGTCGAATATACTCTCGGTCTCTCTTTTTCTCCCGTCTCTTCCGTTAGCTTCACCTCACACTCACCGCGATTACGTGGTGGTTATTGCTACCGACTGTACGTGGGCATCAGCGCGAAGAAGAAGCTGCCACGCGAAGCGCACCGCGAAGAGGAGAGCTGGACCACGGCGGATTTTGAAGAAATCGCGGGCACGCGCGGCTCTCTCGATCTCGCGGGAGCACCAGGGGACGAAAAAGGGGGTTCGGCAGCGGGGAGTCAGGGGAGGAAGAGATTCAACGTGCGTAATATCCACGTACTTCGCTGTCCTTCAGGATGCGCACTCCACCGCGATGCACATCACACCACCATTCCAATCACAACGGCAACGATACTAACGGCTTGACTCTCGACTCACCTCGAAGGAAAGCCAGCCGGAGAGCCGGCCGAGAGAGCAAGGAGAGAGAACCGGACCCCAGGTGGGGATGGACTCGTAGCCTCGGGCAGGTATATTACCTGTGTTTTACCTGCAGCGGTGCTCAACGCGCTCGACCTGTCGCCGTTGCACCTGGCGCTGATGATGACGTGGGAGGGAAGAATTGTCGAGTCTTATCGCAGGAATTCCTGAGGATATTATCGCGGCGGTGTATACTATCAACATTGCCACGGCGGTACACCTAGCGCGTTTAAAACGAACACAATTGCAACGTTTCCATTTCGACGAGGTGACGTTTTCCTTTGCGTAAAACGTTTGATACGAAGTAGATTTCTGCAAAATAGGAGATCGAATTCTCCAACATTATATCCGTCTCGAGTCTCATTAGCATATTCTGCCGTTAAAGATTTGATCAAATCGTTAGCTTCATTTGAATTTTCTTAACACTTTCTATAAAATATTTTGTATTCCTACGAGAAAGGAAGAGGACGCAGTTTCTCGATAACAGCTATTGGAGTAACATAACGTCATCTCGTCAATATAAAAGATGTATCTTTACATGCCGATTATCAGGTCGTCGCTATATATCTAACTCTGTTTAGAATCGGTCGAAGTAAAAGCTTAGGAAAGTTGCGAGCGCGTTCAACGAAATGAGAACAGTTTCTTCGAGGCTGTGTACCTGTGCGAACCGCTCCTGCCTCGTCTCTGTGGCGAACGATCCCACCACTATTGTGATATAAAGTCAGCATAAACACCAGGGAAAAGCGTAGGATTCCGCGCATTCTGTGAACTCTCGGATCGTTCGTGATTTTACAGGGTATCGCCGAGATCCAGATCGTCAGCTCTTTGCTTTCGTAAACGCTATTTATTTCTAAAAAGGGAAGCCTTTTCGCTATTTTTTTAATATAAAATATATATTATCATTATCAACAGATTGACATTACTAAAAAATAATTTATTTATTTGGGATTGCTCTTTTAAACTGCAACATCTATTTGCATTATTTTATTTAAAAATATTTTGTTATTTTTCGTAATTCTTTTAATATTAAATATATATAATATATTTAATATATAAGACAAAATGTTCAGAATATTAAAATAGAAACTTTCTAAGCAATAAAATTGCTGTGTATATTATACATATATACATATATATATATATAAAATAATTACACTATAAATATTTTGATATAAATATTATGTAATATAAGCATAATCTGATTTTTTATATCTGAGATATATATAAATATTGTAATTTTAAAAAATATATTAAAATATGTTAATTGTACTTTAAAATAGAAGGATCATAAGGTGTACCCAGGAAAGGCGATCCTCTCGCATTCCATGCCTGTTTCAGGGTGGCCTCCATCTTCTATAAATACATTATTTATAAATTATAATAAATATTCTACATTTTTTACATATTAATCAGATATGGATAATTACAATTTGTTCAGATGTCGGTTTGCCTAAGATTTTCTGTTGCTGATTCCACATTAATTCCTGCACTTTCATCTGTTCCTCTGGCGCCATATCGTCAAAATGTTTCGAACAGTCAATCTTGTTTAAGTCAATCTTTGGTTCATCAATAATTAAGGCTTCCCACCATCTTTCCATAGCTTTTTCAAGATGAATCTATAAATACAAATAGAATATATAGATACCAATTTTGAAGATTTAAATTGAACGTGTTTTATATTAACGCACACTAATTTGTTTCCCAGTTTCAATACTCCATATAGATTCATCTTTTCGAATTTTAAAACTCAGTTTGCCATTGAAAATGTTCTCCCACTCAGAATTTACTGATGAAACAGAAGACTTTCCATCAATTTTGATTTCATTTGAACTTATGTCAACTTTGACTGTATCTTTAGATGCTTTTATATGTTTTGGTATTTTTATAATTACATCCAAATCATTGAGAGTCTGGGTCCAGGTATAATTTTCTCTTATAGCTCCATTGTAACTGTCTGATATATGATCTATCTTAGATTCTATGGAGGATGGTTTAATATTATTGAATTTATTGCATGAATCAATTTCAATTTCCTGTGCCACTGATGGCATAAGTCTACAATTCTCATTATGTGTTGAAATTAATTGGTTTGATGTACTGCTGCTGTTTGTATTATCAATTACAGGCAATGTTGTCTTTTGTAAATTTGTAGTGCTCTTCCACTTGTACATGGTACTTAATACAAGTTTCTCTGTTATTCCTGGTGGGAAGCCCAATTTTTGCTCCGAGTTTGATTCGACATAAAAGTCTGTGCTGATATTATGAAATTTATGTAAAACAAAATTTTATTTAAAGCACCAATACTTCTGATACTTACCATCTATATAAAAATCCAAAAAAGGAGTCCAAAAAGTTACTGATATTTTTTTCTTCACGAAGTATGTGTAAAAATGTTTGATCGTGATTGGATCCCATGATTGCAAAGATCTCTCTACCAAGTTCTACAGATATTTATTATAAAAGGGGCTAATTATTCGCTCGAGAAAATTCAATTATCTCGAACGCACTCGCGTTTCTGCTATCAGTCCAAATTTCTAAAGATGTTTATATTAACCTATACTCCGAGAATCATTATATGTTGAAAATAATAAAGTAGTTGATACATATACTTGATCAAATTCTAGTTAAATCTTCTTTCAAAATTCTTTCTCTGAAATTCTCTAGATTCTCTAAATCTGTGCGAAAAATTATCATCTGTTTGTTTATCTTTGAAAATATTTCAGTATCGTCGAATAACCGCAAAATGAAATTTTTTTCTTTTATGTTACACTTTGCAAGTTGCACTACTTGCACTTTGTACTGTGCTTTCTGCACTTAAAATGAGATAGTATAATAGAAAGAAGAAAAGAGAAGATATAAAGTGCAAAGCTTACTAAAGCCTGTTCTTTTTAGTTTATCGTTTATCTTTTCTCTTTTTTCAATATAAAAAGAAAAAGAAAACGGTGCAAGAAATTCGGCTAAAAAGAACAGACCTAAATTTTACTCTCGACAAGGTTTGACAAGATGGCGCGTTCTCTTGCCATCTGACGCTCTCGAAAATGTCAAATGTGATTTGATGCATGCGATCTACGGATTGGCTGTCATTTAGAAATAAATATAAATAAATCAAAGTACTGCAGTTTTATCAGTAGTCTCGTGAAAGAAATAATTATTAACTGTTAGTGAATGAAATCTCGTATAATAAATTACATATAATAATCTGAAAAAGGAACAGTTTATTTTTGCTGCTGAATATTATATGTGAAAAATTTTATATATAAAATATTTGTCGATTTAGCTACAACATTAAATAGTGATCTGCAAGATTTTAGTTTACTACACGTAATTAGCGGTTCAACTGTAGTGATAGAAAAACCGAGGAAAAACGATCCTCGGTTATATTCTGGTACATTAATTATGGCAAACGTTCCTGGTTTTACATTGGAAACTGCGAAAGGTAATTAGAAATCTAAAATCTTTTTATAGAAAATTGTATGTTATTACAATTCAACGCATTTATTATATGAGTTTATCGGTAACTTAAATGTAAATAAATATTTGTATATTAAACATGATTATATGAAATATAATGGTAAACATATGAATAAATATTTTTCTTCTTTCAGCCATATTGACAGATGTTTTGACAGCATTAAATACACCCGAGAACTTGCAAAAGCTCACAGAAGCGAAGGAAAGTTCCGGCAATGAAATGTTGAAAATGATGCAATTTGTGTTCCCACTAGTAACACAGATTCAAATGAATGTCATAAAAAATTACGGATTTCCAGAAGGAAGAGAAGGTACGTAGATTATGAGTACAATAAAAGTAAATATGATAAAAGTAAAGTTAAAGAATTAATTATGTGTACACAAAGCAGGTACTGTACAATTCGCACAGCTCATTCGGGCTTTAGAAAGAGAGGATGCTGAAATAGCACAGCTACATAGTCAGGTCCGTTCATACTTCCTTCCACCAGTTACAATAAACTCTTCGACTGAAGCATCTCTTTAGATTAAAACGAGGTCTCTCATCTAAAAAATCCATATGTATATCATTTTTATCTAAAGACTGTTAAATTAATAAAATAAGGATAATTTCTATAGAAAAAGTGAAGAAAAAATTATCCTATGCATCTTTATAAAAAAAGATAATGAATGTTGTATATAAATTTGTTCATTATATATATATATATATACACACATTTTTTTTAAATATTTTGCTAAACTGGTCACTAAAATCTGTTTTGTAATATCTTGATAGGAATGTTTACATAAAAAAAAATCCTTTTATTTGAAGTATTAATGAAAATATTGCAGTGTTCTTTCTCTATTATTATATAGAACAATTTAATTAAATATATGGATTTCAGCTAATGTAATCAAATCTGTATATACGAATCTGGAGAAAAGTACCAAAGGAATTTAAAATATTTAATTTGAAAAAACTTAAAAATTTTTATAATTTATTTATATAATTATTAATAAGTATATCATTATAATCTACTAAAATATATAATATTTATTTATATAAATGTTCTTTAAATTCTTTTTCCTGCAATTACATGAGCTCTAAAAGCTAAACAAAAAATTCCACTGTTCGCACAGGGATGAAGCTATGTATATATCATGATTTATACATTAATTACTTAAATAAAATAGGTAGAAAAAAGATACAGATCTACATAAACAAAATCAGAATATACAGGATGGTGTGGTACATCATCCTATATTCAACAGGCACAATGGCTTGTATAATCGTTTATATTTTTAAATTGGACAATGATTGTATAATTAAATCTCTACATGTTATTATACGTATCATATATTTTAACTTCATATCCTGGCGAACATCTGGATAAATACATATTAAATATACAATTTCACTCATATAAGCAAGTATATTAAAATTGCATATAAAGCCAACAGAAATTATAGATTTAACGATAAATAATACATTGGAATTACATGATGTTTACTTAAAGCAGCTTGAATCGTGTTACCTCTGATATACTTGAATGAGAGATAAGCAAATAGTTCCCCCTTGTCAATATTGTACATTGATAAAGATCTCTGTGTACAATTGTAAAAATGCGTTATTAAAAAAAAATTTTGAGTTGTACAAGATTTCAATTTGTTTGAAAACATTTTTCTTATAATCTATCAACATTGTTTATAAACGGACATTTATTGTGAAATAAATAATATCAATATGTAATATCAGAGCGGTATAAATGATAATAAGTAAGAATATATATATATAACAAATTTAACAAAAGAATGAAAAAATAACTCAGCAAAATTTTTTTACAAATACGAAATTGACGAGTACAGCAGTTTTCAAATGTCCACTAAAAATTTCCTATAAAATAACACTGTGAACGCTTGACAAATGGGGAACAATATGCTTTGATGTATGTACATTCCTTATAAATAAAAAGATACGCCTGTATTTGTCTTGTATATTTAAAAAAATCTTGGTTCATGTTTTTGTCATGCGAATTTAAAAAACATAGGTAGGCAAAAAACCTCTCTTGTAGACTCGTTATAAATTTATCCTACGAGCGATCGAGCTCTTACATAACTTTGGACGTCAACGCAAATGTTAAATTAAAAATAGATTAAAAATAACACTGTTATTTTGAATTAAATATCGATGATTTTCGAATGCGATAGAGACAATTCTTATCACTCTTGAGTTTGATTCTTCAGCTATACCAAATTTGCATAATATGCACATAGTTAATTAAAACCAGAAATCCGAATAGCAAAAACAATACAGATTATTTCCTCAGTATTCGTTTAGTGGATGCTACTTTCACAGTTGCATTTTCATTTAGAAGTGCCTTGGTGTGCCATAGGTCGCAGTACGTCATTCGTGAATGACTGGCTATACAGCTATATAAGAAATTCGTGTACACTTTGCAACACAGTAGCTGCCCGTATTACGGATTCTGTATTAGAAAGCAAGCCACAACATCGAATTTTTTTTACAGACCATAATCGACACATCTTAAGCGTATAACGGCGAACAAAACTCTGTTCGTTATAATAGATCTGTTTTTTTTTATTCCTGCACTAGAACTTTTTTCTCACTTTAGCCAAATATCAAACATATACCTATCACTTTGAGTTCCAAAAATGTACACAACTAGTCCAGTTATAAAAAACAGACCTTATAATGCTTTTGCAAATCATGATTACAGTCTCACGATCTCATTTTTCCCTTTTTTTTTTTACTATAGAAAACGCGTGTATACAAAAACGCATAAACTGATCTCAAATTGTCAGCTTTACATTCTTTCCTAGCAGTAACTTCACATTCTTCCCCAGCAGTGAAGCGATATTGCTGAATAATCTTTCCCTGAATTGATTTATACATAGAAAATAGATCATATAGAGAGAAAGAAGTGTATATAAAATCTAGTCGTATCTTGGGATTACTTAAGCATTTAAAGTTAAAACATGATTTGTATTATTATGTTGTACCTTTAACCATCCAACCATCACTTAATTACAAATATGCCACACTTCTACTAATTAATTATTTAGGTGATTATTCCACAATAAACTTCAAGAAGCGAGTAATACATGTAAAGGGAAATTATAAAAAAAAAGAGACTTTACAATGAGCATAAGTGTGCAATATACAGTTTGTCGAAAAGTAATGTGTTTTTCAAACTATTAATAAAATTTCATTGATGGGGATGTTTTCTCCGTCTTCTTATTGGTCTTATTCACATCTGTCCCTGCCCATAATTGCTATAAGTAAAATCATATCTCTTTCGACCGTTAACCGAAATCTATACCGTAATAGTACATGTAAAACTGCGAATCACGTTTCGAGGAACGCAGTAATTACAAAGTTTTCGATTGATCGATCAGGCTACGAGAGGAACGGATTAGCCGTAGTTGTATTCGCTGTCCATGGATCCTGTCGAATCTGATTGATTGAAGGACGGGGTGGTGGCGTCACAGTTGCAAATGGATTTGCTGAATATGACATGGTTGCTGTAAAATCGTTCGTTTGTTAGTATAAAATAACTTTTGTTGTTGTTTAGACGAAGATAGCTTTAAACGTTTTTGAATATAGAATGTCCAAGATAAATCAATATCTTGAATAAAAATATAAAAAACATGTTACTTTATGATCTGGAAATAGAAAGAGGCAATTTTATATATAATATACATTACTTATTTTCTATTCTTATTTGATAAGATTGAAAAATATAAAAAATATGTTACTTTATGATCTAGAAAGAGGGAATTTTAGATATAAAATACATTACTTATTTTCTATTTTTATTTGATAAGATTGATTGTTCTTTCAAGATATTGATTTGGACTTTCAATTCTTTAAATTGCCTGATATATAATTTGATATTTGTTGATTCATTCCACATAAACAAATGCATATTACAAGAGAAAAGAAATAAAACTAAGAATATTAAAAAATAATGTCATATTTAGAAAAGACAAGGAAATCTATGTATTCTATCAAAATATTACAAGATATATATTCGAAGAAAGATCCAAATCACAGTACTCTTAAATAAAAAAATAACAATACTCTTGACATAACATATGAAAGACATCATTGTAATAAGCATAATTACACTGCACATAATAGTCACCATGCATTCATGCCATATTTTTAATCATATTATTGATACTCACGAACTTATTTCCAATGAAACGCTATTTTGTAGACATAGAATGTTATAGCGCAAAATATATTTGAATAATTTTCCTGAATTACACTTTATAGATTATCATATAATAGAATATGTATATATATATATTCAAGTAATATATCTCAATGAAAGATATTTCGAATACTGGACTTCTCTTTCTCGATTTATAGTTTATACTATTTAGCTACAAATGAAAACTTACCCGCTGGCGCAGGAGCTGATGGCTTAATTGCCGTAGCGCTGACAAGATTATCTAAATTAACAAGCGCAGAGTTCTCTCCTAAAAAGGATTGTGGTGTTTTTTTCACAGCACCGGTACTGGCAGGAAGAGTTTCAGCCATGCCACCCAAATCGAAAGGATCTCCTCCTGATGATGCCGTACCACCTATTTTAAAATCGTATAACTTTATTACATAATTTCAGCAGATATTTATACTGTATTTTACAGAAAAATTTTGTGTAACTTAAGTACCGTTGTTCACCGTCTGCGGACTCGCTCCAAGTTTTCCTCTGTTAGTAATTACGTCAAATTCATCTAAATCGCTGAGGGGACTCGTTGCAGCGCCGTTGTTTTGAGTAGAAAAATTATTGAAACCTGGCCCGGTTCCGTTGAAACCATTGCTAGTGTTGAAGGTAGTAGCGGCTGAAGATACTGGTGGCAAATTGAAACCTATATTTTGAGACGACGATATCGCGAAGCCGATGTTATGTGTCAAGTTTGAATTGTTGAAAGATGGTGATGAAGATGTTACGGCATCTTGAGCTCCCTGTATCAAGAAAATTTTAGATCGAATATATTATTATAAATATTGTATAATTCGATGAATTTTGCAGGATTAATCTGTTTATTACCTGTTTATTCGTCTCCGATTCGGTAGTGGTAGTAGACGGAACTGGTGACCAAGGGTCGTTGGTACGAGGTGGAGATGCGACTGTAGCAGGAGATGGAGCAGGTGCACGCCATGGATCAATAGTGGCAGCTATAATTAAATTGTAATTTGAGTAATTCTAACAAATGATTATCAAATATTGCAATAAAAGCTTAGGAAATCTTAGAACATTGCTGTCATTAAATATTACAATAAAAACAAAAACTAAACAGTCTCGATAAGGATCCAAATATAGTGCTTTAATAATTGATAAGAAAATGGTGGAAAAATTAACTAATTATACCTGAGGATCCTGAGAATTATCGGAAATCATCAAAGACGTAAGAACATGCAAAAAGAATATATAAATGTAGAGATTAAATAAATATGCAATCACATGTAAAAAGTACGTTACTGCATATACATACATATATATGTGTAATAAAACTCACTTGGTCTTTGTGGAGGAACAGGCGTCCACGGGTCTATCGCGGGTGACGTGGTACTTGCTGTTGGAACACTCCACGGATCGTTCTGTGGCTGTAAAACGAGAATACTATTATTCATCCACCATTTTGTTAATCACTCCAGCAAAACGTTATTTCACGTCTGTACAGAAGAGAGTCCTCTAAAGATACATTTAATGTTCTCTAATATTTATCAGACATACCTTATATACATGAAAATCAGATAAATCCAAGGACTGTGCATCATGCAAAAACGATACAATTTCGTGTTATTATGCAAAGTGTGAAGTGTGAAGTCAATTAGCAAGTACCTGTGGTCTAGGCGGTGGTGCTGTTATCGGGATACCCCAAGGATCAGTTTGTACTGAAGAACCGCTTGCTTCTCCTAAATTTACATCGAGTAAATCCAACATATGACTTTGTTTTTCAGATTGCGGAGCTCTGAAATTCATACACATGGCATTGTCGCGTAAATGCAAGGTCAGATGCTTTTTCTTCCATATCATGTTACTACTAGATTACATTGGATTCCGTTGATTACTTACTTAAAATCCTGTTGACTTTGACTGAGGGCTAACTGCAATCTGACGTCATCGCTGCGTCTTCTTTGTTCTTCTTGTTCTGCTTCTTCTCTAGACATAGCCAAGGCCAGTTGTAGTTGTAATTCTTCTTCTCCTACCGTTTGCGGTCTTGCGGCTTCCAATTCCGCTGGAAAATATATTTATTGTGTTAATTCTTATGTAAAGTAATTAATGTTTGCATCTGATATACACGTGAAAAATAAACGAGATATGATAAGAGAATTTACAAACGTGTAAGAATTGTCTCGTTCTAGTTGAAGTAATCTTGACTTAAAAGATCTTGACCAAAAGAAACTAAAATGTTAACGCTTACATTGTAAAGAGTAACTTACTTGCACGTCTAGCCGATGATTCAGATAAATGACAAGGTTCCCAATCTTGAAACTGAAGCATGATAATAAATTTAGTTTTTGCAATAGCAAGTGGAAGTCAACTGAGCAATGTTACAGGCTGCGTTCGGTTTTGACGCTCACACGCAGTAAGTTATTCTATCTTTATCATTAATTACTTGCAGAAGGAAGATAGAATGAAACTTACAGCGCTTGAGCACCGAACACAAGCGCAGTCTTTAATCAATGATTTAGAACATGCTAAGTACTTACATCACTGCTAACAGGTGACATAGTATCCAGACCGTCACTTCCAAAACCACTAACCGATTGTGCAAATCTCTCTTTTGCCTTCAATGCTCTAGCTCGCTCATTTCTCAATCTCTCGTCATCTTTTAATAAGGCCACTAATTGTTTTGCTTTTTCCCGTACATTAATTCCTTGATCTTTATGCCCATCCATGTATTGAAAATCTATGCAAAATATAACAGGACTGTGTTAAAAAATTTATGGAAATCTCTTTTAATTACAATACACTTCTGAATTTTATTAATATATAGAGTCCGAATTTTTCAATAGTACATTAATATTAAATAAAGTCAATAATGTATCTCATAGATGAATATTTGATCTTATATATTATACATATAAAATAACATTCTAATAAAATTTTACTTTTGTTACCTTTTAAGGTTTGGATGGCAAAAATATTCTCTTTGCACTGTTGCGCTACTTTTTCACTTCCTGTTTTGATAAGATATTCTAAGAGAACTAAGGCTTTGTATACATGTCGCCAATTTTTCCCATGATCATTCAATCTTTTCCATAACATTTGCATAATTTCCGTAAATGCTACAACATTGTATGTCAAGTCGGCAATTTCTGCCATAAGTGTACTACTTGGACCCCAAGGGTCATTGCTAGTAGCTTTTCGTACAGCTTTCTATAAAAAGATAGCAATTATTTAATATTAATATTCAAAATTCTTACATATTTAATTTTTTATTCATTTTTCTCTACATCTAATACAATATTTTAGATTTACTACTTTTTATTATTTTTATATATTAATGGCAAAAAATAACACCAAGCGGTACAAAAAGATTTAACTAATCACCTGAGCATTGCTGTAATTGTGGGCAAGATTCATAATATCTCGCCTAATACCTGCTAGATTCACCTGCATAACGTCTTGCCCTTGCCTTCTCATCTAAAAAAATATCATTGCTATATGTTACTCAATTGTAGTATTATGTATCTTGATTTTGGAGACCCATATTTATTATCGTATTAATTCCAATATAAAAGAAAACAATCATATGTTGATATAAATAATTTTATTTATAGGATTTATATTGTATTATATGAAGATTTTTATATATACATAATCTTTCAAAGACCTATAAATTCTTCAACCTTGATCGTTTAATCTTTAATGTACATAGTCTATAATTACTGTAATATAAAAATAACAGGTCAATTATGACGCAAGTAGCATCTGATAATAAATATGAGTACTTTTTTTTTTACATGAAAGCCATGCAATAAGTATGCATTACTTTAAACATTACAAATTTAGTAATGCAGCATCAAATTTCAATAAAATGTAAATTAATTAACAAGAATTTCAGAACTAAAACCAAGGCATGCACATTAATCAAATTACTTGTACATGCAAATAATAGAAAAAAATATAAGTTGCAGGAAAAGATTATTATTATATACAATATTAAAATAAAAATTGATAAAAACAATTATATATATATATATACACTATATGTTTTTATTATAATTATTATATCAGAAATTCTTCTCTTAAATGTCGTAATAAAATATTAACAATTGCATACATGTAAATAAAATTATATATATACTACTAAGCGAAGAAAATAAAATACAATTTATATTTACCATAATTTTATTTTAAGATTTGTATTATAGCATAATTTACCTGATTAAAAATAAATACTAATAAACAAAACTCTATATGTTAAACCAATAATAGGGATAAAGTAAAGAGTAAATCCGAGAGTCGTCGATAAATAGAATTAAGAAATTAATACATATGAAAAAAATTAGAAATATAATTAAAACATTCAAATTGCATACGTAACATGTTTTTTGATCATCATCGATACGACTAGATTAATATTTCACTTCATCAACTCTCACCACGACTGATTACTATTTGATTCTAATGTGCATTTCATCATCATAAAAAAATAGAACATTTTGAGAAACATATCATGATTGCTGTCTGGATTATCGATTCTGCCAACTTCTTTGATTTATCAATCTTCTGTGTCAGCGAATTTGTTCTCTCAGAGAGAGATATCACTCATCTGATATCGCAACACACGAATACATTTATAATTCTACCATCACTACAATACAATGGAATCTTTTACATCTGAAGAAGGCTCAATCCAGGAGTCGAAACATGCTATGTATGCAGTTTGAATGTTTTAATTATATTTCTAATTTTTTTCATATGTATTAATTTCTTAATTCTATTTATCGACGACACTCTCGGATTTGCTCTTTACTTTATCCTTATTATTAATTATTAAAAATATGTAAAAATATGCTTATGTACTTATACATATGAAAAGTCAATGAATTTTAAGACTAAAGAATAAAACATAAGTATAAAAAGTTATTAAGTTCTAAGAATAAAGAATACCTATAAGTATATATTTTAATATATTAAATAGAAATTTATTTCTTTTTTTTTTTGAGATGTGCCTATATAAATTTATGATTAATCGTCCGTCTTTTTTTTTTCCCTATCTTATCTTTGAGATAAGTATTATTTATAGATATATGGAGTGTAGTATTAAATTTTAATATAAATCAAGTATTCAATCTAAATATTCATACAACAATATTTAATGCAATACTGACTTGCATAATGTACATTTGTCATTATCAGTTTTACTACCTATTATTATCACGTTTGTCTGCTAAGTAAACATTGCAAACTAATAAAGGTGCATCATAACAAAAATTGGAAAATAAAAATAATCTGAAATATATGTATATATACCTATATATATAACACACATAACACAATACTTTTTGTAAAAAATATCAGATTATCTTTACAAAGATTGATAGATACGATTTATTGTGAAACACATAGAAATCTTCTAATAATATGCTTTAACATCAAATATCATGTTATCATGAGTGAGCACAGTTGTTAATTCAGTCGTGAACATTATTGGCATTTACCTTCTGCATCGCCATTCTTGACTAATGAAATATCGCTGGTGTTGTTGATGAAGCTCTAGGTTTTGCCCAGAAATATAGAAAACTTCCGAATACTCCAAATCACAACAAAAGCCTAGACTATCAGATGATACAATAAATAAGTACGAGCAATTTTACATACAAAGTTTATCACACCTTAAATGTATGATTCATCATTCTGCATATGGATGATAATGACACATTAATCCGTTAAATAATGGTATTATGCAAATGAATATTACATGAAATTTTTTTTGAGATATCAACATTATAAACGAATTCTATAAGATTGTGTACACATGAAAAAAAAAAAAAAGATAATAGCGATGCACATACCTATGCCCAATAAGTTTGTAAATTCCTAATATGACAAAAGTTGTACTCTTAGCAATGGCAGTAACAATTAAATAAAAAAAAGAAGTATTGTACTTTGTTTTTAATAGGCACAACTCATATCCCTACAGAACTTTTTTCAAATTATGTATAATAGCGTGATTGATATGTTTTGTAAAAAGTATCGCTATATATGAAAATCTCAGTTCATATTTCTCATTGAGAGAGTATAAAAAACAATTTCACATCTACACACGCATATACAGTCAAATATTGATTTAAATTCGATGTTTACGTTGAGAGACTACACTATCGCTGTTTCAAAAAGATCTTGAAGATCCGTGATATCGCGTTTGATATTACGAAAATTACCAGATACTCATATGCACCTATCCTCACAAGTTATCGACAAGCAAACCACTAAATTGAGAAAAATAAACACCATAGTTTGAGTTCTTAGAAACGTAAGTACGAACTATAGGCAAATTTCTCTATCGTTAAAACTACCCTTTTTACAGATGATAGAGCACATGCAGAAAGCTTGCAGAAAGAAATCACTTACACTGATGGAGGTAAAGATGTGCACCTTTCTTTAATGAATCGTTCTGCTCTTCTGAAAAAAGAAAAAGAAGAGAGCTTTATCATTCGCGGCATGGTTCTGTTGTGTTCTCTGCTTATCTTATCATAGCAATATGATTTTATTCATTGGAGCAATGTTATCAATTTACCTAACTAACATACAAAAAAAATTATATGGATTGTCTTTATATCTAAATATCGCACTTAATAATGCCTTGAGATTTTTAAGTTTGAGGATTCTAGAGAAGAGTTTATCAATGCTGTCTAATCTAAAATATGTTTTTTTGCCTTTTTTTAGGTCTAATCTAAAATATGCTTTTTGCTTCCTGTTTCTTATCTTTCGTTTTTTGCCTTTTTTGTTTTACTTAACATGTTTTACTGACAATCATGCTTCTTGTATCTTTTGAAGTTCGTCAACTTTTTTTCTTTGACGACGAAAATGAAGAAACAACATGATAAGAAAAAAAAACATGACAAAATGTGATAAAAAGTGAGAAACAGGAAGGTAACAAGCACATTGTAAATGAAACTTTCTGAGTTAATGCTCTAAGATCTTCAATACATTCATTACATTTATTCAACAGACGATATCAACATTATTATCTAAATATTCTATCTTTAATAATCACATTAGCCTGCCTGCTCTCACGGCACTAATGTCTTCTTTTTGCTGTTGAGCATGACTATGCAAATATCATCACTCACAACTGCAGTTTACAAAAAGTCAAGAGCATAAACATAGCCAAGTGCGAAGAGCTGGAGGCGTTATCTATCACGCGAAACTACACGAGCTAAGATCCTTTGTGTAAGGCTTCTTTCTGACATATTAACAGTATTATACATATAATTGACCGTGAAAGTATTGATCATTGTCCTCTCTGTCTTGTTGCACCACGCAATTGACGTTTCAATTTCCCGTGTAATAAACTCACATGTGTCAAGCCTGCGAGTTACATCGATAACGAGCGGTAAACAGTCTGCGGCGATCAAGTGTACTTAAGTACTTCAGAAACCTCGCAAAACGATCACGTGGGAATTATCATTTCAAGGCATCGTGTTCGAAAATTGAGACACTCTTGCGCGCGTTTGCGTTATCTCGAGTCCGTTGTCAAGACCCTGGTGAACGCGGCGCTCGCGGAGGTGAGACGACGGGGAGAAGCCAGGCAGGAAATTGTTGCTATTGTACAATTGCTGCTAAATCCAGAGGTCAATTCCACCTTGTCGCGCGCTCCTCCGGGTGAATGTACCACGTCGAGACACCGCGGTCGAGCTCGGCCTCCTCGCTCGCTCACGCGTGCACGCTCGCGTCCGTCGACGGTCAGAATATGAGACGACGCAACGGGGAAGACGAAGAAGAAGAAGACGACGACGACGACGACGACGACGACGACGGACGAAGGAAGCGGAACGGACAGACGCGCGCCGTTCCGCTCCAGCCGTGACTGGCGGAGCGCGCTATCGCGTGTACCCGCCCACCGAGGGATCCTCGTTGCGCGAGTAGACGTATAAGTGTGTGACACGTCGATCTTATGAGGTATTGTCATTACGACGTTACGACCGAGGTCGAGCTTGGGGGAGGCGACGGGCGAGGCTCCCGTTTTCCCGAAGGGTAGACAATCGTCCGCGACCGTCGCGCAAAATATCCGCGAAGCCCCGTTGCGTCCATCCGATTCAACTGAATGACGATGACGAGAACGATGATAACGGTGACGGTGACGATGACGACGATGACAGCAAGGTCATTGCACTTACCTTGTGCGCGCGGATGATATCACTCGAGAATTTGGAAACGCGGAGCTCCCGAGAGCGAGACGGGGAACAGGGAGGCGAAATAATAAGTAAGACACTTATGACAAGTCCATTCACAGGCACTGACGAATTGTACGATTGCGGGGCAAGATGGCGCTCGAAAATATTTCCGCTCCGTTCGCCGCGCCCGCGCACGAACGTCGCATTCGCGATTTCTCTTTTGAATCGTACGTTTCGCAAGGCAGACTCCTTAATTTATTCAGATGCTTTTACAATTGTCCGATATGTCTATTAATTACATAGACTATTTAAGGAATCAACGCTATTGCGTTACTCTATCCTTGTTTTTTAATAAAACAGTAAAGATATAATACATTCACATAAATATAAGATCAGCTGTAACTCTTCAGCTGTAAATTTCTAATTGCTGTTTTCTTACATCTTAGACACAAAAGAAGTCGAAAGTTTTTGTAAATTAACACTTTTTAGTTTCTATATTTTAAATATATACATATTAAATATAACCTTTAATTCAATCTTGTGCTCATTTATTATCTATATAAAATTAGTTATTAAGATACATTATTTTGTTGGGTAAATATTCGAGCGTTATTACTGATTTGTTAATAAAAAAATGTTTTGTTGTACAAATAAATGAAGAGAATATTATTTCTTGATCCTTAAAACGCTTCTCTTTATTTATTATGTTTACAGTAGACTAGATTGATTTTACAAGTAGTTTACATTGCCATCTGATTTCAGCAATTCTATGTACGCTGTTACAAAGTAATCGCAATTACGACACATTCCTTCAATTGTCATTCAATATTATAATCTAGTTAAGGCACATAATAACTTAAAATTGCACTCAGAAGAAATATTCTGAGGGCAACAGTATTTCTCCAGAGATCCAAATTAATGAATATTTATGTAAATCACATAATGGCTCAGAATTTATATTCAAACGCTGTTATTTTATTTGGAGAAATCGAAATTTAAATACTTTTGAATCATTGCATATAAGACATTATTGGCTGATCAATTTTCAATCAACCATTTTAATAAATAAACTTTTGTAAAAGAAACATTAATGAAAACGTATATAACATATATACATATTATATGTATGTATACAAATTATTATTTTAACGCAATTAATTTCCAAAAAAATATTCTACTTGTTATACATATATCTCATATTTTAAAGACATCTAGAAATTACAAGTTCGCAATAGACACAAGTTTGTAGAACCTATAAATATAATTTATATAATAAATATTAATTAATTTTCAAGTAACAATACTAGTAATGGTTTTCTTCATAAAATACAACAGTTTGAAAAAGGTTTTGCTCGTTTGGAAGATATTTATTTTTCTCAATAATATCGAACAAATCACGTTAAAACTATTTTTGCATCGGCACGTCAGAGTTAAGCGAATAAAACTCCACAAAAAAGCAGGTAACTTTGCGACTGTTGTATCATATGAAATCTCTCTTTCTCTCTATGAGAAAATGTGTGCTTAACTTACATTTAAATTCTACATCTTTGTATTACAATTTTAAGACTTAAAATAAAAAGTTTAGCTCCACATGAACATAAATATAAGTGCATCAACAAATGCATCATAGCACATTTCTTATAGCGTTTTCTCTTGGCTGCACCAGTGTAGGGTGATTGCACCAGTTTACCTTTTTTTCTTTTCCCTTCTCCTGGAGAGAAAAGGAAGAAAGATGAACTAGTGCAAAAGTTCAGCAATAAAGAACAGACTTACTGTCTGAGTGTTGCACTGGTGTAGCCAAGAAAAAACGCTATTAATCCAAAAGAATATATTACAAAAAATTAACTATCTATAAATGGAATAACATTTTAATAAACATTTGGTTTCAGCAATGTATAATCATTTGCATAATACTTTCGTTCACTTTGCTGATATATAATATTCTATAAATAATATTTATAACTAAATTACTTAAATATTAACAGCAATAGATATTTGTCAATTAAGCTTCAAATAATTATTCTACTTAAAATTTACCGAATTCCAAATAAGATATAATTTATAAGAATATATGATTCAGTTTTGAAAATTCTATTATACGTATGTTATATATGTATATATAACAATACTAAAACTTGTTTAAAAACTTATAAAAGATAACTATTTCTTAAATAAGAAATTTTTGATTGGTTTGTTGTTTTATCCGTTTATGACAAACAAAATTTAATATTATAAATATACAACAGTTCAGTTGTCCTACGATAATCAATAACTTATACATACTGATGAAATCACGTTCATTTCAAGTAAACGAATTGTCCCTAATGATGATATTCCGTAGTTGGAGTCACATTGATCATATCGGCGGTGCTAAAAAAAGATATTTGTATGTGATGACTGCGAAAGAAAATTTGTACACAATATTTTGGTTTGCTAATAAAATAAAACCCAACAATAATATAAAAGCACAAGGGAAATCAAAATGCTTCGAAATGTAATGATACGTGTAAATTAGAAATATACGCATTAGAGTTTAAACAAATGCTTTTTTTCAGGACATGCGACATGCTTTTTATATTTTATAATATGCATATATATTAAATTTGAATCGAATTTAGTTCGCGTTTTTTACAGACAAAGAATTTTTGTAATAATTTTGTCGGTTTTTTTGAGGATATTGAAAGTATTTCTTGTTTAATTTTGTGCTAATACACAAAAACACAAACAAGTGCATGTACTTCTGAATTCGATTTAAAAAATGTGCGTACAACTAAATGTATTTTAGACGAAAAAACACAAAACAAGTACATAATAAAATTACTAAGACAAGTTCATTGCAACTTCTCAATTTCACATATGTATCATTACTATTAAACAATTATAATACATGGAATTACTTTGTTCTATTATTGCTCATTATTTATATAATTATATTACACTTTATATAAATAATAAAACAATATAGTGTTGTTTTTCAATTAAAATTATTCCTATCTGCCATTTAATATGAAAAAAAAACGCATTTTAGTAGTATTTTAAAAACAAATACCCAATTTTTCTGAAAAATATAGCAAAAAATGCACACACATTCTGGCAAAGCATACAATACACGAAATATGACTAGTCGAGCTAATAATTAATTTTTTTTACAGTAAAATATTAAACAAATATTTACAAATTTCTTAGTACTCTGTACGAAATTATAACAAGAAACATTGCTCGATTGATCATATTTTATCAAGACAACCTTTACATGTCAATTATTAAGGCTAGACATAACACAATATCACAAACACTTACAAGACATACATGGGTGCCCTAAGAATAATTTCTTGTAGTCGTCTTTACATTAGTTTGCTGTATAACATATATCAAATATTATATTATCAACTCATGTTATGAAAAAAATGAAGTATGTGTCTCTGTGTTGATCTAACTTGAGAGATAGTTTACTATGTAAATCACAAGTGATTATATTGAATTAAAACATGTTAAATTGTGCATGTTTAATATTGCACGAAAATTTAAATACACTGTGAACATTGAAGAATATTAACATATATCTTATTGTTAGTTTTTTTTGACCATGTTCAGTAATTTGTGTAGATGTTCCTTCACTGCATAAAGGGTGTTATTAAATCAGATGTCTTATATGTTGTTTTTATAGATTGTAGATGGGCAAGTGAAAGGGATATATAATATATGAATATATTTAGTTACCTCTTAGAACATTTAATATGTATAATAAGTAATGCTACACCGAGCAGTAAGCACAAACTCCCTACAACAATGTAAGCAATGCCAAGGAAGGGATTCTTTCCTCCCAAAAGTGAAGTTGTGCTTAAAATCATCTTTTTCTTTCCATTGAAGGAAGATACCGAAAATGCTGAAAAGAATATTTAAAACATTACCTAATTTCTCTCATTATGTTTAAATAAAATATATACAATCTTCAATTCTTCATTTTATGATTACTACACAAGTAGCATTATATATTTATTATTTTAATTATTAGATTATTCTTACGATTCAATTTGCTTAGATTACTTACAATAAACAACTTTGAGAGTGTAGTTTCCTGGAACTAGACCGTTCTTAAAGCCATCTTGAGAATGATCAATCCTACGATAAAGTTTTCTGAAAGTGGGTAATGCGGCAGTTCTCATCCATACAATTAAATCCTCGTTTTGAAAGCCGTTGTTTTCTTCATTGGTGGGATCCAAATCATAAATGTGTTTAGTCCAGTTCTTAGGCTTGGCAAAGTTCTTAAATGCTTCTTTCAGATCGCCTCGTGGATTTCTGAACTTGATATTTTTATCGGATGGCCAAGCTATGCCAGTTTTTAATAATGGTACCTGTCCACCATGTTTTGCAGAATATAGCGTCAACTCATCGCTAAAAAGTGAATTTGCAATGGCACCACATGGAGCAATGGGCATATCTAAATCTTTATCACGGGCAAATGGTTCACAGTCACCTGAAACACTTTCAAGCAACTGTCCTAATAGTTGATTGTCATCTCGAGATTTTACATATCTACGATGATTTTGATAGAAGTTTGTCAGGCCATAATACATGTAAACTTTGCCAACAAATTCTGAAGTTAGCTCAAAATTTATTTCGCATGTGCACGTGCAATTATTACATTCTGTAATTACATCTGCACACTTCTTAGGCAATCCATCATCTCTAGTTATATTAGTGGAGTTGCAGTTAGTGTAATCTATAATATGTTCCTTGACTTCATCAGAAAAATAAAGCAATCCTATGCCAACTGGTATAAATGCAACTCCTATCACAAAGAACGTTGGTAAAACTGTACCAGCTGTGAGTATTGGTTGCCAGGCTGGTAATCGCTGTTGCTTAAATGCACTATCTGCGTACAGTCAAATTAAATAATATCTCTATTACAAATATATCAAAAAATATATAATATCAATAACATTTGTTATATATTGAACAATTTTTTGTTTCTTCCTTTGACCGTTTTCTTTGACATTATATATTACAGTAATTTCTCTAAAAGGGTAACGAGATTGTTTGGAACAAAGATGTTTAACATGATCTTACATAGATACATTCTTACGTTATCTATAACATATTGTTTCATATTGTTTTATATTTAAATTTGTTTGACATATGTTTGTTGTCTCATCTATTTTGTCTCAACAAAAACTAATGTATTTTGTAAATAAAATAATATGCACAGGACTACCTATTTTCATAAATATTAGTTCATAACGATTGATATCTGATCTTTGTGCAATTGATTCTAATTCTCGGTTTCAAACATGTACAAAAAATCAGTCGAGTTTTACTTAATTTTAGCAAAAATAATTAATTTAAATTAAAAATGGTTTGCAACATGTTATTTAAATAATTCGGGAAAATATATATAATTGTACAATAATTTCAATAATTTTGTACAAAATTAATTCGGTATTGTCAATCAATAGTTGAGCAAATTGTCGTTGAAGACTTATCAGTAAAAAAAACTAGTCGATCGTTCAATTTCAAGATTATTTACTTTTCATTTTTTAACTCTTTAATGGTAATTGAAATGCTCACCCGATGGTTTTTTCGATTTAGGCACCGCATCAACTTCGCTGATGGACGTCATGATCTAGTTTAGCAATACGACGAACACTTAAATCTCGGTATTTTCAATAACCTAATACGTATCAAAATGACAGAAAACTGAAAACACGTCATCCGTCATTTGCTGCGAAATTGTGCATCCATTTATTCACGACCGTTTTCATTGAACGAAAATATAAAGACTGGTCTACATGTAGAATCTTAAGCTTGCGGCACACGGTGCTTGTTTTCCTGCTGGATTGCTAGCTAGATCAGATTCTTGCGATCGGATTGGCTGCGGTGCTGAAAGTGCCAATATCGCGGCCAATTCGATGGCAAGAATCTGATCTAGCTAGCAATCCAGCAGGAAAACAAGCACCGTGTGCCGCTGGCTTTAAAGTCTGAAGTGCGGCTTGATTGATCAATTCGAAGAAAGAACTTCATTAATTGACCAATCTCAAGATACTTCGAAATATTTGTAGCGTCCAATAGCCAGGCATATTTAACGCATGCGTTAAAAAATTGATCGATGGGCTTGGGTTCTAAAACGTAACTACCATAGTCAAAACCCTAATGGGCCTTCTACAATAAAGGTTGGATTATACTGGCCGTAATCTGTTAACTTATGCTGTAATCTGTAAAAATTGACCAATTATAATCGATTATTCCCCTCTCATTCGACTGTGATTGGTCAATTTTTACAGATTATGGCATAAGTTAACAGTTTACGGTCAGTATAAATCAACCTTAAGCCGTAAGTCACAAATCATAAAGCTAGAAATGGACCAATCACAGTCGTCAATTTTTAGTTTCTTACTTCCGATTTATGACTTATGACTTATTGTAGAAGGCCCATACAGTTTACAATAATCGTAAGGTCTTAAGCAAATCGGCCAATCACAGTTTAGCGTATTAAAATGTGAGATTGTAATTTTGATTGTGATTGGTCGATTTGCTTAAGACCTTACGATACTATTAAAATTTTTGTACATGTGATGGCTTAATAAGGCTGCGCAGAATAAAAGGAACAGGGAACAGAAAATAAGAATTTCAACCTATCAGAAATCATGTACTATGGAATACACACTGTTTATTCCACAGTATATGATTTCTGATAGGTTGAAATTCTTATTCTCTGTTCCTTTTATTCTGCGTAGCCTCCCTTAGGGTGATCGTGACACAAGCTGCAGTTTTTATCTTCCTGCCGGCTACCATTGGTCATCTTCAGCAGACTCATGGTATCAACTGTTAAGATTGATTTATACTGGCCGTAAACTGTTAACTTATGCCGTAATCTGTAAAAATTGACCAATCACAGTCGAATGAGAGGGGAATAATCGATTATAATTGGTCAATTTTTACAGATTACAGCATAAGTTAACAGATTACGGCCAGTATAATCCAACCTTTACGGAGCGGATCCGTGAGCGCTCGCTGCTATTGATATATTCTTTTAGATCATCCAATAGCAGCGTATCTACGCTCCGCAACAGTTGAGTCTGCTGAACGCAACCATTGTTAAAGCCGTAGCACAGACTCTTGTATAACGCATAATGCATAGCGCATAAGAAAATCAACCAATCAGAGTCCTTCTTTATCTCTCACTTCACGGAAGAGAAGCATTTTGATTGGTTGATTCTCTTATGCGTCATGCAAAAGTGTGTGCTGCGGCCTTTACGGAGTTTTATGTGTGAAAGCCTGCAGGACAAGAACAAAAAATAATTCCATGAGCATTGTGAGCATTAAGTGGAACATAGCTTCTGAATTTAGCTTCTCCACGTACTTTTGTTTTGAGTTTTGGCTGAAGGCAGCTAAAGGTCACTGATACTGATAGTCACTGAGTAGCAAAATATATTTTGTGATAGGAAGGAAAGTGAAGTGAAGTGAAGGAAGGAAAATCAGAGAGAGAGGATTATTTATTTTTCGATCGTTGAAGGATGATTAGTATCACCTCACCAAATTTTTTATACGTATTTTTTCAATATGTTAAAGCATAAATTACCGAAAGATTGGATTACTGTCAATTCTAAAAGTCATCCGGACAGAGTATATTACTTCAATGTGAAAACAAAACAATCTTCGTGGGTTCAACCACCATTGGATGAGATCAAGGTATTTTTCTCTCCATAATTTATTTTTCTACTGTAAAATATATTAAAATGCCTTTCTATGCAGGTATTTGAAAATCTTATTCAATTCTCAATGTTAAAAAGTTTATTTTTGAATTTATATTGCATATAAAAATCTATAATTTATGTAACATCTATAGAGTTTTCATATGCAATATTTTTCGAGGATAAAGCCCTAGACATTGGCTTAATTTACACTTTAGGACGCTACTTGTACAATAGGTGTTTGTTTAACCTTATAAATTAAACAAGAATATCTATCAAATAGCTAATGATCTAAATGATATAAACTAGCATCAAATCGAATTATACTGATCAGTATTTCATGAAATGGTACCTTCAAATTTCTCTTTTGTATGTCTTCATTCTAATCTTTAAAAGTCTTTGTCTTATTATATTTATTACATCTAAAATTTAATATATTTAAAATTGTTTTATAGTCTCCTTCAGTAACTATGCATCACAGAAAGGAACGTCGCAGTACAATAACATCTAACTATAATGCTAAAGTAAAGGAAGCATCTAATCAACATACACATGATAAAATTATAGAGACTCCACAAATGAAGGCTGTTAGAGAGAAAGCTCTGCAACGATTAAATGCTAAAAATAAATCTCCCTTTTTATCACAAGCTTTATGTACAAAGACAATAGAAAATAAAATAAAGCCCTTTCCAAGAAATTCTCCTTCAGAGTTAAAGGATGATAGATCAGCGACCTCTTGGAATAAAAACTATAATAAAGAAACATCACAAACACGGATTCGGGAAAAATTCGAGCAAAGAAATTCAAACACATTTAGTCCAAATAAATCATCAAGAAAAGATGTTATGATTAAAAAACAAAGTTGGAATACTGCAAATGAGAAGTCAACGAAAACATGTGAAATAAAAAATAAAAATATAGGAAATCAAAAAATTATTACTCAAAATAAACACGTTATTGAGCAGCATAAGAAGAATCAAAATGTTCAGGAATCATGTAATCGCAATTCAAGTAAATGCAATTATATAAATTATTTATTTAATTATTATGTCATCATTATAGAGAAGTAAAGTTAATTTTGTGTCTAGGACAAAATGAAAAATCGTTCTTAAAGAAAAACATTGCGCAAGAACGTATGCAAAGATTAAGAACAAATTTGAATAAGGAAAAAATTAGAGAAATGTATAATGCTGATTTAATTAATAAGTCCCCAAAGTTGAACAAAAGTTTATCTAATTCCAGTAAGTATTTGTAACACATATATATATTTTTTATACTCTTTTAGTAAAATTTTAAAATATTTGTTTTTTTATATTTTCTAGTACACTACTCAACAAAATTAAAGCATTATCTGTTCCACCCTGTGTGCAAAAATAAATAATAAATTTCAAAATAAAATAACTATGTTAAAAATCATTAAGTATTGAGATGTTTACCTATTTTTGCAGGATGGAACAAATGATGCTTTAATTTTGTTGAGTGTATTTTTATATTACTTTATATTTACAGACAGCTTAGGATCAAGTGTTTATAAAAATGTTGATGTACGACTTAAGAGATTACACAACAGAGTCTTAAAAGATGCAGTATGTGAAAGAAATATTAATACATTAAAAAGTGATAAGTCACAAACTCAACAAAGCAACAGATCAAATAAGATCGAAAACATGACAAAGGATAAATTAATAGAACAGGGTGAGCAAGAAGTTTTATACGAAGAAATGGATTGGGAACCAATGAAAGATGAAGAAATTACTCTTCAGGTATGATCAATATAATTGAAACATTATATTAAACAATCGTAATAATTTATACTATGAATTATAATATGAATATATTTTGCCAGTATAATTATATTATATATTATCTTGTTCAATACTATTTTTGTTTTATGTAAAAGTTACTATAAAAATATATTTTCCAAAATATTGTACTTTCATACTTTTCTTAGTATAGGTGGAAGTTGTCAGAACACAACTTTGTAGAGAAAATCGTATGGATGAGATAAATTGTATATCTGGAAATGCTGCAGAATTGACGCAATCTAATAACGCAGAATTGCATGACTCACTCTACATCGTTATCGATACAAATGTATTTTTATTAAATCTTGAAATTGTTGAAGAAGCGAAAGATGCAGCATTTAAGAATTATCCACGTCCTTTTATTGTAATTCCATGGACTGTGATATGTGTAAGTATAAGTACGGTATAATAAAAATTTTGTCACCCTTTAAAAATTTTAACATACATATTTTTTTCTGTATAATTTTTACAACAGGAATTAGATTACTTCAAGCATAATGAAGCTAATGAACTATCAGTAAAGGCCAGGAAAGCTATATCTTTTATCCATAAGCAGTTTTCCTCTAAACATCCACGATTCATAGGACAAACACGAGAACAAGCAATAAAAAATAAAGAAGATTTTTCTCTTAATTGTCCAGATGACGAGATTCTTCAGTGTTGCTTACAAATTTCTCAATTACAAAAATCAGTGGCAAGTTATATTTCATATTATTTAATATACTTGCACATATAAACGAATAACTATATTTATTCTTATTTTATTCATGCAGACTTTATTATCTTATGATAAAAATCTCTGTAATAAAGCGATGATATATAATATAATGGCATTGGGGCGTCATGATTCACTCAAAAAAATAGATGATCTTAATACGAATAATGCAGTAGTCAACCGTTTGAATAATCTTGATGAAAAATCTATTTTCGCTGAAGAATCACGTTTAACGGATGATATTTTTGAGGATATAAAATTGATTATGAAAAACTTTTTGTCAACGGTATGTATTGGATCATGAATCAGTTTTTATGTCTATTATCGAATATATTAAACCAATATTTTCATTTCAGATTATTACAAAACAAATGTCAGAAATTTTTGGAGAAACGGAGTGGAAGATATATGTCATTATAAAACCACCGTGGTCTATAGTAACTGCATTAAAGTGTGCTTTAAAGCACTGGATCGCCGCTATTAGCGATTCGTTTCAAAGACGTGCTGAACCTGTTCTTAAGGAATTACTCAATGCTTTTGAACATATGCCAGGTATATTTATATACATGTAATCTATTAAAATTACATTTTGTAAATGAGTTTAATATTTTATAAATATCTTGATATTTTTTTTAGTTGGTGGAAAATTGCGAGATGTGGAACACATTATAGAAAAGAGCAGTGATTTAGTACAAATGGTTAACGCAGATAAGCACTGTGATCTCCTGACACAAACATTTAATGCTATTACCGTAATATTTTTTATGTGTTCGAATATATTTTGTTATTATAAGACAGAGTTTAAACAATTCATATTTTTAGGAACTCAAAAACAAGTATAGAAAATATTTCGATAATATTGAGCTGAAAAAATTGCACGACAAAATAGGCGTCGTGAAAAATGGTGAAGAACAAGAAATGAGAGCAGAAAAAGTATTTCAATGTTTCCAGCACATTTATAATTTCGCGCGTGAACTATGGTAAGTATCTCTTTGCATATGTGCGTGTATGTGTATGTGCGTAATATATATATATATTATATATATATATATATATTACTAAAAAGAAAACAGTATTCTTATTAATGTTATATGTTGCGTTCAAATTATATACTAATACACTACAACAATGAATGTAACGATATTATATTAATATAGAATTAATTACTTATACACTATAGATTTCTTATATATATTAATAATTTCTATTCAAAAAGATCGTATTCACGATTGAAACATCTATCTCTTAATTAATACAGAAAATTTCAACATATATACATTTAGTGCCAGCTCTCAATGGCATTTTTCTTATATAATATGATGATATATATTAATAATACGATTGTGATATATATTGAGAATACTATTATTTTTTTTTGTAATTATTTTATTTTTATTCCACAATAGTGGTTTGGCATGCAGTAATGCAGGAATGGCATATTCCTTTGCCTTTGAATCTGCAAATCCACCATTACCACAAGCATGCGTACAACGTTTGCAGTCAGAAATTACCAAAAAAGTGATTGATCTGACACAAAATCTAAATAAGTAAGTTATTTTTTAATAGTGTTGATCTATTTTTACTGATAATATGTAATTTCATGTCATGTTATTTTGTATTATATTACGTATATATTGTATTATATTACGTCGGTATAATATATTTATGTGTACCGTTTTTTGTAATCAGGTTACTGATGCAAGCAGAAAATTCTATAACACATCAAACATTGCTTAACTTAGAGCACAATTTAAATACATTTTTACCTGACGTAAGAGAGAGAATAATATTTGATGTGACATCTTTGGATATATATTGTTGTGTTCAGTTAAAAGAAGAAATATTAAAGACTGGTTTAAGACAGCTACAAGAATTAACTTCGCATTTTTGTGCTCTAGCTGCTCATATATAGTTGTATGTATTTTGTAATTTATTATTTTTAATTATATTTAAACAAAATTATCACTGTAAAAATAATCTTTTATTTATAACGGTGGCTGTGATATCGATGGTATCAATGAAAATTATTTTAGCTTTTAGATTTTAAATTTGAAAATTATTTCTTAGTTATTGCATTGTATATGTCGTAGGAAAATAGTAATTTTAGGAAAATAGCTTTTGACCAGGCAAATATTATCTGCCTGGTCAAATAGTTTTCGCCCGTTTCAAATGCTACTTTCTCAGTTAAATGCTATTTTCATAGGCAAATATCATTTGCCTGAACGCTTTTTAGGAAATACATTTTATAAAGCAGAAATACAATATAGTGTGAAACAACTTCGGTTCACAAAAGTATTTTTTGATGAAAAATTGTCGAAAATATTTTTTTTATTGTGTGCCTTTTTTAATTAATAGCGTTTTCCACTGGGAAAACTGGTGCAGCACTAGCGCCGTGCTACCCAATCAGCATACCATATTCAAAAAGTATTTTTTAAATATGGTATGCTGATTGGGTAGCACGGCGCTAGTGCTGCACCAGTTTTCCCAGTGGAAAACGCTATAAGATTCCCAAAATTATGCTTCTTGATCAAACTGATGTATATCCATTTAAACACGAAATATCCTATATTCGTTCAAAGCAAGATCTTAGTGCTTAAATATTTCTTGTATGAATTTATATATAATCCGATTTTGTATATTGCGCATCGAAATATTTTTCAGTTTTTAAACACATGTGTAGAACTGGAGTAGTACTATCACTTTATTAAATTGACAAGCAATTTAATAATTTTTAATATTAATAAACTTCTGGTAAGAATATTCTTTATTCGATGTAACTATATAAGTATCCTGAAGTTAAAATTTCTAAAATATAAATAATCTATTATAGAATTATAACAAGATAATTAACTAAAATATACTAAAAACTAAAAAAAATTTTAAGAACACTTGCTATAGATGTATTATCAATGTGAACTTATGGAGATAAAATGAAAAAAAATACCAGATATACGAGCCTAATCAATCCAGTTGCTAGTAAACTTTATTATTGCTCTTAAACATATATATTAGTTGATCAAAAAAATTACAAAACAAATACTAAAGTGCATTATGCATGCTTTGCTGAATACCATTTGCCTAACAGCGGTTCAGTCAAATGTTATTTGCCTAGGAAAATAGTATTTAACTAGGAAAATAACATTTGATATCGGTGAAAGCCATTTGATCAGGCAGGTAACATTTGCCTAGTCAAAAGTCATTCTCTTAAAATTACTATTTGCCTACAACATCTATACCAGAAGTGTACAATTTTTAGAAAAAAATAATGTTTTTTGTACCTGTGTACGTCATGTATTAATATATTTAATACAAGTAAATCTCTTGAAAATGTATCGTTTGTGTGTGCATATTATATAATATTTTATATGTGTATACGTGTGTGTGTGTGTGTGTGTGTACATATAACGTTTTTCATTGATGCTTTTTGGTATTTTTTTGTGGCTTTACAAAAATTATGAAAAATTTATTTTATTTTTCTTCTGAATTGTATACAAGTTAATATTATTTTTTATACAGAGAACGAATGACGATAAATATTGTGAAATGTAATACGATTGTGCAATAAATATAAAATGAACAATATTCCTTAGCACAATTAATATATTTAATTTTTATAAAGACTCGCGAATCCTTCAGCAGGGGGTTGAAGCCAGTTTTCCTTCGAATACGATACATTTTTCGTCTCAATCACATGAAAAGTGTAAGCATGTCTCGATGTTTCACTCTTATTTGGATAAGAAAAATGAACCACTTGACCATGAAGAAGAATGCAAGTTCCTTTGCGTACTGGTACTGGTCTGAAATTACTTAATTGATAGCAGGGCGCTGGTCTGTCAAAAATTAGTAATTCTTGAGAATTTGAATCTTTGTTTCTCATATAACGTCTATGTACTCCACTTTGATGTGAACCCGGAGCGATCCATAGACATCCGTTCTCTAATGTTGCATCTTCCAATGCAATCCAAAAACCCAAGAGTTTCATTGGCTCAACATATAAATATGATGCGTCCTGATGCATCGTAACTGTAAGAAAATAATTATTGCGTTCAATAATGTTGTAGTTATTTATATTAATATAATATATTTGTATTATATGACATGCTTCATGTGTGTTTTACATGTTATACTATATATAATATAACTCAAGAATGTGTAACTAAATAATTATTTAATTACCCTCCGAGCCTATTCCAGGATTTTTGTAAATGTACATCGATTGACATACCACCGGTTCCTCAAAGCTTAAATGAAAAACAACTTCTTTGATTCTTTCATCAAACGTGTACTTTCTGAATGTAGGGTGTAACCAATGAAGAGCATGACCTATCTGAAAATTATAAAGCCATAAAATAATTTAAATTATTTTAAAGTACGTCTATGAGAATTGATTAAATTAGAGGAACAACTTGTTTTAAAATAATTTACTTTGTTTAACGACACTCTTGGATGAACCTTCAATTTTCCGTCTTCTTCCAGAGCTTCAGACTCGAAAAAAAAACTTATTTTATTAGCGCTATCCAAAAAATACTTATCCTTATTCTGAAACATACAAGATCATATAATCATTACTTTCGTGATATTATAATATTATTTATAGTTTCAATTAGATAACATTCACAGAAGATTACGTTTCAAAATTATCAAAAATATAATTTTGTTTTATAAAATTTAGTTATATATAGTATATTTATTTTCTCTGATAAAAGTCTTCAAATATTCAAATATATAGGAATGTTATACAATCATCTTCGGTCGAGTTTGAATCACCAAATAGTACTAAATATTATGCTTTACGTTTTTAAGTATTTTATATTCACAATCGATCATATTTATATTACCTGTTGTAATTGTATCGTATTGAATACTTTTCGTTCTGACTCGGGTGGCAACTTATTTGTAAATTCTTCTCCGCAAGCTCTCAATTCTTCGATTTCTTCCGTTTGAAATAAATCTTCCAAAATGACGTAACCATCTTTCTGAAACTTAATTTAATTACACATAAAATTAATATAATAAACTATACTTTGATATTATATATATATATATATATATATATATATATATATATATAAAGTTAATAAAATAAGATCACAAATGTAGAAAAAGATAATACGCTTTTCTTTATGTATATAAAAAAAATGTTCACAAAATATTAATATCTTGTAGAGCAGAAAAATTATATCACAGAGATATTATAGTCTAAAAATATCGCAATGTCTATAGAATAACCACATATATAATATTTTCAGAATATTTCTGCTGTATGGAGGTGGGAAGAAATATCCAAAAAATCCAGAATGATTTACGCTTTCTTTACTTTGTTTTTGTGACATTATTGACGTCATGATTATCGTAAAATTAAGGTAAATCGTTAAATGAATAACGAATCGCTCATTCGATTTATTGCCGGAATAAGATAGAGCATAACCGCTAGTTCAAAGTTCAAAGAAATTTTGTTTCCGGTCATCTGATCATCTGACCGATCCGTCGTAGCTTCGTCTCACCGTGATGTTTTGAGTGATAGACTTTATAAATAGTCTACGACCGATAAAGACACCTAAAAATAACCACGGACATTGCCTGCTTCAAAGAGCAAACAAATACCTCGAATTTGTTCTATGTTTTTCTATGAACGTCCATTGTAATTCGTGCTTCGCCCATTGTAATTAGTGAATCGATTACGCAATCAGATTGCGATGTGCATACAATTCGTTAAGAAAGAAAATTGTTTTGTTACTGGTCGTTAAATAGTCCGATATATATATATATTAGGTATATTAGAAATTGTAAATTAATCGTCGTAAAAAAGAAAAAACAGAAAAAAAGTGTGTGTGTGTGTGCGCGTGTGCGTGCGTGCGTGTGCGTGCGTGCGTGTGTGTGTGTGTGTGTGTGTGTGTGTGTGTGTGTGTGTGTGTGTTAATCGAATAAATTTATGAAAACGATTTTGCTTTTGTGTTAATTATTACTATTTTTAATTGCTTTGTTTTCTGGTTTTGGTACACTGCAAATCTAAGTGTGTAAAAAGTAGCTACAATAATATGTGTGTAACTTTTATTTTTTTCGCGTAAAAATAACATACTGCATAAAAAATTAATTTACACATTTAAACGTATAATATAAGTCATTTTTACACGGAAAATCAATTATACATATAAATTGTAATTACTTTTTAGTTTTTACACATTTGGATTTTCAGTGTATATTGTTTATATTTACTTCTTGAAAATATCTTTTTTAACAGTTATAATTAGGATGCCTCTAAATTATTTTATTTTTCTATTTAGAGATAACTTTTTCAGAAAATTATTTTTATTAATAATCAATTATTAATAATCAGTCAGCGTGCACGACGATATCATTAATGCTTGTAGCCTAAAGAAATATATATATGTATAGATAAAACATCTGCGCAACAGAGTATCGTGTATATCATAGTTTTGTGATTTGCGTATCGGTATATATGTATAATTCCGCATTGCTAGTTGGCAAGCGTCTTCATATTATCTCATATGCAAGTGCATGTTGAAACAGATGTTCCGGAATTGCAAGACGCCATTAAATGAAAGCGAAACGTCAGTTCGAGTGGCATTTAATTTTCGGAATAGTTTTACGAGCAATTCTCCAAGGGGTGAGACGTACGTCTGCAGTTCGAGTCTTCTTATTCGCTGATCCTTGATTTACGATTGAACGGATGTTTTAAAGGACCAGCAAAACCGCTGAGAAAAAAAGAAAACTGCATCGCGAAAATCCTAAAAACTCGCATGCTAAAATATAACATTTCCGGTATACTACTTATATTGCAGTCGGAAAAAGATGCGCTGAACGCATGGTATTTTTAGCGCTCGACGCGGTCATAAACATCACCCAAAAGTCATGTCGCGATCGTAGGAAGTCCCGCACTTGTCATTCGATCGAAAACTACGGCGTCTTCCTCGCTCGGTGACGGTTCGGAAACGGCTTCGCAATAAAGACGCCACAGCGGAGGATGCTCGTGGATCACGCATCGTTCCCGCTAGGGTATCTTCAAAAAAATCGCAATTTATGTGCGCAATTTTTACGTTTCGATTACGCTGAAACGCATTACTGCACTGCCGCACAATAATGCATTTCCTGCGATAAAAGAGAAATATTACTCGACGCAGCAGCAATTTTATTTAAGACAATGATATCTGCAATCCTCTCTTCTGCTTTGTATTGCCCTCATTTGGCCTTCGAATTGTCATAATCGCTCGAACAAAGAGAGATTATATATTGATCTTTTTAATGACAGCTATATTATCAATCACTCTTTTTCATGAAATGATAGTTAATAATGAAGACGCAAGAAAGATGATTTATAGAATATTTGCATTTTCGAGTTTGATAATAATTTCTTGTACCATGCTCGATAATGTTTTTATAGATAGATTGGAAATTAATATTTAATTAATTCTTCCATCAATATATTTGAGATTTTCCTAAAATTCCATGTCAAAGGGTTATCAAAATATTAAACAATATGAAAAAGAAATGATTTCTTAGTAAAAAATTAAGTTGTCAAATTTAACAAGGTACTACAATATTACGTTTAACATTTTACATTCTATTCATCCTATTACATTGTTGAATAGTATGTCAACGTGATAAATATTAGAATTGACGATTAAATATTTGCGGTTTTTCGTTTATTATAATTTTATAAAGTAAAATAATTCTAATTATAGTTTCATCAAGTTACTAAATTATCGTTTGATTGTTTTAAATTTTGATGTAATTGACAGTTTATTAATTAATTAATTTTATTATTTTATATTTACATATAATATTATAATACACAATTTATATAAATGAATACATGTGTATATGTAAGGTCTGTTTTCTGGCTAAACTATTATATACTAGAATATATGTATACTTTTCGGACTCGAAGTGAGATAGAAATATATGTTTGTGATATCTCTGACAAAAGCGAAAAAGAGTGTTCTAACGCAGGAATACAAAACAGATCTATAATCATAAACAATTTATATTTACGATCTCGATTGTTACGTGTCGGCTTGTTGGTATAGGAATTTTAAATCCGTGTACATGCGAGTGAATTTGCGAGCCAAATTCGTGCGAATATATGGCGTGCATCAACGCAAAGTTATACGTGCGGAGCGCATCCCGAAAATAGATACTATATAGCTAGCCGTCATCGACAGGTGGGTGGGCTACGTCATCCTCCTTATCGTCGATGTCGCTTTTTCTGAAATTTCATCCGTGTATCATATACGAATGACTCAAACCGCCCGTGAAAGCGTTGAATCGCGTGGATAGGAATAGAATGGAAACGCGAAATGGAGCATTTGGCTGTTCACTACTAGTCTTTCATCCTCGTCTCACGATCGCGAAGGATCAAGGTCGACTTTGTTATTTCGGGTTAATTTGAGTGTGCCAAATCTGAGAGAATGAGACAAAATTTCTTAAAGCTTTTCCGAGATTCCGCTACTTGCTTTCAATGTTTTAGTTGCACCGATGAAAAAGACGAAAAAAGCAAAGGGGATTTAAAAAAAAAAATAATATATTCAACAACAAAAAATTAAAGCATCACTTATCTTGCTCCCCAAAAATAGGCAAATTTAAAAAAAGTGTAACTTCGTCAAAAATAATCGTTAAAAAATGGTAAAAAAGCATTCTAAAGCTTGAAATCTCTACTTTCAAAAATGATAATTGATATTTTGATTTGATTAATTCTTTGCGAAGTTATGCGGACACAAATGGGAGTGCGTCAAATTTGAAAAATTTTTACTAACTTTGAGAAGTTCCATGGCGTGAATTAAAAGTCGTATAAAAATTCGGTCTACAACATTCAAAAGCGTGAACCTTTATCTTTAATTTTTTTTTTGTTGAGCTTTGTACGATTTCTTTTTCACCGAGTTATTCAACGTTGAAATAAAAATGATCCTTTTTCCTGATATTAAATTACTCTAATTCTGTTAAAAAACTGCAGGCACACACAAACTTCAAGATAAAATAACTCCGTCAAGAATCATCGTATCGAGATGTTAAAAAATCCATTTTTAAGCTTAAAATCTTTAATTTTCATACCGGTATTTTAAAAAACAGTATTACTGATATTTCGTGAAATTTATGTTATTACATAAACAAGTGAAGATGCGTCAAACTTCAAAATTTTTTACGATATTTGAGAAATTCCGCGACGCAAACTAAAAATTATGCACAAATGTGATTTACAGCATTCGAAAGCGTAAATCTTTACCTTTAATTTATTTTTTTGTTGAGTTCTGTACGATTTTTTCCACCGAGTTATTCAGCATTTTGAAGTAAAAGTGGTCCTTTTTGCTTTAATGTTGATTTATTTAGAGAAAAAAAAAAATCGTACAGAGTTCAATAAAAAAGAAAATTAAAGGTAAAGGTTTACGCTTTCAAATGCTGTAAACCGAATTTTTATGCGATTTTTAATTCACGTCATGGAACGTCAAGTTAGTAAAAATTTTTGAGATTTGACGCACTTTCATTTGTGTCAGCATAATTTCATAAAGAATTAATCAAATCGAAATATCAATTACCATTTTCGAAAGTAGAGATTTCAAGTTTTAGAATGTTTTCTTACAAATTTTTTTACGATCATTTTTGACGAAGTTACACTCTTTTGAAATTTGCTTAATTTTTGGGAGCAGGATAAGTGATGCTTTAATTTTGCTGTTGAGTGTATATGATAAAATACTACTCAATTTTGCAAAATGTAAGGATTGCTTTATTTGATTAATAATTATAATTGTTAAAAAAAAATATTAATTACCGGGCGATGTAATTACCATCTGTGTTGTAAACACCACTCGATTAAACACTACGACTAAAATAGCGTTGTAGTAATGATGAACGACATAGATTAATGTAGGTCATAGATCAGCGATAGGATGTTTCACGCGATAAATTATCGGTGATGGGTTCCACTGTAAACACATTTCTTCTTTCATCACAAATCGCATTTCTGGAAAAAATCGTCGATCAAAAAAAACAATTGTTTTTAGGCATTCTTCGTACCACTTACAGAGAGAATGGTATAACTGAAATCGTGAAGATAAAAATTTTGCAATACATAACACATAAACATTCACTTGTTCTGTTTTTAATTATATATGAATATCACCAAATTTATATAATAAAGCAATACAGAATATTAGATAACCGCACGTATTTCGTAATTTCACAATTCTTATAAGCCACATTTATTATCTTTTCCTTCTATTGCTTCGAGTTACCAACGTCGTTAAAAATTTCAAGTTTTATCATACAATAGATTTCTTCCAAAATGTTCGAAATACGTCAAAATGTTTCATCTTTTACTATTTTTTGATATCTTATGATATGAAAAGTATTCGTTGAAAGGCAGTATTTAATTATTTAGGATAAATCTTTCAATGCGATAAAACACGTTATCTATTCACAACGTATCGAAAGAATGATTAGAATATGAACACACTTTTTTCTCTTTCTTACTAGAACAAACAGTTCATTTTTTTTCCGTTGACCATGAGTACAACGTAACGATAATGTCGCCCCTTTATTTTTATCAAGATCTAAAAATAGCCCTCGAAATTCCACAATGCCAAGAGAAAGATATTCTTTGAATCATAATGGTCAAGCGCGTCAAGTGATATGATCCGATAACAATGGATCACAAATAAATGGAAAAAACACACAATCTCTCAATTTTTTTTTCTTTTTATAAACACATATTTATATACGTTGTCTTTTGTGTTTTTGAATATAGATGTTATTAAAAATAGGAAGTTCATACGTTACAATGTTCAAATAAAAAGTTTTAACAATAAACTAATTAAATTTAGAAAGAAATAATTTAAGAAATTTGTTTAAAAATATCTAAATGTTAAAAAAAATACTTCAAGATTACACTAATTATATTTTCTTATTGTTATAAATTGAAAATTACATTTTATTGTTACAAAAGATAGAGTTAGATTTGAGCTATTATACACAGTATACACACACATACACACACATCATATATACTATATATGTATTTTACAACGATGGTACAAAAATGTAATTGTAAATGTATGATAATATAAAACATAGAAGCAAGTAAAAAATTTTTAATCATCACACAGCGAATTGATGTTACTACGTTTCGATAGAAGGACAGATTACTTGAGTACGAAGATGCTGACCTCCGAACTGATTGTGAGAGGTCCAGTCGATTATGTCAGTGTGGCATGAACTCTAATGACGTTGTTGGTTAAACAACTACAATGTGTATCCTCATTTCTTAGTTCGTTGATGCAATATATATAGAGGCTTTATATAGAGGAATTGTAGCATCGAGAATTTCAATCGTGCGATTCTCTTCGAAGATATATCAATCACAGAGAATGTAAAAAAATTAGAATCATATTTGTACAGAAACGTTATACATATACTCCTTGCATACATAGCATAAATTGTCTTATTAAAGATTTTCGTTAATATGGAATTTATTTACATAAATTTCTGTATATTCTATATATCCTAAATAATTCATATAAATTAACTAAACAAATAAAGAGTATACTAAACAATTTTCATACTAAAAAAATGAATGTAAGGTAGAACTTCTTAATGTTCCGAATACTTTTGAAGAAACAAGCAGTAAATTTAAAAATATATAATTCTATACAAATGATTTTTAATTAAAAATAAATGCAATATAATGTAAGAAAATAAAAAAAGCATCTCTAATTTTAATATAAAGAAATTTAATTATTTTGTGGATATTTCATTATTACCTTTTTCTTTCTCCCTTCTCTCTCTCTCTCTTTCTCCAAGAAACACATTAAAGTAACTTTAAAAATTCTAATAACGTCACACAAAAAAGTTACATGTATGTAACTCTTATCTATAAATCTAAAAACAATAAATAAATATATGTTCAACTTTAAAGTATTTATCATCTCAGAATAAAAAAAAAATTCATCATTGTTGCGAATTGATCAACAATCTTGGCAAAGAATGATATATTCGGTTTCTGTTAAACTTTATCAATTAATTATCGGCTTTGATGATACATGGCAACTCAAACCTTTCCTTATACATATTGGAAGACGATACGGAAAGATAAATTCTCACGAATACTCGATTCTACATGGGACTCACCTGCGTACAAATATCCCTCATCCTGGTACACGTGTTATCAATAATGTCCCACGAATTCTGAATCTGTTCGTTGAACACGAGGCAGAGTGAGACCGGAACACGTCCGCGACCGAGTGCTCGCACCAAATGACTAGGTGAGCCCGCGGATATGCGAAGTCGAGCTGGCGACTTGTGCGAAGCGAGCGAGACGAGAGTCACGTCGTCCCGCTGGTATCTCGATGAACGAACGATCACATTTTTGATTTTCCAAAAATTCAAGAATTTATCACCTGACGAAGAGACAAGAGACCCTCGGTGATACAAGACTGAACATTTATCTCGAATATTCATCCGTCATTCAGATAACTGTATCTCCTTCACGAAGATATTACATTGTCGTGCAAGAAGATAATCACGTGCTAAGAAGTAAAGTTAATTAACTTCAAGCTAATTATTCACGCATCATTTCTACTGATACTTCATTTACCAAAATTAAATTAATCTTAAGTGTCTTCCGAACTTTATGAAGATATTGTAAAAAAAAGAAAGATTCTCTTTAAATTAGTTTCTTAATTAAATTTATTTATCAATACATTAAATACATTCGATACGTTCATTAAACTTCATTATGTTTTAGTTAATGTTAAGAATGTAAAGATTAATCTTAAATTGTCGTAATTATCATAAATATTAACTGAATAAAATTATTTTATGTCATTAAAACGGTTTCTCTGTCATTAAAATATAAAAATGCAATTCACGTACATATACTTGTACAATTTTTACGATAATTAAAAAAGTTACAGTATAATTTATTATAGTTATTAAGACGAGATGACATGGCACAATCATATAATAAATTATTAAAGTAAGATAACTTATGCTTAAAGCAACAATGTACGTAAGCAACAATATACTTTTTTAAATCTTATACGTATCATATATGTGTAAGTAATGTATGCACTTTTCTTAGCGCCGGTAAGAGACTAGTACCATGTCTCCTGATATTATAAATTTTTGTATCACGAATCTATTTTTTTCTGAGAATCTGCTTTCTGAGTGAATTCAATTATATGTAAATAAACAATTTTTATAAAATAATAATCCAGATAATGAATGCAGCGTTAATGGTTCTTCGTTTATTTCGTAAGCTTCTGCTTGTAAGCCTGTTTCAGTACGATGTCTTCTTCGCACGGTGCTTACGGCTCATGGTCAGTCGGATACTCGGCCGTTCGTAACAAACGTCCGGGAAGTAAAGTTTCGAGAGCCAATCTCTTACAGGCTGCTTCAAAATCACAGCGCCTTAAAACGTACTTCTTTAGAGATCAATGATCAATAAAATAAATGAATATGTTTTATTATCTTTTAATTTCTCCTTCTGCATTTGTTTTATTTATATATTAGTTAAAAATATTATATATATATATAAAATTAATTTATCATGTAATGTATTATATATAATAATATTTTTAATTATATGATATTATAATATGTGTAAGTTGTATGTATGTATGAAAAGACATTGTGTCTCAATTGTCGTGAGAAACATGTGTGTGATAACACGTTCCTTTTCATATCTTTACTTTCATAGAATTAATAAAAAAAAATATATTTGAAAAGGGGTAAGAGGACTGTTATTTTTAAATTAGTCTCTTTTATCATAATACTTTTGCATCATATATGATAAAAGAAACTAGTTTCAAAATAACAGTTCTCTTTCTCTATTACTATATTAACAGTCGCGTTATCGACGCGATAATTCATATGTTACGTGTTTCGTTTCCGTTTGGACGATCCTGTAGAAACGAGCACCGTACTAACGGCGAATAATTCCGGCCACTTCGCTTGCGTGGGCTCGCTAATTTACACGAGCAGACGACATGGATTTATTAAAGCCAAATTTCTCTAAATTCTAAAGAAACTTTTCTTTCCGCTAGAAAGCGCAAAAATGTACGTTTCTATTCTTTCGTGTCTAGCCTTAATAAATAAAGTACTGTATCTAGTCTCTTTTCCCACAAATTGGCCTTATATCCTCTTGATTAGTCTACAAACAGTTCTATTTTCATTCCTTCTTTTTGTCTTTCTTTCTCTCTTTTTAATTTTGTTTCAAAAAAAATCATAAATATAACGGAGCAATGTTTTTACAATCTAAATATTACTAATATTATCATTCTTTATCCGAAAAATTGCCACTTTTAAAGCACAAAGTAAAAAAAACTTTTTTCGTAAATTTCAAACTATATAATATAAATTAAGTATTTAAGTTAACTATTTGATTAAGTGCACATATTTGTGTTAAAAAGATAAACAACTAAATGATAATTGACACAAATGAAAGATACAAGATGAGTAAAATAGTAATAAACTTTCTATCGAACTAGAGCAGTTGAGCGAAGATCAAAAGCCTAGGATGTAAAAGACTTCGTTGTTTCTTTACGATCAAGAGAAACGAGAGTACTTCGTCTGAGATTAAAAAGTCTGTCTTCGTCGACAGGGATGAAGTCCGGATATTCAAGAGTACAACGCGAGAGCACTATTTGACTGTGAGCCAAGCCAAGCTCTGTTGACTCGGTTTCTTTTTATACCGTACGGTTTAGCTACGGCATTATTGCGCTATTACTGCCGGGTGTTGGGCATTGTTGAAGCAGTTTGGCGGAGAGGAGAAAAGGTAACTCCGGCAAATGAGGCCGTTGTCCACCGGTTCATCCGCTGTACGGTAACTTGGTCCGCTCGTTGGATGAAAATCCGGATAACTTTGTCGCGTGTGTATACGTTTGCAGTATAACATCTTGGTTTGCTGCCAGGTATGTACTCTTTACAGCCTTAATTCGACCCGAATTAATTGTAGCCGCCGCGCGCGGCTCCGCGTCGTAAACATTCGCCGTCGAGAGCAGCGGAGTATGGCATTAATTGTTCGCACGTGTACTTGCATAGCGAAGTGTTGCGCATGTTTACTGATCAAATACACACGTGGAAATGGAAGACAGCCGCGCTTTTAAATGCATAGCAACGTTAAGGGATCGAGAGCATCATTAGAATCTGTATAATACGTAGATTTTACCTTCGCTCTTTTATCTTTAAAAATAATTATAATAATAAACTGTAGTCTTAAGAAAATGTATTCGCGCGCTATTCGTTTCTTATCACACTTTTATTATTGTACTTATTATTATAATATTTGTTTCACTTTATCCTGGTAATCTTCACGTTTATATTCTCATTATATGGCTGTAAACAAGAGGAGCATAGAATTAAATGACCGAGCGAGGAATATAAATTCACAATGAGTAAATCTAAGTCTAAAATATATTTGTATATATCACTGAAAACGTTATCTATAGCAAATAATAAACACGGATATTTTTGATCATTTATCTATTCAGGTTAGGTATGATAAGAATATAAACGAGAATAATATTATTTCTGTTCAATTTGGAAATTCTTGTTTACGCGATGTTCGATTTTGGATAAAATTGATGTCGCGTGATTCTATGTTAGATTATAATTTTTACATATATCTTTAATTAAAAATTAAATATACCTTGAATACACAATAATAAAGTACAAGAATTCTACTTAAGCTTTGCGTGCGCCTATGGGGAGGTCACCATACATACGTTTGTGTATTAAATTGTAAGATGATTATTTACAGGCGCAAAAATTATTTCTTGGTCCTGACAACCCTGCATGTAAATTTTACGTTTCGGTTCAATATTTCATCTGACATATTTAAAATTTCTGTTATTTATTTCGTCTCGTGTATCGTTTAAATAAAACATGATAAATCTTCCTCGTTTTTTATTGTCAGAAACATAATTATATTTTTGTTCTAACTTACAAACGTATTTTATACACACTACTCGATTCTTTTTACTCACATTACTCAGAGAAGATTTATACGTTTTATTTTATATTACATATTAAATGTATTGGTATACGATACAATATAGTAAACGTAAATTAAATCATAAATATGTTTAAATGTAAAGAAGAGAACAGGAGGAGAAAAAGAAACAAAGCAGAAATAAAGTAAGAAATAAAGTAGAAACAAAGTAAGAAATAAAGTAAACTTACAAATAAAGATGGAAACCATCATATAGCAGTTTGTGCTGAAGAAATTAAAACTGAAGTAAAAAGAACATGTGACTGATTTAAGTTTAGACAGATATAATAGGTCAACAAGTCGACAGTGGCGTTTTGGGTTAACTAATCTGTGTCTTAATTTTTTTTCTGTTTCTTTAGTCTGTATTAATCATTGAAGTCACTCATTTTTTCTCATTATGTATACCACATTAGATAATTTTGTCACATAATGGTTCAACAAACTCACAATTTGTGCAGCAATCCTATTCCAGCGTATTTTTTTACTCGGAACAATTTGTTAGGACATATCTCGAACAGTCACATAAATAAATTATAATAATATATAGAGATTATTATTTTATATAGATATAATGGACATTTTTTTACCAAAAATTGAAGTATTAGTCTCTAATAAAAAATGTAAAACCAGTAATAGTTCTTGGATTTTATTATGGGATGCGAAAAATGGATTTTATGATATTTAAAACTCGTATTTGACAGCGTATTATTTATGTGTAAAATAAAAAATATATAATAGAATTAAAGATTTGAATTTTTATAAAAAAAGTTTTAGAACCTCGAGATTTCGACAGATCAATGAGATTTGTATTTTGTGATTTTAATTATAACTGGATAATTTAACGAATTAATTAATTTAAAATTTATTTAATTCTATGTTTTTTGCAAATTAATTCTAATTTAATTTGCAAAAAAACATTAATTTATATATAACTCGCTCAAAATTAATGGTCTCTAAATTGGACAAATTGTTAAATCGTTTTTACATTTTTGAGAAACAGAGCAAATTGACCTTTTTTTTTATTATGTCAAAACTTTTCTTAATCCGAATTTCATCTCTTTCAACTAGAAATGCCTCACTAAGGAAAGTTATTATCGAATTCGCATTAATCTAAGCACCAAAAATTAGTAGCAATTTTTATTCTTCCACATGAAAACTCTTTGTGATCTAATTGGGTTCAATTAGGATTCAGTTTAACGTAATAAAAAAATTTAGTTAGAATGTTTATGAAGATCAGTAACATAATGATTTTTTATATTTTTTATTACATATATTCTTTAGAATCCAATCCAATACATGTTAAAAATCGCGGATTTCGATGTTTATGAAGATTTAGATCAGGGATGTAACATTTTTTTAAACATTTTAGTTTTGTAATCCTGTCGACGAAGAGGATCTCACGGCGACTGATTGCCGTACAATCGATGAGGACGAGGATTAGTCACGATCACGCGCATCGCGCGACAACCGATTTTCCATTATCGAGATACAATTGCAGGCACTGATAGCTTCCTGGGTACTTTCGGTGATGCTCAGTGCACGTGAACCGGCGCGCCTCTCACATCTACGTGGAGGGTGGTTTACCGTACTGGCACGCGATCACGCACAAAGCTAGCTCAATTGTTCGTTACTTGTCTGGTTAAAACTACCGACGCGACCGAGATTGGGCCCGGTATTATTTTCAGTGATATCCTCGCGAAATTCGCGCGCGTAGAAAATCAGAGTCTTCAATCGGTTATTGAGCTCTATTCGAATGACGATTACGACGCAATTGATTGCCGGTGTGTGTGCGTGACTGGCATGTCGTGAAAAATGATTTGATATCAATGCTACATATCGATTTTTCACGCTTAATACTTTCACATGCGTATACGTGCGTCGACTTAATTTATTATTACGAGGTGCTTTTGTTTAAAAAATATATTTGTTTTATATATCTCTTATGGATATCTCTATTCTCTTTCTCTCTTTTTCTCTGCTCTTTTCATTAATGATCAAGTGAAAATTTTTTGTACCATTACAATGTAATTATCTTAACATTTTCACTACAATTTTTATAATTTCATTACTTATTTTTTATTCATATACATAATTTTTATAGAAAATGATCACCTTATAATAAAGTAAAATCATAATAAACTCGTATAGTGAAATAATCTTATATTTTTTTATTTTGACAAACGCATTAAAAAGTGTATACTAATTTTGTATAAATCTTGATTTTTCCAGGAAGAAGAGCTCTTTTATGATAATATAAAAGTAATATAATCATTGAAATTTTGAACATTAAAGAATTTTAAAAATAGGAATTAGCGTCTTTTTCTGGATATTGAGATGCGTATTTTATGGACATCTTTCTTGTGAAAACTTTATAATAAACCAATGGTAAGGCTGCACCGGCTGCGAAGACACGGTATAATGCGCCTGCCGAGGGTGCCTGCAGAGTCGAAACTTAATCGTTTGTATTGTTTATAGAGGCAAAGGATGATCACTCATTAATACTAAATACAGTCCGAGAATACTGTCTGACCTCAAGATTAAATCAATGGTATGTCAGTCGATGTCTCTTGAGTGACCTCCGGGTTATTCGATGTGATAGGAAGGAACACGTGTAACTTATTTTATAACGTTATTATATTTGTATATCGTTTAATTTGCGATTCGGTAAGAACTTTATTATATAACGGTACCACACCGAGATCCGTTGCTAGGCGGTTTGCTGAAAATCGCTTATTGTCCTTGAATGTGAGAGAAATACGATTAAATTCCATATAGATCCAAAGTGATGCAACTGTCGTATCTAAGTTAAACTAATCTGTCTTAGTTAAAAAAAAACGAAATAAATGTAAAACTACATTACTTCACTGATCATATATATATATATATATATATATATCGCTCTTATTATTCATTATATTTATCCAGTTTCTTCGCGAAGTTTCCAGATGAGAACGTATACCGTTCGGAAATCGGCTGGTATACTCACCTAAGAACCGCGTTTCACTCGCTTTCGTTTTTCAACGCGCGTGCCGGGCCATTTGTTTCCCTTTGAATTCGCGATAACATAAGAATAACGCCATAATCGTGCGAGAAGATATAGCGATCGCAATTTGTTTGCGTTCCTCCCACTAGCGAGCATCCTGTTGTCTATATGTATACAATCGCGCATTGCTTGTATAAAAATCGCGCAATTGTGCATTACAATTGCACACAACTGTTACGGAGACGTCGCGACTGCAAGAACATTTCGGACCACTTCATCCGAACGGACGGCGCGGCGGCGTGTCTTTTACCCTGACCGACACCTCCGGTGGCGACGACGACGACGACATCGATTCCTCGAAGCGAGACTTCGATGTGATCGTGACGTAGCCGTGGCAAGAAGAGCGGAGAGGACTTTGTGGTAGGGACCTCAAACTCTAGTTGTTTTGATCTCTTTCGACTAACATATCGCAGAGTTCTCCTGCCGTAGTAACACGGCTGACGTCAACGTAGCTACGTGCCTCTCGTTTCCTTCGGCCACTCAAGTCTTCCTTGTCCATCCAAATCCCATACTTCTTCCCGTCCGCATGTCCGTCGTGGAGACACCCGCCACGCCGCACCTGTCACTCCTTTGATTACGTTACCGCAGGGATATTTTCCGCCGCGCGGAAAACCAATTTTCGCATCTCTGAAAATTTGTTACTTTTTCTGTAAAATCTGAAGCGTCACCATCCAACGGGACGGTACTCACAAACGGTAGCGGAATTCAAGAGAATATTTGATCCTACTCGAAGAGCTTTATTGCTGTAGTCGCGGAAACGTTATACTCTGTGAAAATTTACAGAGGGCTACCACTAAGCAAGAAGAAAGATAGTTCTCTCGCTCCTGGCGCGAGGAATTCACTACGAGAATAGATAAGTAACATCCCTTCCACGAAGAGGAATTCGAAGGTTCACAGGGTGAGTTTCATTGGCCTCCGGATTTATATACATGTCATTACAGATCCGAAGAGATCTACGAAGAAATGTACTTTGTACTATTATAATTGAAAGAGTCCTTTTAATAATAATAGTACAATTTTTTTACACGTTGATTACCAATTAGACAACTTCATTTCCAAAGTTAATTTTATATGCTTTTCAATTACAGTTATATTCTCCTCTCTCTCTCTCATTCTCTTGCAATGAAAAATTCAGAATAAAATTCTTATTTTCTCCTAAAAATAATCAAATCGGCAAACAGTTAGCATTCATTTATAAATCGTGAATTACGAGTTGATTCGTATTTGATAGACGACGTGTTAAATTGTCCAGAAGTAATACTAACAAAATAAATGAACAGATTGTGCGAAATCATGTGATAAAACTGTAACGGATGCGCTTGACAATGCTCTATCCGCGTTCATAGAAATATTATTGTATATTCGGTGTCCTCGCCAGTACAGTGATCATATACTTTTCTACCCCTTACCACCGATGAAAGACCGAGGTTTCGCGGAGATTGAGTTTCAGTACGTACATTTGAGATACTCTTCGAGAAATTTGGTTTCGATAAACTTTTAGGAAACATCTATTAATCAAGATCGCGGATGTGTGTACTTTAATGAACGCGTAGAGGAGTATTTAATTAAGTGACAGACCGTTTCGCTTTTCCTGTCTTGCAAGACTAGGCTGAGCACATTCAATTATTATTTATTAATTAATATTATTGTTTTAAAAAACACTAGTTTTTAAACTTCTTTTCCTGTCATTATTTACATGTTTTTGTCATTTGATGTGTTTTTGATTCTATGTGTATATAGAGCGTCGTGAATGTCGAAAATGAGATCACTTTTTTAAACAATACTGAAGGTTCAAAATGCATTGGAAATGATTAAGATTGTTAAAGCATTGCTTAAATGATTTCATTGTTAAATATCAAGCTTAGAAGGAAAATTTCAATATACCGAATATATATATATATATGTAAACATTCTTTTCTTAAGATTCATGTTATATGTATAGTACATAATGTGTTATGTGTGTAATATAGTTTTATATACATTTACATTTATATACATATCGTGTATAAACGTACATACACACACAATCGACTATAAATAATAATACATATAAAATAAAAGAAATGTCAAAAAAATAAATTTTACGTATAGAGTATATTATATAGGTACATTATCTAAATTATATTATATATTCTTATATATATATCTTCTTTTATCTTATATAAATTTTTATTTACTCTCTATTTTTAGAGAGGAAAATTTTTAAAGGTTATCAATATACGATAAAAATTTACACGTGTGACAGATATGAAATTTGGACACGACACTATCTGCACACTAAGATAAATATTTATTAATAAGAAGTATCACCAATTACGGTTTTCATTACGATATTCATTACGATAGGGGAGTATCATTATATATTTGCAGTTAATTAGCCCCACTGTCTTTTGGCTGTGACAAGTATATAAGTTAGCGTAACGCGATCCGTCGGGGGAAACGCGAAAGCCACATATGGCATGCGTTTTCACTGCAAGATCTCTCAGTGAGTCAGGTAAGCGCACGCGCGTGTATATCTGTGGTTTCTACATATACCTATAGTACAAAGTGACGAATTGCTGTCAGATGTCAGCGCGATTAAACTCTGACAATACACCTCGTGGTGTATACGCGGAAGTGCGTTTCGACTCTATCGCGGCGATGATGAGGTCGTTATTCAAATTAAGGGAGGAACCGACGAGACATCGAACGACGGCGTCGCTCCGTGTGAAACGTTCATTTTCATTCGGTCGAGTTTGTCGAGCGGTTTACCTAGTGCCGCTGACCGGGTCCTGTTGATTTTGTGTGTCATAATAGCGTATTAACGACGACTTGCCACTCGCGATCTTATGACATATCTTCTGTCCTTCTAACGACGGTGAATCGTAGCGTAATCAAGTTTTTTCTCCGTGTCCTTACAAAATAATGCTCGGTATAAATACTGAGTTGTTGTTTGAGGAATATCCTCTGAAAAGCATGAAACTAGACAAAAATGAATGTTAATCATGAACAATTTTATTACTGTTGATTATTATCATTGATTTTCGTGCATCATCGATCGCTTTCGAAAAGTATCTGTCCAACATAATTGAAGAACAATTGTAGATGGAGATGCGCTTTTGGCGTCAGCCGCATACCAATCGAGACGCGGATCGGTCATACCGTTGTGTATAAATAGTCGCAGGTAGAAAGAAAGAGAAAAAGAGAAAGAGAGAATAGTGTGACATTGGCGCGTGATTATAATAGTGCCTGAGATAAAAAAATCTTAACCGGATTATGCTGCGCATAATCAAACAAGAAATGGGGAACAGGAAACACGGAATAAAAATTTCAACCTATCAGAAATTATGTATTCCAATGCACAGTACATGATTTCTGATAGGTTGAAATTTTTATTCTCTGTTCTTTGTTCCCTATTCCTTTGAATGTGCGCAGCCACTTATCATAGTTAAAGGATCCCGCGAGTGTTGATGATGCATGCCACTTCTCGACGTAATGTTCGAACTACAATAAAGTTGAAAGCAAGAAGCTGCATTAGATCGACTAACAAATAGACCGATTATGTTATCTGAAACCGTGCGATAACAACACCATTATTGATATCATTTTGTGATGATCATCATCCTATTGTCTCTCCAGGTGCAACTTGTTTTCAACACCTATACATCGAGAAATATACGGTATTTCTCGATATATCGATTATTATGTCCATTGCCATAATACGTGCACAACGTTAGCAAACGTTTTAACGATAAAAGAAATTTTTAATGAATATAAGGTACACAGAGGAGACCTGTAATTTTAATAATTTGCAAATTTTAGTGATTTATGGATAACAATTATTTTTTATTGCGTTTGCAAAGTGTGACTTTACAAAATAAAATAATCTTTTTAAAATAAAGTTTATTTCTATATTATTGTTATAGTATAGTATTATGCAAAAAATATTTATACAGTAAGAACATTTAATTCTTAATCTTTTAAATTTAATTGTCGATCTTGTAAGTTCCCTAAGAACATAAATAATTATATACGTATGTATAAGAATCTTTCATTAAAATTATCTAACGATTTGCACGAGTGAGTTGCACCGTTTGCTTAAGGATAAATTTAATGTTATTACGAAATTAAGGCATTCTAATGCGCTCCTTTAATGCATCTGAAGAGAACCAGAGTAATTTTCCGGTATAAATGCGATCTCTTCATTTAATACAATCGCGCAGGCATTATCTTCCAACGTACAGTTTGCAATAATAATTCTTACACTATAGTAAAAACGACAGGATGCATAATGAAAGGGTGAGGCATGCTTATAAAATAAACAGGATGTAATGGAGAAAAGGACATCCTCTCCTTTCATAAAACTCTCAAGTCGTTCTCGTGATCGACGGACAAAGGATTACTTTGTTTTTCATGTATTTCCTTCGTTTTCAACTCTCGCATACTACTTTGCGCGCGATAACGTGCAGTTAATATTATCGTTGTTAAGAGTTCTATTTCTATTCTACCCTAGCTTCGTTGTTATTATAGTATTCGAACAGACGCGCTTCAGCGAGACGTCTTTATTTAACCAGGACGCGATGCGTCGACATTTAATTGCTCGAATTAATAATCCATTACAATGTGATGGGTATTTATACCTGATGAGTTACGTGACGCACAATTTTGCCCGCGGATATACATTCGAGATGAATTTTATAATCAATAGGAATTGTAATCTGTGTAAGCAACAACCATACAAACTCTGAAAATATCGCGGATCGCTTATTAGAATGCGACTCTGAGCGATAGAATTAAAAAATTTCACTAATATCACAAATTTGTTCTTGTATGATTCGATTAAAATTACTACAATTTTATAAGATATATTTATGACAGATTATAATGGAATATTTGTTTATATAATTTTTCAGTATTACAACGTGTATTTGTGTGACTAAGGCTTTTCAACGATGTGGGGCATTTTGCTGGAATTTTTATTTCTCTTCATCTTGAAATCATTTATTGCTGTGGGAAATGCATATCCAATTACTGATTCAGATATAGAGCTTTCAAGGAATAATAATGTAATGACGACCATGAATGATTCAGTCAAATCGACAGTTACGCCCATGTGTGTTTACATACCACCGAATTTAGATGTTTGTAAATTTATCAGGTAAGTCACGAAAAATTGGAAGAATCAAAATCTATCGTTTATATTTTCCAATTCGTATAAATATATCAACAAATTACTTTTCTTTTGCTCTTGCTGCTTTATCTAAAGAGATATTCATTATACTTTTCTCAATTAAAATTGAAAAAAGAGTATAGTTAAATACATTATGAAACCTCTCTATATAATAGATAATAGTCTCTCGTTATTTATTTTCCATTATAATAAAACTTCATTACTTTTGATTTATAATTTATAGTTTGTACAGTTATAAATCGAAAGAAAATTTCTGGAACTCTGAGCACAAACTATCGGAGAATAAAAAGCGCAAGTTATTGGAAAGTAATAAAATGTACTTCACATCACGCCCATCGACGCATGTTCCAGAAGCAAAAAAGTTTCAAAATCATCCATTTGTAAAAACTATAATATATGAAATACAAAGATGCATACCGCCGAGGTAAGAGTAAATGAATATAGCAAATAAATAATAGCATAAACAATTACGTTTTGTGTACCTTAATGATAACGCGAAAAATAATGTAGTAATGTAATCAGTTTATATAGTGCTAATACGAGAAAGAAATAGAGTATATTGCATTGGTAAGAACCAAGATATTCGTTCCATTTTGCAGATTGCCATTTGTTCTACCTTGGTGCACCGATGAAGATCTCTCCGATAAGAAGAACGAAATCCGCCGGCTTTATCCTTTCATGATAGATGGTTTTTCAAAAGCAACGTACGAATTTCCTATGTACGATTTTTTAAAACAAAGTCGAGTGATGCCAAAATCGGCATAATTTGTGACATACACACTATTGTGTAAATCGACGAATTTAAATGGTCATTAACAATCATGTCTAAAATCTGGTGATATTAGATAAAAAAAAAACTCTCATTCAATTTTATTATTTTATCATTTCTATCGCGAATTTCGTTGATAAATTCACAATATTAAAAAAAATGACAAATAAAAATGACGCATGTAACACAAAATTTATATATTATATATCGTATAATATAAGTATAGGATGTACCAGAATATACAGAAGATAGAATCCGAACAAATTGTGAGTTTTCAAAATCATCTATTTTAATAAAACATAACAATTGTATGAAAAATATTTTTATATTTGGATTAGGGCGTTCCTAAAAAAACAATATTCACAATATAGCCGTCCTCTACTTCGATGACCGTTTCAGTTCTGGACCGGAAGCGCGCGCATGCCTTTGCCAGGTTCTCCTTCTCCGTATTCGCGAAAGACGCCTCAATAGCTTTCACTATAATAACTTTCGACGCAATGTTGAGATATCGAGTCTTGTTGGAGTGTCGCTCAATCACTAAATAATCCAGTGGATTCAAGTTCGGGTTGTTAGGTCAAAATTCCTTACTCCAGAACTTGTTCGCGTCTTCTTCGGACCCGCGTCGGATGGGTAATCGCGTAGTGACGGGTATTATCGTAAACTATCGATTCCGAAGAACGTGCGTCCAGCGCGAAAACTTTCAAACAATCATGGCTCTCCGGTTATATTCTTAACAGTCTTTAACCAGCTTGGCCATGACAAAATTATTTTTTGTTCCCAATGGATCAAGCTTACTTGAATGTCTAGTTGTTGGCTGACGACAAGTACGAAAAAATTCCGGCGCGCAACCGAAGAATTACATTCGTAATATATAAATTCACACCCGTGATTCAGCTTAGACCGCTGTGGCATTGTCTCATTCGGTTTGAAATTTTGCGGTCCAGTAAGAATTGATATTGTTTATTTTGAAAATTGTCCGGATTCTAATAATACACCTATATATAAGAATTAAAAAGCGTATACATTTCGCAAAGATCGACGTAAGTTGAAAGAATGATTGAGCGTTTATAATGTAACGAAAGACTGCAAAGTGAGACGTATAGTTAAAAATAGAAAGTTATTTAACATTAAGCAATGAGAAATTTTTCAACAATAGATTGTAATAAGTAACGAGAATGATACAGCAATGTGATTGTTAGTTCTGCCGTTGTTCAACATAATGATACTTTTGAGATAGCAATATTATAATAATAAAAATCATAAATCAATACCTTTAATATTATGATATTATGTATCAAATCTTTTATAACAATAATAATAAAATAGTCTTGTAGAATCTTAATGTAAAATTATCCTCGTAATAAAAAAATTGGAAAATATGTATAAAAAGCTAAAAAAAATATCTTATTATTATTGATCCCTCAATTATGCCTTACAAATTAATTTTATATTTAAAAGATACATATATCTATGTAAGAAAATAAAAATATATGAAATTGAAAGAAAAAGTGCGATAAATGATGCGCGATTAATGTAAAAATAAATATATAATTCAATAAAATTTATTTGCAATGCGATGTTGCTGTGTCTAAAGATGACGTTATCATATACATTATAAATTATTTGTATGCGATACTGAACTTAACTTTAAATGATGTTCAAGATATACAAAGTTTAGCACAGTTTAGCACATCAAACTGTATTAGGCAACAGATTTTTATTTACTTTAGAATGTAGGTACACATGATATATATAACGTAGATCAACGTTTCAGTCTCTTTATTACATGCTGAAGATAACCAAAAAATGTAGTCAAAACGTCTATGTAAATTTTTAAAAAATTAAATTATTATATTTTTATATTATTTGCGCACCGCCGACTTTGTAAAAAAAATCTAACTATTTCTCTCTTTCAAAATTTTAATTATCAGAAGTTCTATTTATTTATTAATAAAAAAAATCTGAATATAAAAAATATATAATTTTAAATATTTTATATTAAATTGTAAGAATTATACGTATAATTATATTCTGTTCTAAATTATATTCTATATACTCTCTCTCTTTTATATACCATATATATATCTTTTAATTTCATAACGTTATCAAAAATAACAGTAGTAACGGAACGAGTGCATTTAAAAGTAACATCAGAATATATATGATGAGAGAGATATTAGAAACTCTGCGTAAGAAACAGTGTTGAGGGTGGCAGACCATGAAATTCGTGGTGATCTGTGGAACACTACGATCAAGAGAGATCATATATCGGATAGTTCTGAGAAATATAAGGCCATTTACAGGTTCACAGGAGAGTCGATGAAGGCGAGAATGACCGACGATGTGCAATAAAGGAAACGTGAGATATCTTACGGTGCATCCCTGATTCGAGTACGAGCTGTTATAAACGACACACGTGCTAAGAAAACCGCCGTTATACGTAAAGCACCGAACGTGGTAGGAATTTCGGCTAAAAGATGCTACTATTCACACAAATTAGTTATTTTGATTAAATTAATATGTAGAGATGATGATTAAATTAAATAGATTTATAGTTGCAGTGGTATTAAGAAGTTATAAAAATAAGATTTTGCGTTAAAAAGATTTATTCTCATTTACATTTTAGGTATCTTCATTCATTGTATTGTGAAACCCGATACCGAGAAATCAGTATATTTTAATTAAGAAAGATACATTGTAATATCGTTAAATTACTTATATGTTAAGATATTTTTGCGTACTACTTTATCATATACTTTATATATGTATAACTCAATACAGATTTCTTTAAAAATATATGTTTTTATTATTAATAAATGGTTTTTATTATGGAAGATATTGATAACCAGCTGAATCTCTCGACTTCTGAACTTCTGACAAAGGACTTCAATATTATATTCTACATTATGATTAATATGTTTTGAAGTTTAAACTTCTCATCTGAAAAAAGATAATGTAAATACAGTTAATTGGTAAATTGCAAAAACGGCACCAGTTAAAACTGAACTCTGCCTTTTATCTAACATATGTTATCACATTCACTTAATTAGAATTTAATTATTTCATAAAGTAACAGAAGGCATGATTTCTTGAATATAACAAAAGTTTAGAGTTATAAAAATTTTTATTGTACAAAGATTTTGATATAATGGTATTATAAGAGATATCAATTGTATATAATAATAAAATGTATGAATTTAGAGAGAGAGAGAGAGAGAGAGAGAGAGAGAGAAAGAATTCGTCTAGATAAAAAGAACACTAAAAATTTTCAATCAATCAAATATATTACAGTTGCATATTTTAATTCCAAGCTCTTCTGCAGAAACATACAATAAAAGTTGGTCGTCTATGTGCAAAAAATAATTTTGCCGCTCTAGAAATGTAGACATAAAGTTATTGTATTTAGAACGAGAATCGACTAAAAAAAGGAGATTGCGCTATACTTAAATAGTATGTGTTTTAACTTTTTCTAATTTAAATTTTTTAAACTAGAAAAAGATAAAAAAAATAAGTTAAATGAAAATGAAAGTTAAAAACAATTTCATTGCTCATATCGCTGATCGGTCAGTTTAATACAAAATTTTTTGATTGGTAATATACTGAAAAATTTCTAGACATCAGCTAACGTGAATAAATGCATGCTATGCCGGAAGCAACGGGACTTTTCTATTAAATTTAGTTTATATTGATAAATATGAACAGTAATGAGAAAGACAATTTTAATGAAGATGTTGTCAACATTTGCCGCTTATGCGTTATATACGCGTTGCATTATTCTTTCTAGGCACACTCCTACTCCTTTTCTCCTTTAAAAAGAAAAAATCTAGTAAAGAGACTATAAAATTGAAACTTCTTCTTTTTTAAAGATAGGAGATTAATAAGACAGTTTAAAAATGTATATATATATTATTAATGACTAATTGGAAATATTACCTTCTGCTTTCTGTAGAAAGCTTGATACTGGTTGAGATTCTTCTCTAATATGATACTGATCCAAATCCCTCAAATGATCTTAAGATAATATCACCTTTATCTACAATAGTCTCATCTTTATCTACAATATCTGGATCTATTTTTATTTTTATTGTTAACTTTAGATTATTCTTTACTGTGGATGTCGTGATTTCGTGATCGATATTGAATTCGGTAATTTCGTCTATTATCGATTCTAGCATCGAGGAATATTCAAAATGGTCCGCTAGATATTGCAAGCAAGCTTTTGTATTATTGTATGGATTATATGTTTTACACCTTGGTGTAGGATAAGAATATGGTTCACATATCTCGAAGAGTGCATTTGGCAGCAGAAATCGCAAGTATCTTTTATAGTCCATGACATCCATTTTTCTTGATTGTTCGCAGGGGTGGTCCTGATTAGTCGAAAGTATACTCTTCAAAAAGTCATATAAAATAAACGCTCTTGGTGACAATAAATCTATCAAGGGCATACGGAGAACTTTCCTCTCGTGGGTATCTCTTGTAGTTTTAATATGTGAGTCTATTAACATTTGAAGATAATCTTCTGCCCCAGCTGAAGGATATAACTTATTTAATTTTTCAAGGGCGAACGTTATATTTGGCAAAAGTTCATCTAGTTTATTTAGTTTAGTGAAATTGAGCTCAGATTTGTGATCTTCAGTTGGTTCAGTGGTATTGATCTCGGGTTTGTGATCTTCAGTTCGTTCACTGGTATTAATCTCGGGTTTGTGATTTTCGGTTGGTTCAGTGGTATTAATCTCAGATTTGTCATTTTCAGTCGATTCAGTGGTATTAATCTCAGATTTGTCATTTTCAGCCGATTCAGTAGTACTGATGATTTTTAATTTGTTTCTTAATTGTTCAATATAACGCGTCAGAGCTTGCAAGCAACCTTCTACTTTCATAAAAAATTTTTCCCTATACTCAGGAGGATTATATAATGCTGTCCAAATGTCGTCAATTGTCTTCTCTCTCACTGTGTCGCAGTAGTTCTTCAAATCTTCTTCCTTAAAGATGTTACTAGATACATTCAATTCCTTTGGTAACAAAAGATTTAAAAAAGGATATTCATGATTGTCAACATCTATAGAACGTTCCTCTAATAATTCGTCTATAGCATCGAGTATCTTAAAAGAGTTTTTTACAGAAACATTACATAACTTATTTAATTTTATTAAGGACGATGTCAAATCGGATAATAATAGAGAAGATTCTTCGTGATCTTTGGTTGATTCGGTATTATTAATTTCGTCTTTGCTTGTTGTCGAAAGGTAAATAGTTTCCTCGAATGAATGTGACACTATTGCTAGGAGTAACACTATCAACAAATAGTCCTTCATTGTTAACTTCTTGTTTAATGAAGAAAAACAATAACGATATTCTTTTAATCTCTCGATTATGAGACACACTATACAGCACACTTCAAAATCGTCTAAACATTTTTAATACGAGAGGATACTTTTATAGTCTGATGAGGCTTACGAAGAAGTAGGACTTTTAACTGAGGAATGTGATAGTCGTTTATTCTGATAACAATATGAAAGCTTTTGAAGAACTTTGTGAACGATTAGATGATCTGAATGCTTTTAGGCAGAAAGTATAAAAATATCTTTTCTTTATTGTCTATGGATATGATACTAAATGTATTATGTCACAGTTTAAATGTTGCTTTAGTGTAAATGTATACTTACTAATCATATACTTTACTATATATAAATATATACATTGATTGTGACATATATACTATATATATATATATTAAGTTTTTAAATATATATTATCTTTTTATTCCTAAAATATATTTGATTAAGAAGTTTGGATAGGATGCACAAACTCACCGAATAACGTTAATTATTTCCAAAACATGAAATTCGTTACAGGAAAATACGATTAATGTTGAATATCCTATTACTAGATGTTTTAAAATTAGTAATAATAGATATTGAGATATTATTCGTGCGTGTAAAATAACTATAGGATAAAGATATTTTCTAGATATATTTTGCATAATACTAGAAAGCATATGTTAGATATACATATATCATTAATATAATATGTATAAAATATTGTATATTTCTTTTAAAGTTATATTTCTTTTAAATATAAGCTTATAATGGAAGAGTACTTAAATATAAGCAATGGAAGAGTATTATGTCTAAATTGCGGAATAATGCCAAATACACATATTATTTTTTCAATGATTAAAAAGTAAAATACATCTTTATATAAGTTTTGCTATATAAACAATTATACATACACAAATTTTAATTACTAACATGTTACATGCATTATTTTGTTAATTTTAAGCAACATATAATATTTATATTATAATATATTAATATTTTATGAGGCATGCTATTATTGCGTATCTATAGCATAAATTTATCATATTAGATTTATTTGATTACATTCTTGGTTTTTAATTTTCGGTTATATTAGATTAAATATATGATTTATGTATAGGAAAGTGCTACTTTCATAGTGTTTCATTAAAAGTTTTGCTTCATATCGATGCTTATATTCCGATAAATACTGTTCACTATACTTGCCAAATCTATATAATAAATCCAAATTTATAATAAATCTATAATATACATATATTATATATATATAATATATGGCATAAGTTATGTGTTTAGTATGTATCGAAGTATTGCATGTTCACCGTGTTGATTCCATCATCTTTATCTTGTGATCCTCATCGTTGTGACTTAAACATTCTAAATTTTTTTTTAAATGTTAACACACAATTAGAGAAAATTTAAATTAAATTCTCTTAAACAAAACTAAAATTGATAAGCCGAAGCATATGATATGCTAATAATTTATTAAAATTTGCGTATATTTTAAATTTGTTTGTACAAAGATTGAACTTATTAATTATAAATTAATAAATGATTAATTGTTTCTATCTGAAAAAGAAATAATCTATGTAAATTTGGTATTATTTTATAATTTACATTTAGTACTTTTCCTTATCATTATAATTAATAGCACCTGTAAGACTGCAACCACAAAGTAGTTCTGCACTGAAATTGCATATATTCAGGCAATAGTATGTATGCAGATTATAAGTATATTTTTGTATCACGTACGTTTACAGATATGAGAAATATGTTCAATAAATTCAACATACTTTCCAATAATAAATTCATATGCTTTTCTTAAATCTCTCGCAGTACATAATTTGTGTCACGTGCTGAGAGAGATAAGTTTCTTCGCTTTTGCGATTTATATCGGTTAAAGCAACCTATTGAATACCACGCAATAGATTCTTATTATATTGTCGAAAAATTCATATAGAATTGATTAACATGCCTATACACAAAAATCACAAGCAGTATAAGTAGACAATTCTCAACGTATCAAGTTAGCGCGTCTAGTTTCTCGAGAATGCGTTCTCGAAAAACGAGACTATGTGCGGGGAACGATGACGAGGGAAACACAATGTCCCGAAGCGGGACAAAGAACAAGTGTATGGGGGGGGGGGGGGAGGCAGGAGGCGCCGATTGTCGCGAGGGTATCGCGAGACAGAGGAGGAAGAAAAGGAAAAGGAAACCGTGGAATCCCGGGTGCACCTGGGAGCGCACGGAGAAAGAACTTGCGAGAGAGTGTGTAGGAGATCGGATTCCCGGCAGGGAATCTATCCGACGCGGGCCGGAGAGGTGAGGCGGATGAGAGATCGAAAGGTGTGTATGTGTGTACAGTGGCCCGTTGTCGCGGAGCGGAGAGCGCGAAGGACGTGGAGGAAGGCGTGGAGAAGGTAGAGGAGGAAGAGCCTCCGCCGCCGATCACCTCGCTGAAGCGATGGGGCCCGTCGTCGCGAGAGCGGAGGCTGTGCGGTTATAGAAAGCGTTTGTATACCGAGGCCGCGCGGCGCGTTTCGCCTCTGCATGCCATCTCCGTTCGCGCGCGGTACTGCTGTTGCCGTCTCGTTGGTACCGCTGCCCGACTGTCCGGAATACGCACGGTGTCCGGAATACGGGTGTTGCAAGTGCTACCAGTCTGACCGACCGCGGTACCAGTTGACCGGTGTGGTACCAGTTGCCGCGTGTTCGTAGCCGCAGTCGCAGTCGCGCTATGCTCCGTCACCATTAACCCGCTGCTCGTGCTCGCGCGCGTGTTCACAGGTGATCCATCGTGGCCGCTGACAGCTGAGATTGGTTGCTCGAAGAGACGTGTGCTTGAGTAAACCACGGTTGTAACGCGGCTCTGAGAAAAATAGAGGTACGTTAGCGCGCGCGATAAGATCAAACGCGGAGGCCCGGACGGCGCGCGGATGTTTAAAAGGCATCAACAAGAACTCGTTCAATCGACATATCTTAAACGTTGTCCCGTCGGGCTTTTGTCTCTTATTAGGACTGTTACTGAAACCTTGTCCGAAGAGACTTTCTATACGCATCATCGTGCGATTCACATCGACAATCTCACACGCACGGCCGCGATTGCTTGAACAGGTGCACGCATCGTGCGCCATCCGGCTGCAGTTTAGAAAGTGCAATGAACCGTTTCCCCCTTTTTCGTGATTTCCGTGTAGTACACTTTACGCGCACACGAGAACGTGCGAAGGCGGGCGCGGGCGCGCGTACTCGTGCGTATACGCGAGTTTCGTGCGCACATGACGCATCATAAGAAGGCGGCTCGTGTGACCGTGTTGCAGTCTCAATGCCAACGCGACTCATACGTCCATTCATGGAAAGAGCAAGATGACTCGAATATCCTGTTCATCCATATATCCAATAAAATGACAATCTAATCCACTTTGCTCTTAATTGCACAAGTGGAATGATTCTCAGTTTTATTCTTTAGTATAAATACAAGTATGTATACTAAAACCTCGAACAAACTTTCTTTATAATTTCACATCGTCAAATCGTGGCAGAAATGTTAAACGAAATTGGCAGCTGCGGTTAAATTTATTACACATTTTTACGATTTATTGCATTCCTATGTGAAAGATCGTTGCATTTTCTTCAAATTGTACATAATATATATTAACATATATATTTTCGTCTATCTGCTACCTGCATTTAAATGCTCAAAGGACAATTCACCGTCGCAAAGCTGGAACGTCGACATTATTATAGTTGTATGGACTATCAGGCGAAATGAATAGGAATAGATCAATGGAATATTTCGTTGTCTTTCAGACGGCGAGAGGAGGTCACGCATCGGGTGGACGCGCACGATCTCAACGCCTTCTTTTCATTTCCCTCGAGGGGCCACGCCAAACTCTCTTTTACATTCGAGAATTCAGACGAGATCCGATCGCACCATCGAATACAGGAAACACGTCGGTTGCGGCGGGTCACAAAGAACGGATCTGAAGATGGCCTACATTACCTAGTCTTATCGCTGAAAGGAACCACTCTGGCAGCCGTACGAGCGATTTGATTAGAAAAGGAGAGGCCCAGAGAGGCTACAAAAAAGAAATGGGTCAAGCATGGTGCAAGGAGAAAACGTCCAAGGCCCAGGACTCCAAGTCTCCGTTGGATCGAGTTTTTGTACGATGCGCGCATCGGGTATGTCACGCGGCAACATGTTTCGCTTTTTGCTCAAGCATAGTCATTAATCGATAATTAATCATGTGTTTGTGATCAATGACGTGCGAGTGATTCGCTAACAAGCTTCGCGTGCGCGAATGTAATTTATGCAAACGCTCGCGATGAAACCTCATGAATATTTTACTCTAGTTTGAAAATCGCTTGCTTTATTATTTTATTCTGTGGATTGGATTTTATGCTTCTCTCTCTCTCTCTCTCTCTCTCTCTTTCTCTCCCTCTAACATTCATAATGCGTATTTGCATATTTTATACATATAATACGTGTTGAAAATAATCGCTCGAACTTTCATATTGACCCCTTTAAATTCAGAGTATAAACGTTATGTAGTACATGCATAGTGGATTCAAGATAGTTGAATCTTTTGACGTTGAGTTTCGTAAGAGAGGAATAAGGCCGACTTCCGCGGAAAATAAGCTAACTTGTGTAACTACGCGATGACTCTCGTATTCGTATTGTATGACGAGAACATCTGTTTGCAATATAATTTTACACGAACGTTAGGCGCGCCGGTCGGTCGCGTCTCTGGTGTAAGCGATGAGAAGCGCGACGGTATGAAAATAAAAAGAGCATACAGAGAGAAGGCCGCCGGTTTCCTCGTGCACTTGAAACGGATACGTGCGTCCTCGTTATTATATAACGTGTATATATATATATATACGATGCTCGGACTGTACCAATCTGCGAATGCGTGTTAGGCGTGCGTGCCACGCTAATTCGGAATCTCGGGTATGCGGATGCGATTGCAATTACTAACGACTTGCTGCTTTTACTTGTGACAGCGTAGAAACGATAAATTATATTAAAAGGATTAATAGGGGTATTTTTCAAGTGAAAAGATTCAACGGTATTCTCCTGGTAACTTCCGAGCAACTACACGCAGCTGCAGATTCGAATCGCACCTCGCGATTTAAGTTCAAAGTTGCGATATATACATATACGTCTAATATATTTTTCTAAATAATAATTTACATGCTTCATATTACATTGTCGGTTTCATCGATCTTGCTCGGGTTTCGATGCGCGATCTTGTATTTATTATTCAGAATTCATTCTCTGACGATGTTTTCGCTTCTGTTCAAAGGTGATGGGCAGGATATATATTTGGCGTTAAAAAGCAACCTTTAGAACGCAAATGGTCATCGGTAAATATATATATATATATATA